>NW_006399778.1:3782341-3794148 GCF_000299155.1 Elephantulus edwardii | reverse complement strand
GAAAACAAAGATTCTCACCACTGGGCCAATTGGCAGCATCAGTATGGATGGTGAAGAGATTGAGATAGTTAACAGTTTTAGTTTACTTGGCTCCACAGTCAATACTCTTGGTAACAGCAGCCAGGAAATCAGGAGATGAATTGCATTGGGAAAGTCAGCTGTGAGGGGCCTCTCAAGGGTACTGAAGTGCCACGATGTCAGGCTGGAGACTAAGGTGCGCCTAATCCAGGCTATAGTCTTTGTAATTGCATGCTATGCATCGGAGAGTTGGACAGTGAATAGGGATGAAAGAAAGAGAATTGATGTCTTTGAGTTGTGGTGCTGGAGAAGAGTGTTGAATATACCATGGACTGCTGTCCCTTACTAGGAGAGTGATAGAAAGAGGTTGAAAGTAGTAGAAAGATTTGGACTTGTGTTAGATGACTTGGGGAAAGCTTTAAGGAAGCAGGAACTGGCTCTGGATTGAATGCAGTCTGGAAGCAAGAGTAATATTATGATTGAAATATCTTAGTACATTTTACCTAGAAGGAAGAAAGGAAGGCCAAATTGAGGCTAATGCTGCCATTAGTAAGAAGCAAGTCTTTCACATTAACCATCAGAGGAAAACAGTTGGTAGTTTCCAAAGTTTGGACGTTTGTTTCTCTATAGTCAAACATTATTATAAAGAACTCTTATTTGTGTCCCAATCCGTGACAACCAGAGTGACTTTGTCTGATATTGACATTCTGTGAATTTGTTTCTCTTCAAGTAGTGAACACCAAAGCCCAACTGTGAGTGTCAAAACTAGTTCCTGGAGGTCAAGGAGTCCCAAAGAGAAAACTCTATCTTAAAAGTTGTTGATGTTCCTCTTCTCCAGTCACCAAGTTGCATGGAGGAGAAGACGCTCGTGCATTCAAGATTCCGCTCTGACCCCTGTGACCCACTGACATGGTGAGGAAAAACCATTTTACAAGAGGTGTTAAAGACTAGATCTCATCCATGATGGCTTAGCACGTGGAATTTGTGAAGCTGCTCAAGCCTTCGGCAAGCACCAAGGTCATATTTGTGTGCTAGCATCCAATTATAATGAGCATATGTATGTTAAGATAGTAGAGGTCCCCACAACAAGATAAAGGTAAATGATCCAATAGAAAAATGGGCACAGGATATGAACAGGCACTTCACCGAAGACGACATTCAGATGGCTAACAAACACATGAAGAAATGCTCAAAATCCCTAGCCCTAAGAGAGATGCAAATTAAAACAACTATGAGATATCATTTCACCCCAGTCAAAATAGCAAAATTTAACAGAACAGCAAGCAACGAATGCTGGCGAGGTTGTGGAGAAACTGGAACCCTGATTCACTGTTGGTGGGAGTGTAAAATGGTGCAACCCCTGTGGAAAGCAGTATGGCGCTTTCTCAAAAAGTTGCAAATAGAGATACCATTTGACCCAGCAATTCCACTACTGGGAATATACCCTGAAGAGACCATAGCTGACATCCAAGCAGTTATATGCACACCCATGTTTATTGCAGCTTTGTTCACAATAGCAAGGAGTTGGAAACAACCTAAGTGCCCATCAACAAACGAATGGCTAGAGAAGCTGTGGTATATTTGCACAATGGAATACTATGCTGCATTAAAAAACAAGGAACTCATGCAATATTATTCAAAATGGTTGACTCTGGAGAACATTATTCTGAGTGAAATATCCCAGTCACAAAAGGACAAATATTACATGATGCCACTGTTGTAGAATGGGACTGTCCTTGGGGTTGGGGAGAGACTGAGTAAGATGGGTTCAATAATGTATACTGCACTGAAACAGAGGAGGGAGAAAACTGTTTAAAAGAGATATGTGACTGGGTATTTCTGTCATCACAGGAGACTAGAGCGAGGGCTACATGGTGGAGGGGACCTGGGGGAGGGTTTGTAAAACAATGAAAGAATCTTTTCTTTTACTTTTCCATAAAAAAAAATATAGTAGAGGTCCTTTGTGTTGACCACCAAATCAACCTGATAAAAGTTGATAGTAACGAGAAAGTCAGGGAGTGGGGAGGCCTTAGCAAAACTGACCCGGAAGGAAAGCCACACAAAATGGTTATTATAGCTGTGTAGTTCAGAGAATCTCAGGTCAAGAATATCATTGAAAAATATTTCAAATGCAAGAAATAAATCCAGTAAAAAATTTGGTTCATTGAAAAAAAAGTTGATGTTGTTTTTGCTAGGTGCTGTTGAGTCGACTATGACTTATAGTGACCCTATGAACGACTGATGTGAACCTTGCCCTATCCTGCACTGTCCTTACTCCCATCCTTACCATCCTTACCATCTGTCATGCCCAAGCTCATTGTGGTAGTCACTGTGACAATCCACCTTGTGAAGAAATTTCCTCTCTTTCTCTGGCCCTTCACCTTTTCCAGCATGATGTCTCTCTCCAAAGACTGGTTCCTTCTAAAAATACGTCCAAAGTTAATGAGATTACATTTCACCATCATTGCCTATAAAGAGCACTGTGGCTGCATTTTCCTTCAAAACAGATTTGTTTCTTCTTCTGGCAGTCCACGGGGGTATTCAATACTCTTTGCCAACACTATGATTCAGAGGCATCGATTCTTCTTTGGTCTTTATTCATTATCCAACTTTCAGATGTATAGGAAGCAATTGAAAAGGTCATGGCTTAGATCAGGTGCACCTGATCAAATGAAAGTTTAAACTGAAGTTGAAGAAAATAAAGCAAGTCCACGAGAACCAAAATATAACCTTGAGTGTATCTCAACTGAATTTTAAAACCATTTTAAGAATAGATTTTACTCACTGAACACTTTCTTACATACTAACTAATATTGATGTCTCTTCTGGTGTTGGATGTATAGGAATTACTTTCTTTGTGTCTTTAGAGACCTCATGGTTTATGGAGAAAATAGACAAGAAAATTGTGAAGCACTTTAGTTAAGGATTTGGGGCTCTGAAAATAGGCTACTGAGTTTAACACTAGCTCTAGAATGGATACCTTTGAGTTGTAGCCTTGGAGAAGAGTAATGTATTCTATAGACTACCAAAAGGACAAATGATCCTCAGTTCCCTCATTTGTAAATGAGGATAATAATAGTATCTACATTATAAAGTAATGTACATAGGGTCGCTATGAGTTGCAAGCGACTCGACGGCACATAACAACAACAACAACACATTATAAAGTAATGTAGTAATTTTGAAACCACCAGCTGCTCCTTGGGAGAAAGATGGGCAATCTCCCTCACCCCCAACCCCCATGGGTCAGCTGTGAGTCAGTTTCAACTCGACAGCACACAACAACAAAATCAACAACAGTATAGAGTAGCCACAACACTAAAAGACCTAACACATCACTAGTTAATGGAACAGCCTGGACTTGGTAAGGCAGAGGCAGAGATGGATCAAGTTTCAGCGGAGGGGGAGCTTCAAGCTTATAGGATCTGAGAGGGGGCTTTTAAAGAAAAATGTTCAGAATTTGCAAAACCTAAGACCATATTAATCCATTGCTAGGTTCCTTTCCAAAGCTTCAGAAGGGACTCTGAATGAAGTTTAATCTCATTAGCTTTACAATCAATCTAAAGGTCAGTGGGGGTGGGGGGTGGGGTGGGGGAGTGGATCATACTTTCACTTTATTCTTTTCATATCACTACTTTTGAATAAGATATCTCAAAACTCTCCCTTGCCTTTAATGAAATACCTTCTTAAGGAGCCTTGATTTTTTTTTTCTTGTATTATAGCCTGGAAATAAGTGATAAGTTAGTGATACAGGAATTGCCTTGAGTTCTGGCCTTACTATAGCTGTACCTGCTTCTTCAGCTTCAGGACTCAGCTGAAGTCCAGAGTCATCCTGTTTCAACATGCTATTACACAGGCAGAGTCCATATTTCTTATTGTTGTTAAGAGGCATCAAATTGGTTCCAACTCAAGGTGACTCCATGTACAACAGAAAGGAGTATTCAAAAACAACCATTTGACCCAGCAATCCCAGTACTGGGAATATACCCTAAAGAAATCAAAGTCACGACTCAAACTGACTGATGTATGCACATCCATGTTTATTGCTGCATTATTTACGATAGCAAAGAGAAGGAAACAACCCAAGTGCCCATCAACAAACTAATGGATAGAAAAAATATGCATTCACACAATGAAATATTACGTAGCATTGAAAACAATGAACTCATAAAACATTACACAACATGGGGGAGCCTGGAGGACATTATGCTGAATAAAATATCTCAGTCACAAATGGACAAATACTATATACACCTCTGTTAAAAATAAGATGGGGGTAGTTTGGGGAGAGAATGGGAAAAGAGTGGATAGTTAATGAGACTGCAGTAGAACAGATGATGAGAAGAACTGTTTCAAAGTAATATATGACTAGACATTATATGTATGACAACAGTCTGGGACAAGGGATGGATTGCAGGGTGGCCTGAGGCAGGGGGAAGAAAATGTACAACAATGAATGGATGAGAGAGAGAAACAGAGAGCGAGAGCGAGAGCAAGAGAGAGAGAGAGAGCACTCAGCCCTGCACCAGGATCACAGTCATTGTTATGCTTGAGAGCATTGTTCCAACCACTGTATCAGCCCATCTTGTTGTGGGTCTTTCTCATTCATTCATTTATTTAGTTATTCATTCATTCATTCATTCATTTACTTATTTCCTTTTACTCTCTACTTTCCATTCCTTGGGAAAAGACATTATACTGGGCCAACTATACTGGGTCTTATGTGTAATGATGAAACATCCAGCCCTCCACAATGATTATTGGTATATTTGAGTCTATTACTACAGCTCTTCTGTCAATCCATCTCATTCAGGCTTCCCTTTAATTTCACTGATTCTTCTTGTTGTTATGTACCGTTGAGTCAACTCTGACTCATAGTGACACTATGCACAATAGCCCTGAACCCTTCTCTATCCTGAGCCAATCTCACTGCCTCTGACACACCTACCTCCATAACTCGAGTTACTGTGTCAATCCACCTCACCCAGAATCTTCCTCTCTTGTGTTGTTACATTTGTAATGGGGAAGTGTTGTTCATATGCTCATCTGGGTAAAATGCTTGTCTATCACAGATTTCTCTAAAAGCTGAGCATTCACATTAAGGAAGACTAGGGGCTCTGGTGGCCTGATGGCAAGAATTTGCACTGCAATCCTGAAGGCATGCGGTTCGAATCCACCAGCTGTTTCATGGGAGAAGGGTTGGCAATATCCTCCCATGCAATTAACTGCCTCTGAAAAAGTGCTCGAGTGTCAGCTATGGGTTGGTTCTGACTCAATGGCACTCAACAACAACAACTGGGAGAAGGATTGGCCATCCATTTTAAAAATAATAGGCCTTCAAAAACCCTATACACTGATCCTTACCTTACCAAATATAATGTATTTTTCTAGCAATTGGTCTTTTCCAATCCACCAGCTTCTCTGTGGGAGAAGTCTCTCTGTGGGCAGTCTCCTCTCATGTAATTTACAGCTTCAGAAAACCTACTGCAGGGTTGGTTCCAACTCAACAACAATGGACAGCATGAGAGAGAAAATGAGGTATCCGTAATATTTTTATTGGGTGATTTTATGTAAATGACCAGACCTTTCTTCTTAGTCTGTTTTAGTCAGAAAATTGAAGCTGAATTTACCCAAGATTGTAGTCTCAGACCTACCTGCTTTGCAACTTTACCTTTATGCCTGGCTGAAAGGAAGGGATCAGACTTTAGGGTCTCCAGAGTTGCTCCCACATTCCCCTTCTATCAGGCTCAACTCAAGAAGTGAGGGGACATTCCCTGAGTCAGTTGCCAGACCTTCAGGAGCCAAGACTATGGAGCCCAAAAGGAGACCAGACTGAGGAGACTTTCTGCAAAAGAGGCAGCTGGGCACCCTGCCCACCCCCTCCTTGAGTGGGAGATGCTGGAAAGAACATTGCCCTTTCTGCTTTCTGGCTTTCCCCAAACCTCTGGGAGTTTACTTGGCTCCTGCCACTTCCTGCTTCCCAGAATCTTTCATCAGTACTTATTCTTGGCGAAGTCAGAAATGCCCAGAGGCCAAGGTAGGCCTGGATTCTCAGCTCTAATATCTTCCTGGCTCTAAGCCTTGTTATCAGTAGGCTCATCAAATGCCTGGTAAAGACTTGCCACCCTGCACAGCATAGGCTAGCCTGGTGGGCACCTCTTCTTTCCCAGCAGGTCTGGGGAGAGAGGGAGGTTTACCAGCAATGCTTTGTCTCCTTCTGCTTAAAACCCTTACAGGACTTCTTGCAGCCTCCATGGCGAAGGTCACAGTCATTCCCCGAGGGGCTCCAAGATCTGGAACAATTTCCCTCAACCACTCAGAGCCACTCCTCCTTCTCGTCCAGTGACCCGCTGGTCGTAGGTACACCATGCACAGAACCACCTTCACCCATTTGCTGGTGCTGTTCCCTCTGTCCAGAGGCCCCTTCACCTGTTTACTATCCAGTTCTCCAAACCCATCAACAACATTTCTTTCCCTGGGAACTCTTCCCTGGCTGGTTCCCTTCTGTGCTCTCAGATGTTCCCCTAATACTCCTGAACATCTCCATGACAGCACATGTAATAATGCGATGAAGTGACTGTGTGCAGGCCTGCACTCCCTCCCTGAATGTGGACTCTTCAAGGGCAAGGATGCCTTTTGTTTATTCATCCCTGGGAGGCTAGCACAGAGCCTGGCACAGTGGCCAGAATGAATGAATCAGAGGCATTCAGAGCAGAGGTTGCAAACACAAATGCCTTCGGAGTCCAAACAAGTCAGGTAAATAAATTGGTTAAAAGGGCTTGTGTCAGACAATAGGGAGCAGGAGGGATCACAGCAAACTGGATCATGAGTAACTTGCCTGGAGGAATTAAAATTCAGTGAAAGACAATGGGCAAGTGAACTCAGTCACTGAAAAGAACAAGAGTACAAATACCTAGAAATAACAGTGAATCTTGGCCAGGAAGCATAATGCAGTGGTTCAGAGTGGTCTTTAAAAACAAGCTACTGGATTTGAACCTTGGCTCTCTTGCCTGTCATCTCAGAGACTTTGGCTGTGTTACTTAAATTTTCCTTCCTCGGTGTGGGAAGCAGGGTACTAATTACTAGGATTTTCTTCAGTTTCCTCATCTGCAAAATGGAAATAATAACAAAAGTACAGAGTATCAATCCACCAGCTCCTCCTCAGGAGAAAGATGGACAATCTTTTAGTGCCGATTTAACAATATATAATGATAACAACTACCTTATAAAATTACCATGAAGATTCAAAGAGGACATACATAAAATAGTACCTGGATCATGAAAAAACAGGACTGAGCAATATCCTGTTCTTCCATAACTAAGGCCGCCATGAATCAGAGCCTACCTGATGGCCATTAACAATCAGAAGAGTGGGTACAGGGAATAATACCTCCAGAAGTAGAGACAAAGTGTCCAACAGTACACGGACCTGGCACACAGTAGACAATCAACAAACGACGAAAGTTATACAAGTGTTTAGGTCTTTCATTCATAGGGTCACTATGAGTCGCCTATGACTTGACAGCATTTAACAATAACATCAACATAGAGAGAGCTCAGTTGGCCTAATGGACAGGACGTAATGCTAGCAAGCCAAAGGTGGGTGATTTTAATCTGCATCCCTCGGGCTTACTTTTAATTGTTTTTGGTCAAACATTCTTCTGGGTGGTATAGCAGTGGTCTGTTGATTTGCTGTGCAGAGGTTACTCGTGGTTGCTGTGATGCTGACCACTGTGACCCCGATGTGCCAAATGCGGTACTGGTCACCCAGAGCTCCCTGACTAAAACAAGCTTGGAAGCAGGAGTTGGCATCCACTTCCAAAATAGCTTACCTCTGGAAACCCTATGAACTTGGAGAAATGAAGAAAGTTATACAAGTGTTCAGGTCTTTCGTTCACAGGGTTGCTATGAGTTGCTTACGACTTGAGGGCACTTAACAACAACAACAACAACAACATAAGAGAAAGTAGAAAATCTAGCAGATCTAACATCAGACAGATCCAGCTTGGATCCCAGCTCTACTGCTCATTAGCTGGGTAAGTCTAGACAAGTGATTTCACTTCTCTGTGCCTCCCTTCCTTAATCTGGATGCAGAGATAAGAGCTCATAGCTCTTCTGGTAGTTATGGGAATTAAATGAGGTCATGTATGGAAAGGGCCCAACTCTCACAGGCACTGACTCCATCAATTACAGCAATGAGTATCATGTATTAAGGAATGTTCGTCTGGGCCCAGGCTCCCAAAGTCGGTTGGGTCAAGACTGAGACAAGCATGGGACTGAGCTCCTTTCATTTCTTCCTTGAAGCCTGTCTTTGGACTTGTTTCTCCTCCAGCCCCTACCCTTTTGCTGAGCATCTCTCCTTAAAGCATCAATGCTGTGTTTACTCTGCTGGCTGACATCCCTGGGGAGAGAGGCCAGGAGAAAGAAATCTTCCTGCCCTGGTTTGAGAAAACAGGCTGAGGCTGTTAATTACTAGAGTTCTCAACAGTCTGCCTGCTAGGAAAACGTTTGCCAAGTTGCCTCCACTGATCAACCCCTTGTCACACTGGGTAGAAGTGGAGGTATCGGGGTAGGGACTGCTCTGGAGGGAAAGGGCTCAGAAGCTTGGGGAAAGCTTAGCACAGTTTTCAGAGCCTTCAGAGAGGTTTGGTTTAGATGAATCATGCAGGAGGATGAACAGAATGATTCCAGCCAGGACCAGGGTTTAGGGTTCACTTTACTTGGTTTGTTCAGTTCTCTTGTCCTCATCCCACCTTTAGATCTGATCTCTGACCCAGAAGTGGGGTTAGGCTGCAAGCACAACCTTCAATTGGAGGCCAGTGTAGTGGGTGTCCTGGGTGTCAGGGCTGGACCAGGGCTGCTAGACTTTTTCCCTGATGGCAGAGACTCACCCTATAGAGGCCACTCTCCAGGGAAGGGAGGCTGTGTCCAAGTGTGACTGTTTCTAAAGTAGCCTCGCGTTGACTATAATTATACACATGTGTACAGACCTGTATGTTTGATATTTCTTCCAACAAGTTGGTTAAATGGGCATTAATGCTGCAATGAGGTGATTCCAGTCCAGGCTCTGTTAACTCACTGACTGTGGGGCCTTGGGGCAATTGTTGCACCTCTCTGAACTTCATCTGTAAAACAGAGAGAAGAGTCCACCACCTGGGAAGTTTTGCTGTGAGGCTTAAGTGAATTTATGGGTCTAGAGAGAGCTTAATAGTGCCTGGTGCGTGGTCAGCAAATGTGACAATCTCTCCTTCAAACTCTTCATTTTACAGCAGAAGAAAAAGTCCGGCTGGGTGAGCTATCAAATGATAATTTCCAAATGTTAAAATAATTATCACACAAATAGCAAGCATATGTCCAAGATGTATTTTTACTTATGGGCGAGAGAACCGTTAAGACCACAAAGCCAGGTGGTGTTTAAGCCAAAAACCCGAGACCTCTGCTGAATGAACTCCAACTGTCCATTGGGTTTCTGAAGCTGTAAATCTTCATGGGAGGAAACTGGCCATCATTCTCCAGTGGATCCACCAACTTTTAGGACAGCAGCCTGACACAAAACACATTACACCACCAAGCTCTTTGGGTGAGGTCTAGGTGTGGGGAACTCATTAGGAGAGATATGGACTCTGCATCCTGGTGGGAGTCTGGGTGTTATTGTTGTTAGATGTCATCAAGTCAATTGCACTCACAGCAGCCCTATGAACCACAGACCTGAACCTTGACCTCTCCTGCACCATCCTCATGATCTTCACCACGTTTAAGTCCATTGTTACAGTGACTGTGTCAATCCATCCTGGTGAGTCTTCTTTGCTTTCTCTGACCCTCCACCTTTTCCAGAATGATGTCTTTTTCCAAGGATTTTTAGAGGAAGTTTCACCATCCTCATCTCTAAGGAGCACCCTAGGCGTACTTCCTCCAAGACAGATTTATTTGTTCTTTTGGCAGTTCAAACGATCGTCAGTACTCTTCTCCAACACCACAATTTAAGGGCATTGATCTTCAGTATTCCTTACTCCTAGTTCAACTTTTAGATGCATAGGAAGCCAATTAAAATACCACGGTTTGCTTCAGGTGTATCTTAGTCTTTAAAGTGACATCATTGCACTTTAGCATTTGGAGAGGCTTTGACGGTAGATTTTCCTAATGCTTCTTTTAATTTCTTGACTGTGATTACCATGGGTTTTCTTCACGGATAACACCCTTGTTGTCATCCCACACTCGTCTGGTCTTCAATCATTGGATTTCAGTGCTGCAGAAGATCAAACACAGCAGCCTTCAGTATGGATTGCATTCCAACATCAAGAAAATAAAAATTCTCACCACTGGATCTATACGCAACATCATGATAAATGAAGGAAAGATTGGAATTGTCAATTCATCTTACTTGGATCCACAATCAATACACTTGGTACCAGTCATCGAGAGATCAGGAGATGTACTGTACTAGGGAAGTCTGAAGTCAGAGACCCCTCCAAATTATTGAGGAGCAATGATGTTAGCTTAAGGACTAAGGTTTACCTGATTCAGACCAGGGTCATTTCCAATCACTTGCTATGCTGGACAATTAGTAAGAATGGCAGAAGGAAAATTGATGCCTTTGAGTTGTGGTATTGGAGAAGAGTACTTAATTTTCTATGGATGGCCAAGAGAACATACAGATATGTCTTGGAGAAGGTGCAGCCAGCATGCCCCTTGGAGGCACGGATGGTGAAACTTCATCTTGCATACTTTGGGCATGTTGTTAGGAGAGGCTATTCCTTGGAGAAAGACATCATGTTTGGAAAGGTAGAGGAATGATGAAGGAGAGGAAGACCCTCAACCAGGTGGATTGACACAGTAGTTGCAGTAACAGGTTCTAGTGGTTTGAGATTGTAAGGTTGGTACAGGATAGGACAGGGTTCAGATCTGTTCTTTATAGGGTTGCTATAAGTCATACTTGACAGTATCTAGCATTACCAAGGGTGCTGACTGTGGATCCAATAAAATGAAATCATTAGCCTAGTGGCAAGAAGCTGCATTGCAGTCCCAAAAGCCTGCTGTTCAAGGCCACCAGCTTCTAGTGGGAGAAGGATGGGCAATCTCCTCTCATGTGATTAAGTGCCTCTGAAAACCTGCGGGAGGGTCACCTATGGGTCTGTTCTGACTTTATGGTACACAATAATTCATCAACAACAACTTCATGATATTGTCAATTGATCAGTGGTGAAGATTTTTTTTTCTTATATTGAAACACAATTCATATTTATCTTCAGTAAATGTTTCAAGTCTTCACTTTCTGCAAGCAAGGAGTCTGAGCTGAGGGTAAATTTGCAGAACTCTGTGGGGTTTCATAAAAATTTGGGATGACAGCCTAAAAACGAGATTCTTGGTGGTAGAGTGGTTTAAGCACTTGGCTGCAAACGAAAAGATTGGCAGTTCAAACTCACCAGCTGTTCCATGAGCAACAGACCTGGTGATCTGCTTTGGTAAAGATTTACAGCCTTAGAAACTCTATTGGACAACTCTATTCTATCCTTTATGGCTGCTATGAGTTGGAATTAGGGAGTTCTAGTGGAATAGTTGCTTTGAAGGAAATAGTAAAATATAAGGCCCCAGGAATTGATGGTATGTATACAAATTGACATATTTCAGCTAACAGATGTTGCCCTGGACGTGCTCACCAAGTTGTGCCAAGAAATCTGGAGAATAATCGCCTGGCCAACTGACTGGAAGAGATCTATATTTGTTCCTATCCCAAAGAAGAGTGACCCAATAGAGTGTGGAAACTATAGAACAGTATCATTAATTTCACA
>NW_006399778.1:3711466-3781551 GCF_000299155.1 Elephantulus edwardii | reverse complement strand
GTGTCTCTTTGGAGACTAAGGTGCGTTTGATACAGGCCATGGTCTTTGTTATTCATCAGAGAGTTGGACAATGACCAAGGAGGATAGAAGGAGAATTGATGCTTTTGAGCTTTGGTGCTGGAGAAGAGTATTGAGGGTACCATTGACTGCTAGGAAAACAAACAGATTCATCCTAGAAAGGGTTAAACCGGGCTGCTCCTTGGAGGCAAGGATTCTAAGTCTCCGTCTAACATACTTTGGACATGTTGCAAGGAGGGACAGGTCCTTGGATAGGGACATCATGCTTAGTAGGGTGGAGGGACAGTGCAGGAGGGGAAGGCCCTCTATGAGGTGGATTGATCCAGTGACTGGGGTAATCGGGATGGGTGTATCAGAGACAGTGCGATTGGCACAGGACAGAGCAGAGTTTAGGGATGTTATACATAGGATTGCTATGAGTCGCAAGTGACTGGACGGCACATAACAACAACAACAACAGTGGAATAGTCTGGAAGGAGTAATCCAAAGGCCACACATTTCTTCAAGTTCAAATCCACCAGTGGCTCTCAGGGACAAAGTTGGGCAATTGCCTCACATGTGATTTATAGCCTCAGAAACCTGCTGGAGGGTCAGTTAGGAGTCAATTCCTACTGACAAAGACTTGTGTCAGATTTGACTCAACTGGGTTTTGTTTGTTTGTTTTTGCTCAAGAAAGTAAGAACTGAGGTTCCAAGACTCACTCATCCTCCAGCCCCTGACACACATTCATTCTGCTATGAGATACCTAAACAGCCTCCCATCACTGAAGGAACAAACAGTAGCAGACAAATGGAAGCAGATGGGTTTCCACGGTGATCGTCTCCTGGAACTCCCAATGTCTCTTTTTTTATAGCAAGAACAGAAGTGAAGTTGAAATAACATGGGTGCAGGAGAAGAAAGCCAAGTCCTAGTTCCAATCAGCCCCAGACAGAGAGCTTGAGGTTCTGGGCAAGTAATTTCATCTCTCCCTGGGTCAGAGGAGAGGCAGAGGGGCACTGTTTAAGGGCCTGTTCTGTGCCAGGCCTGGTGGACTGAGTGCTGGACATTAATTATTTCCATTTTTTCTCCCAGGAAGCTTCTGAAAAAGGAGCTATTACTAGGCTCATTTCATAGATAAGGAAATAGAGGCACAGAGGTAAAGTAACTTGCCAAGAACACAACTTCTTAAGGACACTTGGGCTGGGCTCTTTATATCACACTGGCCGTAGCGCCCTCTATTCCAGAAGACTCCGTTTGAAGGTTGCAGGGGCCCAGCCCTGAGAAGGGAGGAAGAGATGGAGGAAGGTGGATGCAGAGCGCAGAAAGAAAACCCTCCACTCCAGCACAGTGTTGTTGGTCTATATCTGACTGGGCACCTTGGCCAATCTGACACCTTTCACTTCAGGCTGGAAATGTCCCACATTCAGAAAGCCCCAAGTAGCTCCCCCAGGCAGTCGTGACATGCCCACAGCAGTGATACAAACCCAGCAGTGCTCACGGGCTCCAGGGTGCCATCCAGAGTCCTCTGTCCTCAGATTCACCCAAAGGCCTGCATCAGCTCTGCCATAAAGGAAGCAAGGCCTGTACCAGAACCCAGACTGTCAGCGCCTCCTCCCTGTCCCCCACTTCCTCCTGCCCTGCCCCAAAGTATCAGCTTCTACCACACTGATTATAAACCCAGTATAGGAGAGGGGCTCCTGGTGGCTTTGAGGAGCCCTGATACCCAAAGCCTCTAAAAGGCACCTCAAAGTCCTTGGATCCCTTGGCAGCAGGGGTATGCATATGGAAAATAACACCTCTGGCAATTAGTTCGAACTCACTGAATGATATCTCACAGCTGGTGATGAAAACTGTAATTTTCTTCTTGATGTTCCCCCTCAAGGGGTACCCTGGGCAGGTGCCATATCTGCCATTCCTTAGATATGCCTCTGCTTGGTCCAACCCACGAATCTATTTTTAGGGTGAGCCTTGCCTGGCGCTGCCTGCCAGGATGCCCTGCCATCTCTTCCTCTATCCAAGCCTCCAGGGAAGCTATGTGAATCACTGTCCAGACAAGCCCAGGCCTCAGCTGGCTTGAGAGCCAAGAACACAGGGATGTCTTGCAGGGACAGGGCAAGAGAGAGCGTGAGCCCAGGCAGAGGTGTCTTTACAGAAAACAGCGCATAAAGCTGATTATGTGCTCCTGCCCAAGCATCTTGAAACCTATTTTTAGATAATTTTACTGTAATATCAGCTCCAAAGCACAAGTCAAGTTGGCTAATCTTTTACTAAACATGTTATGGCATTGCATAAAGATTACAACTGCACCTTCCTAACCTTCACTTATAAAAATTAGTCTGTGGTGTGCTCTAAGCAATCCCCTCCCTCCAGTTTCTTCTCTTTGGATGCTCAGCTGAGTAAGAGCACACAGAAGCATAAATTGACTTGTGCCTCCCCAGAATGTGTGTGTATAATGTGTAAGCTGTGTAATGATCCCCTATTATCTGTTAAACCGGATAGTTGTAAGAGAATTGAGGGTGGAGTGCAACTCTCCTTAATCTCACCATTGTCCCAATACAAGGGAAGTTTCCCTGGAGACACCCTTTATCTCAGAAGAAATTAAAGGAGAGGAAAGTCATCTAAGAGAAGGGGCCTCAGGACCACCAAGACAGACTTGCCAGGAGTAGAGTGTGTCCTTTTAGACGCAGGTACTTGATCTAAAAAGCTCCTTGGAACCAGGGAAGGCCAGGAACGAGATCTCCAGGGAGCACCAGGCCTATAGATGCATGGCCCTCCAGAATTGACAGAAAGAAAGGACCTTCCTCTAGAGCCGCCATCCTGGATGTGGACTTAGTCTTCTAAACTGTAAGTTGTTGTTGTTGTTGTTAAGCGACCCTATGAAGTGGATGCCAATTCTGCTTCCAAGCTTGTTTGAATCAGTGAGCTCCACCAAACACTGTCCACCATGGGTAATCATTATCTCATGTGACACATTTGTGTCACAATGTTCAGCTTCACAGCAACCATAAGTTACCTCTGTACAGTAAGACCAAGGCTATATGACCTAGAAGAATGTTTGACTAAAAACAATGAAAAACAGGCCTGAGGGCCGTGGATCAAAGTCACCCATCTTTGGCTTGGTAGCATCACTTTCTGTCCAGTAGGCCAACTGATCTCTCTCTATGCTGTTGTTATTGTTAAGTGCTGTCACGTCGTAGGCGACTCATAGCGACCCTATGAACAAAAGACCTGAATGCTTGTATAACTTTCATCGTTTCTCCAGGTTCCTAGGGTTTTCAGAGGCAAGCTGTTTCAGAAGTGGATGCCACTCCTGCTTCCAAGCTTGTTTTAATCAGTGAGCTCTGCCAAACACTGTCCGCCATGGGTAACCGTTATGCTATTTGACACATCAGTGTCACAGTGTTCAGCTTCACAGCAACCACTATTTGTGTGATATCTCTGTTACAAGTATTACTAAATAACTAGATGCACAGCCTGTCTAGGCCCATACCCACTGCCGTCAAGTTGACTTCAACCCAATGCAACAGGATATAGCAGAACTGTCCTCATAGGGTTTCCAAGCTTGCAAATCTTTATGGAATCAGACGGTCACATCTTTCTCCTTTGGAAGGGCTGGTGGGTTTGAATCACTGCCCTTTTAGTTAGCATCTTACTGCTTTAACCACCAGGGCTTCTCCTTGGCCTATCAACCTGCTATCTGATTGCTTCCAAGTCAGAGACGCATCATAATTGACCTATCAGTGTTTTTTGGAGGAGGTCTGTAGAATGAGAGGAGTTTGCCCATCTTCCTCCCTCAGAGCCGCTGGTGGGTTCCTTCGACCCACGTTGTGGTTATTAGGTGCCATTGAGTCATCTATGACCTATAGTGACCCAATGAAAACAGACCTGAACCTTACAGCTATCAAGTACGATAGTATTAGTCTTAATTTGCTAAATCATCTCTCACAGCTGGTGATGGAAACTTCCTGGATTAATAGAAAGTTCTTGGTGATTCCCCTTTTCAAGCAGTGCTCCAAAAATATACCACATCTGTCACACCTCAGATAGGCCTCCAGCCCTGGTCTTGGGCTGTGGGAGGCAAAACAGGATCAGGTGTGCCTCCTAGACCCCAACTAGCCACAGTTGGCCTCCGAGATCTCCCAATTGTATCTGATCATCTGTCCACTCATCCATCCATCCATCCATCCATCCATCCATCCATCCATCCATCCAACCACTCATTCAAAAAGCCTTTGTTGGACATTCATCATACTGGCACTGGGGATAAAAAGGTGAGTGAAACATGCTTCAATTGTCTCAGAACCAAACACTCAATCTTTTCCTTCCAAATTCTCCTGCTTCTATCTTGCCCCTCTCAGTCAATGGTGACTCCTTCTACTTATGCTCAAGTTAAACCACTTAGCCAATCCACACATCTTTCATTTTTGCCCTGCCTCAAAGTAATCCAGAACCTGACAACTTCTTACCACTTTCACTCCCACTGCCTTGGTCCAAGCCTTCCTTCCATGCCTGATAGCCTTCCTGGCTTCCTGCTTTTGTCCATGTTCTTTTACATTCAACTTCTTCCCTACAGCCTAACAGTTCTTATAAGAACACAGTCAGGCCAGGCCTCTAGGTCACTGCTCTACAGAATGAAAAGCAAAACCTTCCTAACCAACACGTGTAAGGTCCTCTCCTGCTTCCTCTCTCACCCTCGCTCATGCCTGTCTCAGGCAGGCCCACACACCATCAGAACTGTGCCCTGGCCATTCCCTCTGCCCAGAACAATCTTTCTCTAGAACTACGCTCTGCCTGCTCCCTCACCTCTTCATGATTTAGTCACATACCGGCTTTTCAGTGCTGTTCTTGTGTGTTACCAAGTGGATTCTGATCCACAGAAACCCTACAGGACAGAGTAGAGTTTCTCTGTTGTTGTTATTGTTAGGTTCCACCTAGTCAAGTATGACCCATAGCAACCCTGTCAAAAACAGATCTGAACCCTCTCCTGTCCTGTCCTGTCCTGTCTTGTGCCATCCTCATGACCTCTGACACACTTCAGCCAATTGCTGCAGCCTCTGTTTCTGTCATAAGTTTGCAGGTCTTCCTCACTTTTGCTAAACCCTCCACCTTTCTGAGCATGACGTTTCTCTCCTAATAATATGTCCAAAATACATAAATACGTGAGACAAAGCTTTCTCTTTGCCTCCATGGAGCATTCAGGAAGCCCCTTCTCCAAGACCTCTCTGTTATACCATGTGATTTTCTGATTCAAAGTGGCCAAAGCCAGTCCGTGTCATCTCACTTATGCCTAGAATATCAATATTCATGAATTTAGTTTAATTTTTCACAACTTCTAGTTTTCCAACATTCATATTTTGAACATTCCATGTTCCAACTTAGTAAAGGATGTTTGCAGCTACTTCTCCTCATTTTGATTGAGTTCCAATCTAGGATCTACCTCTAACATTATGACTGTTTCTCTCTGTTCATAGGATTTTTCAGAGGGCTGCTATTTAAGAAGTGGATGGCCCATCCTGCTTCCTAGTCTGTCCTACTTGCAGAGCTCTGATGAAGTCTGTCCATCATAAGTGACCCTTCTGGCACTTGACATACTGGTAACATAGCTTTCAATATCACAAAAAACCCTGGCCCTAGGCTGTAATTATTACAGGAGCTAAAATTGCCAGATCTTTCCCAAGGAGTGGAACAAGAACTGCCTGGTGGGCACAAACTACTGGCCAAGGTTCCTCAGGAAGGGACAAAGGCCAGAGTTCAACCCCACATCTTCCTAACTCTACGGGGCCTCCCTCATCTGACTGGAGTTCCTGGTGTCTCTTCCATTACCTTTTTTGGTCTCCGTCACAGAATCATGAACAAATGGCTAATAACAGCTCTACCAGGGAGAGCTGTCCCTACCCACAGCATGGAGACATTGGACCAAGTCCCGTTCTTAGTGCTTGAATGTTCCAACCTGAAGCTGAAGAAGCTGCCCTGGGTGCATTGCTGGCAGCCATGATGGTGCATGCTCTGGTGGTGGTATCTTCCTCATCACTGGGGCAGGGGGAGTAAATGATGATGTTATTGTGGAACCTCCACGCATTGGCTCTGTGACAGAGGAGCATGGACATCTGAGGCCAGTAGCTTTCTTTGCCTACAGAGTAAATGGATAGTGTATTATGGAAGGGCTCATGCCTAGCTTCTTGTTTACAATGGGAGGTTTACATTTCATAATCCTGAACTGATCCAATGCACCAAACATTCCAAAGCTCAACAGTTTTCTTCTTCTGTTCATTGAATTGGTGTCCTGCTGAGGTTTTTTAATGCCTATTCATGAGAATGAAACTACCAGGCTCTCTCATGGGTTAGAGTACCCTTTGAGGAGAAATCAGTGGATACAGGATTTGCTTATGTTGATGAAGTTGTTAAAGGCTATACCAACCTTCAACATGAAATATGGGAAAGGGTAAAAAGCAAATGAGAAGGAAGAATCTTGTAAAACATAGGAAGCTTATGAGAACTGGGACTAGAATTTCTTCTTGGTACTATCACATAGATAAGCTTACCACAGTATTTTTCCCCTACTGATCTACATTGACATATCAATGACAATTAAGTGGATTTTTTTTCTTAGTTTCTCCTTTCTAAAAGAAATATACTCAATTCTGTAATACTGAATAAAATGATTTTTTCACAGCCCCTTAATATTTCTTGGCAGTGGCATTTCTGATTTCCAAACTTGAATGTTAAATCACGGTTCTGTAAGCTGAGAACTACAGACAATCAGCGGTACCTGTGGTGCTTTACCTTTCAACACAGTGGGTGAAACAGTTATTTCAGGGGTGTGTGTGTATGTGTGAGACTATTTCCTCAACAGTAGGATGTATAAAGGAGCAGAAATAAATAATTTTTCTAACTAAAAGAAAGTTAAACCATGACTATAAAGAGCACTCAGCCCTTTTCTGCAGCGCTCCAGGGAAGGGCAGACCTGTATGTCTGCTTGAAAGGTGCCAGGAGTAGTTCCTAAAAGGTGAGGGCTACAAAATCACTAGAAATAAGAGAGATGCAAATAAAAAACACAAGGAGATATCATCTCACTCCAGTAGCAGTGGCAAAGTTTAAGAGGACAGCAAGTAATAAATGTTGAAGAGAATGGTGAGATAGGAACATTGTTAGTGGGACTGTAAAGTGGTGCAGCCACTCTGGAAGGCAGTTGGGGTTTCCTAAAAAAGCTGCACACAGAAATGCCTTATGACCCAGCTATTTCACTGCTTGGAATATACCAAGAGAAAATGAGAACTGAGACACAAACGAAGACTTGTACACCAATGTCCATAGCAGCATTAGTCACCATCACATGAACATGGCAGTAGCCCAAATGTCCAGCCACAACTGAGTGGATTGAGAAATTATGGTACATTCCCATTATAGAATACCATGCAGCATGCAGGAGCAATGATTTTGTAACTCACTAGCAAGAGCCTGTGGTGATGAAAGAAGAAGTTCAAGCTGCTCTGAAAGAATTGGCAAAAAACAAGACCCCAGGAATTAATGGAATACCAAGTGGCATATTTAAAAAAACAGCTGCTGCCTTGAATGCACTCACCAAGTTGTGCCTAGAAATCTGGAGGACAACCACCTGGCCAACTGACTGTCGAACAATATCACTAATATCATATGCAAGCAAGATTATGCTGAAAATTACCCAAAAAGCACATCAACAGAGAACTGCCAGACATGTAAACTGGGTTTAGAAGAAATGATGATACTAGGAATATTATAGATAATGTTAGATGGATCTTGGCTGAAAGCAGAGAGTACCAGAGGAATGTATATCTGTGTTTCATTGACTATGCAAAGCCATTTGATTGTGTGGATCACAACAAACTCTGAAAAGAATGGGAATCCCAGAACACTTGATTGTGCTTATGTGAAACCTATACTTGGACCAGAAGGCAGTTGTCAGAACAGAGTAAAGAAACACTGCATGGTTTAAAATTGGGAAGGGTGTATGCAAGGGATGCGTCCTATCTCCATACCTTTTTTATCTATATGCAGAACAGATAGATCATCCAGGAGGCTGGGCTCTATGAGGAGGAATGTGGCATTAAGATTGGAGGAAAAGTCATCAACAACCTGCATTAAGCAGATGACACAACCCTGTTTGCTGAAACTGAGGAGGCATGAAGCACTTGCTACAGAAGGTCAAGAACTGCAGCCTTCAATATGGATTAAAACTCAACATCAAGAAAACAAAGTTTCTAACCACTGGGCCAATTGGCAGCATCATGATAGATGGTGACACGTTTGAGATTATTAACAGGTTCAGTTTGCTTGGCTCCACAATCAGTACTCTTAGTACCCACAGCCAGGAAACCAGAAGATGAATTGCATTGGGGAAAATCTGCTGTCAGAGACCACTCCAGAGTACTGAAGAGCAACAATGTCCGTCTGGATACTAAGGTGCGCCTGATCTGGGCCATGGTCTTTGCAATTACACGCTATGCATCAGAAAGCTGGACAATGACTAGGGAAGATAGAATTGATGCCTTTGAGCTGTGGTGCTGGAGAAGAGTGTTGAATATACCATAGACAGCTAGGAGAATAACCAGGTTGTTCTAGGTTTCACCTAGAGAATGAAACCAGGCTGCTCCTTGGAGGCAAGGATTCTGAAGCTTCATCTGCCATACTTTAGGCATGTTGCAAGGAGGAGACATGTCCTCGAAGAGGAACATTATGCTTAGTAGGGTGGAAAGACAGCACAAGAGAGGAAGACCCTCAATGAGATGGATTGACTCAGGGACTGGGTTAATAGGGGTAGTTGTGTCAGAGACAATGAGGTTGGGTCAGGATAGAGCAGGGTTCAGAGCTGTTGTACATAGGGTCGCTATGAATTGCAGGTGACTTGATGGCACATAACTTGAGAGGGACTGGAGAGCATTATTCTAACTGAACTAAGCAAGTCCCATGAGGTCAAAACTGTATAAAACCATTATTGTAAAACATACATTATTGTGTATAAGGATCCAAGGGGAGGAGGGAGGGAGCAGAGGGGTGAAGATGGGCAGGAGGGGGGGTAAACAAAGAGTCACACAATTTGTTGGGTGGAGGGAGGAGTGGGTAAAGGAAATGGGAAAGATCTGGTGTGAAAAACAATGTATACGAACTTTGTAAGTAAACCAATATACAATAAAGATTTTATTAAAGAAAGGCTAGAGCCAGATGAGTGGAAGAGCTGAAGGAGGAGGGGACCCGTACTGGGGGCAATTGAGGAACCTTTCCTAGCCCCTCAGGGAACTTTATTTTTCCTCTTTATTTATCTCATCCACTGACTTTCTCTCTTCTGTTGGGTTGTAGATATGTAGTTACCGCACATGCACATACCCAGCAGGGTGGTCAGTGGAAAGTTCTAAGAAGGAGGGTCAGGAGCTCAGGGTTCAAGTCTCCACACCACAACTTCGCCGGGTCACCTTAAGAAGATTCCATTCCCTCTGTGAATGCCACTTTGTGTATGTGCCAAAAAGAACTCGAATAAATCTCTGCCTGGGAGGACTGCTGTGGGAATTCAGAGAAGCTGAGGCTGTGGCCGTTCTGATAAATGCTGGATAGATATTAATATTGAACAATCAAGGGAACTGGTTTGGAAGTAGTTAAGTAGAGACCTTGCCTCCTAGCTGGAAGCCAATCGGGGATGGCAGGGGCGGAGCCAAGCTGCGCTGGGAAAGGGCTGCAGACCCGCCAGATGCCGCTTGGAGAGGCAGCCTGTGGAGTCGCTGGCAGGGACAAGGGACTTTGGGACAGGAGCTGGGGCGGGACCCGGCCACTGCTCTGAGATAGCTCCAGGCCAGAGGGTGCAGGGCTAGCTGTTGGAGGTGAGGCGAGAAGGGGCTGAGGTTGTACTGCCCAAAACAGGGCAGAGGCAAGAAGAGGACTGGGACTCAGAGCCCTTCTCGCCCCTTCCAGGCAGGGGGCACCAGCTGTACCCAGGCCCTGACCTCAGCTGGCTCTGGTGGCCCTCATGGAGTACAGGATCTAATTATAGCTCCAGCCTCAGCGCCCAAAGCCTAGGGGTGTCTGCCAGCAGGAACACGGGTGGCCAGGATTGCCCGGACAGGGGTAGGCAGGAGAGCCCTGCACCCTGACCAAGCCTTCTCCCTAGAGAGCCCTCATAGGGACCTCATGGCCTGGCAAACCATCCTTCTCAGGAACGAGGGCAAAGTCAGGGGGTGCAGCCAGGAAAGCAGAAGGCCACGGCCTTCCAGTCTGGACAGGGGTCATATCAGCCTGACCAGTGCCCAGGAAAGGGGGGCCCTACACCGAGGGCAGAGGCTGGCCTGACTCTCCAAAGGCCAGTGAGCAGAGTGCTGACCACAGGAAGCTGCGTCCTACCTGGCCACTTTGTGTTTGGCGTTGGTCTTCTGGAGGGCACAGGACTAGAAGACTGATCCCAGCAACAGCTAACCAGCCTTGGGCCCCTGCTCTTCCTGTCTCCTGCCTGAGGTCTGCAGGTACCCCTCAACCCAGGCCGTGGGGGGCCACATGCTGTCGTGGAGAAGAAAGTCCCTCTGGCTGGCGCTGTCAGCCTCCTGGCTCCTCCTCGTCCTCCTGCGGATCCCCCCACTTCTCCATCTGGCAGTGCCCCACAGACCTCTGCCAGGGGCTCCTCGAGGTTGGCCCCGATGGCTGGATAGAGAGCTCCTGCAGAGTTTCTCCCAGCCTGGAGAGTTCCCAGAAGATGCCCCTCTACCTTCTCAGGCCCCTCGTGGCTGTGGCACTCGCTGCAACTGGGCAACTTGCTTTGACACTTCCCAGTGCAGGGTTGGTGATCTCAAGGTGTTTGTGTACCCAGCGGCTGGACCAGTCTCTGAGACTCATCGCAAGATCCTGGCTTCCATTGAGGGCTCCCGCTACCACACATCCAGCCCCAGTGAGGCCTGCCTCCTCCTCTTCCTCAGCCTGGACACTCTGGCTGAAAAGCCTAGTCTGGTGCCTCCTCAATGGAACGGGGGCAAGAACCATCTGGTCCTCAGTCTCCACCTAGACTCCTTGCCCAAGACCTTCCAGCTAGGACAGGCCATGGTGGCTGAGACCAGCCCCACAGTGGACACATTTCGGCCTGGGTATGACGTGGCACTCCCACTTGTCCTCGAAGGTCACCCATTTCGAGGTGGGGTTCCTGGCCAGCTGCAGCAGCACAGCCCCCACCCAAGGGAGACCCTGCTTGCCCTGGCAGAGGAGAGAGATGGGTGGCGCACAGTGGGCACCAACTTCTCTGCCTGCCTCTGGGATGGGCGTTGTGAGAAGAATCCTGGAGCTGACCAGTAAGTGGACTTTCCCCTTTGAAGGTTGGAGTGGGAGGGGGGATGTGACAGGAAGGAACCCAGAGGACAGGACCAAGATGGGAGAGTCAATTGATCTGGGCAAATGCAAGCTGCAGCTGCAGCAAGAGAAACTCAGGTTAGACTATAGAAAGCATTTCCACCAAGACTGTGAAATGATACAAGGAAAGTCAAAGGCAGGTTTTGGAATTCTCCCTTGGAGTTCTTTAAAAACATAAAATTGGACTCATTCCTACTATCTTCCTT
Source organism: Elephantulus edwardii (assembly GCF_000299155.1). Lineage (NCBI taxonomy): Eukaryota > Metazoa > Chordata > Mammalia > Macroscelidea > Macroscelididae > Elephantulus > Elephantulus edwardii. The sequence goes on along the minus strand of NW_006399778.1, from coordinate 3,769,993 downwards.
TCCCTCATTCCAACTCCTCTTTCTTTGATCTACATATTATTTAATGTGTGTTTGGATAATGTCTACTCTTTTATAAATGACTTTTTAAAATAATAATGATAATAAGAATTTGTATGCCAGACACTAAAGTTCAGAGAGGTTAAAGTAACTGGTCTCAGACCACACAGTTAGAAAGAGCAGAGCCAGTACTTGAGCCCAGAATTAGAATTCTGAGTTTTGAGAGCCTGCAGTCAGCCTGGTTTGATGACTCAGAGGGGCTTTGAGATTAGTAACTGGTCACAGATGGAAGTTGCCACTGTATCTAGTAAGCATGACTTATGTCAGGCCTAAAGGAGAACTTCCTGCCTGTTGACAGTGCCTGAATGCTAGCTATATAAGGAGCATGGGAGCCTGTAGGACATGAAAAATGTGTTCTGAAACATCTCTCCACCATGGCCAGTTGATGACACACTTCAGATAACAGTGAAGTTAACCCCTGAACATATTCTGCATCTCCAGGATGTCAGCAGTTTCCAAAGGCTGACTGTGCAGACAGGAATTCTAGTCAGAGCCTTCTGTGGTTGTCCTGTGCCCCGGGGGCAGAGGTTTCCCTCTCTAGCCCCTGGGACAAGCTCAAGTTGGAACCTGTCACTCTGGTATTCTGCCTCGTTCCCTCCCTCAGGTACCTTTCTCCCCGTTCTCTGCTAGAACAACAGAAGTTATTCTGAGCTTCACTTTCCTCCCAGGAATTCTGCATGTGAACAAGCTCCATTTCTCTGTCTCTGCGTGGGGCTCCTGGGAGTTGTCCTCAGGCACTGCCAGCTGACAGATATTTGGTGGCAAATTCTCCATTCACCATGGTCCTCTCCACCCTGCCTTTTACCTACAGCACTTTTTTATTTATGTCGTTGCTGCCTTGTGCCACTGAGTTGATTTTGACTCCTAGCAACCCTATATGGCAAGGCGCAAAGGCCTCACAAGGATATCTAGGCTTGCAATCTTAGAGCTGTTAGGTGAATTAGAACTGTTCACCTTTTGTTAGCTAGCAGCTGAGCACTTACACAGTTAGACTTTATTGTTTATAAGAAATTCTTTGAGCTGTCTTTGTTCCTGTAGACTGAGTAGAATTGTTCCGGAGGGTTTTCTGGACTGTGATCTTTACTAGAGTCTTTCACATCTCACATACTTTGGGCATGTTGTCAGGTGGGACCAGGCCTTGGAAAAAGGCATTATGCTGGGAAAGCTGGAGGGTCAGAGAAAGAGAGGAAGACCTACAATAAAATGGGTTGACATAGTGGCTATAACGATGGGCTCGAGCAGAGCAGAGATTCTGAGGATGTGGCAGGATAGGGCAAGGTTCAGCTCTGTTCTTCATAGGGTCACTATGCATTGTAGGCAACTCAAGGGTCCATAACAAGAACAACACCTTATTGTGGGTGGAATTGGACTGTCGACCTCTGGGCTACCAGCTGAGCGTTTAATTACTATTCAACCAGGCTCCTTGGTTGTTGAGTCAGAAGAGATTCACCGCTCCAAAGGGTTCTTCAGAGATTGTAAATTTCAGGGGAGGACAGTGCCCATCTTTCTCCCTCAGCGCAAATAGGTGTGGCTTTTGGGTTGGCTGCACCGCTCTCTACCTATTATGCCAGCAGAGTTCCCTATCTATGGAAAATAACGCCTTTGAAATCAGTTTTAACTTGCTGAATGATCTCTCACAACTAGCCATGGAAACTGCCATGATGAATGGAAACTGTTCATTGATGCCCCTATCAGGGTGCACCTGGGGCAGGTGCCATACCCACCTCACCTAGATATGCCTCTGAATGACAACTAAATGTCTACAGATTGATCTAAAATTGGTTAGCATTGGTCAGGTTTTCTAATCACCTCGAGCCTCCCATGGGTAGTGTTGTTGTTGCTGTTGTTGTTATGTAGCATTGAGTTGGACTCAACTCATAGCTAAACCTCCAGCAGGTTTTCAGAGGTTATAAACTGCATGGGAGGAGATTGCCCATCTTTCTCCTGAGGAGCAACTTGTGGATTTGAACTGTGTGCCTTTGGGTTGGCAATGTAACTCCTTACCACTAGGCCATCAGAGCTCCCTCCCCTAGGTAATAGTTTTGACAAATTTATGTTGTGGGGAGCTTCTAGTCATCCTCTGAATTTCAAAGAGTTCTACCCTTGACCTCAGCCTACCTCCAGTAACAGAAATTGTAATCTCTGAAGCAGCATGAGCCTCTGTTTTTCTGAAGTGCCAAGAAGCTACCTGAGTCAGAAAGATAGCCGGTACAGGGACAGAGAGAGCAAAAGAGCCCTACAACCTCAGGACCAGTGTCAGGGAGGTGGCCTGACTACACACGAACTGGCCTGAGAAAGAGGCAATTCAGTCGCTTCCAAGGACACAATTCACTGGCCTGTCACTGATGGGAAAGGGGAGGGGAGAAGCCTGTCCAGGGCCAGTTTCTTAGCCAGGCACTTGACATAAGTCAAGGAACCCTTATGGTGCAGTGGATTAAGTTCTGGGCTACAAATTGAAAGGTGGGTAGTTCAAATCTGCCAGCCACTCTTGGAAAAAGATGTGTCAGTCTGCTTTCATAAAATGACAGCCTTAGAAACCCTCCAGGGCAGTAACCTTACAGGGTCATGATGAGGCAGAATCCATTAAGAGCAAGCTGATCCTTTCAAGTTCTCTTCAAGAAAGGCCTTAATGTCGCTTCAAGAAGTAGGAAAGTGAGGCTAGAAAGGGGATAAGATTGTCCATCCATCCAGCATAGCCCTACTCACTCCTAACCAGACCACTCACTGGAGGCTGTGGAGCTGGCATCAGACTCTGTCTGACTCCTTCCAAAGCCCAAGTTTTCCATCTAGGTTGAATAGGCTCCTGTTGCATTGAAGTCCCCACCCATTGAAAATGTTCCTTATTCATGTTTATAAACAGGTAATTCATTCAAATGGTACCAAATTCACAAGGTACAAAAGGGTATACAGTAAAAAGTCTCCCTCCCAGCCTGCCTCCTGGCCACCCAGTTCTCCTTCCGGAGGTAAACACACAGGTTTTTGTGCTTCTTTTCTGAGATATTCTGTGTTTGTATAAGTAATAAGCATGCATGTTCTCCTCCCCCTCCCCATTTTTCGGCACATAAATTCAATGCATGTTTTAAAGTCTCCCTGTCCATATCATTAAGTACGAAGCCTAGGGAACATGAGACTTTTGGGGACCATGAAAATGTTTTCCTTTCTTTCCAAGTGAGGAAAACAACTTTCAGCCAGAAGATGTTTTACCCTGTAACATTAAAAGTCTTGTCTTTATACCAACATAGTTAAAAATACAATTTAAAAAATTAATGACAAAATAGCTCATGAAACTCAAGGTGCCTGTGGCCAGACCTCACTAGAGTCATGAGGCCATTGTGATGCTGACCCCCACCTTTAGCACCGGTAGCCCACGTGGCGATAGATTCCTAAGACTACATCAGTGGTTACCACACAATGTACAAATACCCTCTATAACACCCATCCCCATCAGTAATCATCTATCTTCTGCTTGCTTGCTTTCACTGTTGGGGAACTCACCACCTACTGAGGCTACCCATTTGCAGATAGCCCCACTACTAAAATTGGTACTGCAAAGCACCTTTTGAGCATTTCTAGCCACTGACCCTGGGTCTTTCTTCATCTTGCCTCCTGCAGCATTTTTCCATTTATTACCCACTGAACCAGGCATTCTGCTACGCCCCGGGGATGTGGAGATGAGGGAGGCACAGCCTCTGCTCTCAAGCAGCTCAATCTTATAGGAGAAACAAATGAGTCAGTGGTTATAATATACATTGTTAAGTCGAGTTGCCTACCTGACTTCCATGTAAGAGGCTCAGTGTCTTCATCTGTTAAATGGGATAACAGTATATACATCTCATCTCTTCTGGTTGGTGTAAGAATAGTGAGGCAATGGGAGCAAAGCTCTGAAAACAATGCTTAGAGCAAAATTCATGGCGATAAAAAATAAATCTGACCTTAAGTCACTATTACAGTGAACACAAATGCTACGAACACGCAGCAGAAGGAGTAATCAAGGAGGGCTTCTCAGATGAGATGATGTTTGTGCACAGATGTTAACTTCAGTAGGCGAAGTGCCTAAGGAGAACAAGGCAGGGAAGAGCATTCCAGGCAGAGAAAAAAAGTATATATTAAGTCATAGACTAAGACTGACTGAAGAATTGATGCCTGTGAGTTCTAGTGTTAGTGTATTAAATATCCCACAGACTTCCAAAAACACAAACACATATGTCAGGGAGAAGGTGCAGCCAGGGTGCTCCTTGGAGGCAAGGATGGTAAAGCTTTGTCTCACATATTTTGGCATGTTGTTAGAAAGGGCCATTTCTTGGAAAAGGACATCATGCTTGGAAAGGTGGAGGGTCAGCCAAAGAGAGGAAGACCTTCAAGGAAATGGATTGACACAGTGACTGTAGCAATGGACTTAAGTTTACAGGGGTGGTGAGGAAGACACAGGTGGGGCAAAGTTTAGACCCATTGTTGATAGTGTTGAATGAGTCATAGTCAACTCGATGGCACCTAGCAATAACTAAGGCGTAGAAGAGAGGGCAAGCGAAGTCAATGAGGGCTGAGAGGTGCAGTTTGGTCAACAGTTTTTGTGTCTCTGACATTTTGAAGCCTTAACATTAGTGGTTTTCAGTCTCTTAGAGGCCTAATGGTGCAGTTAAGAGCTCAACTGCTAAGCAAAAGGCTGGCAATTCAAACCCACCAGCAAATCTGCCAGAAAAATATATTACAACTAGCTTCTATGGGGAAGTTCTATTGTGATCTATGGAATTAAGCGAGAGACTGTCACAGACAGGTGATGATGGGCTCTTTTTTTCCTTCTTTTTAAAATTTTTATTATTATTATTATTATTGAAAATTTACAGAGACTTTGGATTTCCATTCATTCATTGTTGCACTTTTCTCCCCTTCCAACCCTCTCTCCCAGTACACTACTCTCTTGGAAAAGTAAAAGAAAAATTTTTCCATTGTTTTACAATCCCTCCCCTCCAGGTCCACTCCACTATGCACCCTTTGCTCTGGACTCCTGTCATGACAAAAATACCTAATCACATATCCCTTTTAAACAATTTTCTCCCTCATCTGTTTCAATGCAGTATACATTATTGAACCCATCTTTCTCAATCTCCCCACAACCCCGAGGTCAGTCCTGTTTTACAACAGTGGCACTATGCAGTATTTGTCCTTTTGTGACTGAGATACTAAACTCATCATAATGTCCTCCAGGGTCACCCATTTTGAATAATATTGCATGAGTTCCTTGTTTTTCAATGCAGCATAGTATTCCATTGTGCGAATATACCACAGCTTCTCTATCCATTTGTTTGTTGATGGGCACTTAGGTTGTTTCCAACTCCTTGCTATTGTGAACAAAGCTGAAATTAACATGGGTGTGCATATATCTGCTTGGGTGGCAGTTATGTTTTTTTGGAGGTTTATTCCCAGTAGTGGAATTGCTGGGTCAAATGATATCTCTATTTGCAACTTTTTGAGAAAGCACCATACTGCCTTCCATAATGGTTGTACCATTTTACACTCCCACCAACAGTGTGATTCCTGCCCTTCCCCCTACAGGCACACACAGCCTGAGTGTGGCCCTGAGGCTGAGGGGTGGGGGTGAGAGGAACAGAGAAGGTTTGTCCTGGACTAGGGGGCCTCTGGCCAGCAGCTTCCTGTGTGGTTCCAGGCTGGGGGCCCAGCCCACCTCATGACAGAGAAGTCTTTCATGGCCTGGGCTGTGGGGTGGGGGCAGGCAGAGGGTGGAGGCCACTCAGGTGAGGGGTGCCAGAGACTGTGTGTGGCAGAGTGGTGGGAGGGTAACCTCAGCATGTCCAAGTCAAACAAGCAGAGACTATCGGTGTGGCTGGAAGGGGGCGCCACTGAGTGGTGCTTGGAAACCATGGCTGTTTCCATCACCAGCTGTGAGAGCTCGTTCAGCAAGTTAGAATGAATACGTCTATATTTGAGAGCCTCCTTGGTCAAGGCAGACTGGGATCTTGTTCTGCTGAGTATAGAAAAAGAAGAAACTAGGGGAGGCGGCGTGGAGAATATATGACTTTAAGCCCCTTACAGACCAGTTTTCATCCGTGAAAGTAAAGAAAGTACAGTCGTAACTCTGATGTCATAATATGCTAAGTAAACAATTATAGAACTTGACTTGTCATTCTGAACTGATGTTATGGTTGAAATTATCTGAAAGATGGGTTTCAGAGTTTGGATAGGGGAGTAATTTCAATGTGAGTGTTATAGGTGCTATTTTCCATAGATATATAAATGTCAGGTCTAATGCTCCATTTTGCAGTGAAGGGAAGGGAAGGGAAGTCTCTAAGGCCACTACGGGCAGACCCAGAACTAGAACCCATGTGCAGAGCTCACGGTGGCGCAGGCGTGAGGCTCACGGTGGTGCTCACGGTGGTGCTCATGGTGGCGCGGGAGTGAGACTCCCAGTGATGCTCACGGTGGCGCGGGCGTGAGGCTCACTGTGGTGCTCACGGTGGTGCTCACGGTGGTGCTCACGGTGATGCTCACGGTGGGGCGGGCGAGAGGCTCACTGTGGGACGGGTTTGAGGCTCACAGGGGCGCGGGTGAGAGGCTCACGGTGAGGCGGGTGTGAGGCTGGGGGTTTCCCTATCTATGAAAACATGTCGGGAGCTTGCATAGTCAGGATTTAAAAGTGTTGGGTGCTGCGGGGCCATTGAGGGAGGCAGGAGCCAGCCCGCATGTAGGGGTGGAGGGCTGTTATCTCAGACCTCATGTGTGCAGGAGCCCCTCATGTGCCTCCGTAGGAGCCACCCCAGGGCAACGCTGCCCAACGCCACCTTCTGCCTCATCCCAGGCTGCCGCTCCGACGCCTTACGTTTTCTCCAAGCCCTACAGGTACAACCCCAACTTGAACATCCTTCTTCCTATCCCCCACACTCGGGAGCCGGTGGCTCACCTGGACCCAGGTCAATGGGCAGGGCCATGAGCTGTGCACTCCCTTACTCGGGGTCTTATACACAACCTTCTGCAAGCACAACCCCACCCTACCCAAGGGAGAGCAGAACAACCATTTTCCTCTCCATTTTGCCTCTTGCCCCCCACAGCAGCAGTTATTGGCTTCAAGGTGCAGGGCGGGGGTATGTGCAGAATGGGACTGGGCACCCCAGTTAAACCCCTCTCCCCCAGGCTGGCTGCATCCCCGTGCTTCTCAGCCCTCGCTGGGAATTGCCTTTCTCCGAGGTCATCGACTGGACCAAGGCTGCCATTATAGCTGACAAGAGGCTCCTATCACAGGTAGCTCAGGGCCCTGCCCATGGGGACTGGATGCAAAAAGTGGGAGGGTCTTCAGGATTCTAGCTCCAAGGTTGGCCTCTGCCTTTGTCCTGTCCCTCATCCACGCGAACATCCACGCGTACTGATGAACTTGTCCCCACGTGTCTATCATGGAATCAGGCAGAGATTGGAAACTCCTGAGAGTTCACAGGCATGAGCTCCTTCCCATTGGAAGCCAGGAGTGTAGGGTTCTAGAACTCTATGGCCTAGAGCAGGTCCTGATCTTTCAGCCTTGGTTTCCTATATGCACAAGTGGATAAGTTAGACTTGAAAATCACTATGAGCCCTCTTCACTCGTTCATGAATGCTTAAATGCCCTCTAGTGGTACAGTCTGTACGTTATCCTTCTAACCGAAAGGCTGTGCCTCTCTGCAGGTGCAAATCCACCAGCGGCTCCAAGAAAGATGGACAATCTTTTCTCATGCCATTTACAAACTCCGAAAATCAATAGAGGGTCAGCTATGAGTCATTTCTGACTCCATGGCAATGACTTGAGTTAAGGGAAACTTACAGAAAACTCAAATAAAGTTCCTCCATGGGATTTTGGGTGGGAGAGAAAAATACAGTGACTTTTCCATCTGACGAAACAAAATTTGCCCAGTTCTGAAAAACATGCACAAGAACTTGCCTTGAAGCCCCTAAGAACAGAGCATGAGGACAGGCAGAGAAATGGATAACAATAGTTACAAGGTATGAGCCTTTCTGATGTGCCAGGTACTGTGCTGAATTAGATAGCTCATTTTATCTCATTTTCAACCCTCACAATCAATCCTAATGGAGACACTACTATCCTCATTTTACACATAAAGAAACAGCCATAGGTTTCTATGTGCCTTATCTATAACAGTTATTCAGTAACATTTAATGAGTCTTGGATGATCCTAAATTCTTACTTGCCATGTCATCTGGGGTTTGACCAGGGGTGGCCACCACCAGCCACTTGGGAAGCCCTGGAGAAGAGACTCTGGTGGCCAGGTCTCAGGCTCAGGTTTCTGATCCAGGATCAATCAGGGCCTGATGTGACTCCTTGCCTCTTCTCTCTCTGTGTGCCCAGGTCCTGGACGCCCTCCGAGAGATGCCCCCTTCCCAGGTGCTTGCCCTGCGTCAGCAGACCCAGTTCCTGTGGGATGCCTATTTCTCCTCACTGGAGAAGATTGTGCACACCACTCTAGAGGTGAGAAGGCTCCTTGTCATCCCATACTTCTTTCAGATACCTCATCTTCCCTGTCTCCTGCTTGGGGTTCTCCCTTGAAATGCCTCCAGAGAAAGTCTGAGACTTGGCTGTAAGACTGTGAGATTGTTCCTTCTCCAGTCTGGGCCTCAGTTTCTCATGTATAGGGGAGACAGCTGTGGCAAATAGATTTCAATTTATGTGGTTACTGCAGTTGGTCAGAGGTGGCTGCCTGGGGTCCTGCATTGGCGAGGATTTCTGGTAAGAATGTCATGACTTGTTGCCTGCCAACCCTGGAGAGCCAGCAGTGAGTGTTCCTATAGGCTTCTGCAGCTGAACCTCTCTGCCTCCAGGAACCTGGTGATGCTACTTCAACCCTCTCTGAAACCTGACGAGGAAAGTGTGGGGCTCCCCAGGACCAGGGTCACACTGGCCACCTCTCTGCACATCCCTCTCATTTCAGATTATTCAGGACAGAATCCTTGGAGCCTCTGGCCACTCCTCCCTGATGTGGAACAGCGTCCCAGGAGCACTACTGGCCCTGACTACTTTTTCCACGAACCCCGAGAACTTCCCTTTCTACCACCTTCATCAGGGTATGCCCTGCCCTGGCGGTGGGCCATCTTAACATCCTTTTATCATTTCTCTCCATGTCTGCCCCAGCATCTTCCTCAGAGCCTTTCCAAGACCCCCCTGAATCCCCAACAGCTCTCCTGGACCTCCTAATCCTCCCATTTAGATCTCCTCCTATGCTGATGGCCTGTTTCTCGTTCCCAGGTTCCCATCCTGTGGGCAGGTTCAGTGCCCTGATCCGAGTGGAGGCCTCAGGCCTCTTCCCCCTGAAACTCATCCAGGCGGTGGCAGGCTCGAAGCACTGTGCCCAGGTCTGCCTCTGCAAGCTCACGTCCTGGGATCCAGGGTGGGAGCAGGAGTCAGGGAAAGGCCCCTGACATCATCTAGACTCTAAGAATACTACATATTTTGGGAGGAGACAGAGGGAGAAATTCTAAGTGCCCTTCCTACCTTTCTTTTTAAGTCCTAAGTCTCTTCCTCTCCCCCAAATGTAAATAGAGCAGCTCACCTGAAAAACAGATGTTTGAGGCTGGCAACATAAAGCTTCATTCACTCATTCATTCATTTATGCATCACCACTCAGCAGTTGCTTTCTGAGTACCAGCCCCTGAGCTGAACAGAGGACTCAGAAAAGGAGGAAACGAATCAGCCAGCAGGGTTCAGATTCAAGTAGCACTTATTGACACATGGACTGTCAACTCTCACTTTCCCTGATGGCAGCTAGACTCAAAACAGCACAGACGGAAGAGGGAAGCTGTCCGCATAACCAGGGTGCAGGTGGTGAGGTTCCACACACAGTCAAGGGAACAGCAGGTAGGAGGGAGGGAAGACAGGCAGGGCTGCAGGCTAAGGGCTACTAACCTCAGGTGGCCACCCTCATCTGGACAGAAGCTCAGAGAGCAAGACAGAGCAGCAATAAAAGAATCTCCTCAATATGCACATATACTGCTGTTTGCCTACTTCATCCACCTGAGAAAAGCACACTCCTGGGACCCCCTCCTGTTCCAGCCCTCAACCCTGTCTTCAGCACCACCCCTCTTTCTTCCTAGATCTTGGTTCTCTGGAGCAGTGAGAGGCCACCCCCACCCAGGGGGCAGTGGCCCGAGACAGCCATCCCCTTGACAGTCATTGAGGGACACAGGAAGGTGAGGGTTAGGGAGGGGGTGGAGGGGTGCTTGTGTGGGTCAGAACTAAGGCTGGACTTCAAGTTGGCTCTGAAGAAATTGGGTAGTATGTTTCAGCTGTGGGTCTAATATCTTTCGTCAAAGCTGGCTTCTAAGAAACAGACCAGGGTGGGCTTGATGGTCCTGGGCTGGCTCGTCTTTCTGTTTCTTTCATACGAAAGGATGTTTGACAACCCTTCCCAGTGCTTCTGTGTCAATGAGGCAATGGAGACATTTCGAGGTGTCAAAACCAGAAGGACCAGAGGTCAACTGTCCATCTTACCCAGAGACCAAATGCCCTTTTACCCAGCTCCCAGGCTTTCTGCTGTCCATAGCTCTTTCCTCCACACCACCCCTTCAGGGGTTCCTAGTCAGTGGCCACTCATGTTTGGCTGTGGAAGGCCAAGGAGGAGTCCTACAGCCGGGTGGTCCTCTCTGCGCTCCCCTGCAGGCCAGCGATCGCTTCCTCCCACAGAGCACCATCAGTACTGATGCCATCATCAGCCTCGATGCCCACAACAGTCTCTCCACAAGTGAGGTGAGAGCTGGGTCCAAGCCCAGTGTGTATGGGGAAGGACCAGAAGGTCCTCTCAGCTTCAGGGTTTCCTAGAGCCAGGAGGACCAGGGATCAAGACGTCCAGCCTCTGGCTTCCAAAACCACCCCACCATGCCAACCAGTCTCCTCACTAGAAATCTCACATGGGCTGTCACAGACCTTGGGACCATTTTTTTAGTGTGTCTCAGCCAGAAATACCCCCTTAAGAGTCCTTTCTGCCTTCCTGTCATCGCTTTCATGCTATACCTTTAGCTGGTTCCAGAGTCATGGCTACCTTCTCTTGTCCCCTGTGTCCCTCAGGCAGGCAGGCCTTGCGTCTGTATCTCTAGATGATCCTGGTTGCATGGTAAGTCTTTCCTCACATCTTACTTGAATCCCTCCTTAGGTGGACTTTGCCTTTTTGGTGTGGCTGAGCTTCCCGGAGCGGATGGTGGGCTTTCTGACTTGGAGCCACTTCTGGGACGAGGCCCAGGGTGGCTGGGGCTACACTGCCGAGAAGGCCAATGAATTCTCCATGGTTCTCACCTCCGCTGCCTTCTACCATAGGTATAGCACGGGCCCTGGTACAGGGACAACAAGCCCCCTTCCTGAACCAGGAGCAGGGTGGAATGAGGTGAACACAGCCATGAGTTTAGAGTCCAGAGATCCAAATTGTGTGGTCCTGGGCAGGCCTTCTCTCCTCTCTTGAGCCTTTTCCCTCCCCTGTAAAATAAGATCTGTTTGCCTCACATGACTGGTGTGATAATCCAAATGGGAATGCGTGTAAATCCCTGCCACACAGTTCAACAAGTGGTAGCGAGAGTTATTCTTATAAGTAGGGTAGTGCAGAGGGGGTGAACAGTGGCCATGGTCTGATGATGGTGATTCAGGGAGGGGGTGACAATAGAATGACCCTGATGAGTTTTAAATGTGTGCATGGTGAGTTGGGGATTAACATAGGTCTTTAAAAGCTCAATAAGAAATAGGATGGGGACTGAATTCCAGAGGGCCTCTCAGATTCTCTAAGGGGTTCTTTATACAAGTTGAAAAGAAATATACGTAACCTGGGGCCTCTTCAGGAGGTAACCAGGCACTTTCCAGAGAGCACGGCACAGAGTGAAGCATACCCCTTGGCATCTGCACAGTGAGACCAGCTGCTGTATGGGTTTGTGAGAAGTGAGGCATCAGCTGGCCAATCCACCATTCAGCATTCCTGAAGCTAAGTTTTCAGCTGCCGTGTCTGATGAACTTCATTAATCTGGCTCCATTGGAGTCCAGAATTCAGCACAGTGGTCGGGATCTCAAGGAACTGTAAGGGAGGGGATAAGGGGCACTGCATGCCACAGAGTGGACACAAGCTGGCACATTGGAGAGATCTTCTTGCTGGAGATGGAGGGCCCTGAGGCAGTTCAGAAAAGAGCAATGAGGATAGGGTCAAAGGGAAACAGGGAGGGTTGGGGTGAGAGAAAGAACAGGACTTGGGGTGAAGTTAGCTGCTGCAGCCTCTCTCTGTCCTCCTCGTTTGTCCAGGTATTACCACACTCTGTTCACTCACTTCCTGCCCAAAGCTCTAAGGACCTTGGCAGATGAGGCACCCACCTGTGTGGACGTCCTGATGAACTTCCTGGTAGCGGCAGTAACCAAGCTGCCTCCTATCAAGGTGCTGCCTGGGAAGCAGCATCAGGAAGCTAGACCTTCACTGGTAAGGAGGGTGAAAGGGGCCAGCACTGGCTAAGAGAGGATGGAGAGGGAAGGGAGAGAGGGAGCATTCCCTCTCAGGTAACCCAGGGCCTTGCTGAGGGGTGTGTGTGCACATGTGGTAAAGGAGAGGGAAAAACACATGAGCCCGCCTTTTCACTGCATTTCTCTTGCCCCTCTTATAGACATCTGGAGGCCCGGAGCCAGAGCTGCAACGTCCTGATCGGAACTGCATCAATCTGATGGCTGCAGGGTTCGGCCACATGCCCCTGGTGTCCTCTCACCTCCGTCTGGACCCAGTGCTTTTCAAGGATCCAGTATCTGTGTTGCGCAAGAAGTACCGCAGCCTGGAGAAGCCCTAGAACTGGCAAGTGGAGACCACAGTTCTGTTCTTAGGAGACACTGCACCTACCCTAGAGTTAGTTAAAAGTCAGATCCTGGCTAGCCAGTTACAGCCACAGGGCTCCATCCTTGAAGAGGAAGGCCAGCTCTTCCCTCTTCCAAAGCCTCTGCAGGCATTACACTTGCTCCGGGCCTTTACACATGCAGATCCCTTTGCCAGAACCTTTTCTTCTTCCTCCTCTGCTTTTTTACTGAGCTAGTGAGCGTAGGTGGCATAGTCTGCAGAGAATTGCCTGGCTAAGCCCAAGGCCACACCTTTCTCACTGTTAGAACCTGCTAAGCATCTCTGTTGGAGAAAGATAGGCAAATCTCCTCCCTTTTGATTTATAACCTCGCTTGATGGCAGTGAGTTTTCTAGTCAACCAACATCTACTTGTTTTTCAGGTCTTCATCTCCTCCAGGGACTTACCTGACCCCCTATTCCCACCTGGACAAGTCTGGGTTGGAAGAAGTATAACCAGAGTGTCCCTTAGATGCAAAAGTAGTAAGACTTTGTCTTACAAACTTTGGGCATGTAATCAGGAGGTCCCAGTGTTTAGAAGGGACACCATGCTTGGAAGGATGGAGAAGGTTCAGCCAAGGAGAGAAAGACTCTCAAGGAGTGACTGCATCACGTGGTTAATGCACTGTGGGGATTGTGCGGGGGTCCGGCGGGGTATCTGTTGTACATAGGGTCGTCATGAATCAAAATTGCCTAACAACAACGGCATGGACCCCGGATGGAGCCAGGCTCTGCCTTGAGTGTTCAGGCTGGCAGGGCCCAGGACTGACTGACCTGTGAGCGCGAGGACTAGGCCTCGTCCTCTTCACCCTGAACATGCAAGTGCATGATAAATATTTGACGAATAAATAGGTGTCACAAAATTTGCCGCTTACTTACTATATGCCTGGCTCTTTTTTTTTCTTTTTCAATTTTTTTATTGTTATTATTAATTTCAATGAACATCTACAGAGATTTTGGAATTCCATTCATTCATTGTTGCACTTTTCTCCCCACCCCCCCCTCCACCTCTACCCCCAGTTCGCTCCTCTCCTTGAAAAGCAAAAGACAAACTCCTTCATTTGTACACAATCCCCTCCCCCACCCCACACATCCCCACCCCCACACCAAGTATACTCCACTCTGCAACCCTCATTCCGGACTCTTATGATAATCATAATGCTCTGAAATATATTAATTTTAAACTATTCTCTCCCTCATCGGCTTCAATGCAGTACCTGGCTCTTGATGGTGGAATGTGGATGGGAGGACACAACCCTTGTTTACAGCCTTATCAGGGTTCTTAGAGGTAGATAACTGCTTGCAGACAGCTGGGCTATTAACACAATCCTTGCGCCCCAGTGAAGGAGCATAAACAACCATGGCAGGCCAATATCTGGGATTCCATTTCTCAAGGTGTGAGCAAAGAGAACACGGATGTTCCGCCGGCCTCCCTACATTACCGCTGTGGACCACTAGAGGGAGCGCCACACCGCACTCTAGAAAGAGCATTTCTCACACCTCCGGGTCAGGGGGTGGGCAGCCAACGTGGAAGTGTATGCACCCTAAAGTCTAAGGAATCTGAAGTTTTCCCCCCTCCCCTTGAACATTTGAGACTCAGTAAAAAAAAGGCCCTTTGTAGGTGGGCTGGTTGGGCGCAGGGGCTGCCCAGAGCGCCCTGTCAGTGATGGTTAGTGGAGGAGAGGACGCTGGGTTCTCCTGGGTTCACCCACCTGGAACTGGAATTATCACTTCCGAAATAAAAAGCATGTCCTTGCACCCTCAAGCTCAAACTATAAATACCCTCCCAGCAGCTGCATGGGGGAGGGGAGACTCGGCTTGCCTGGGGGAGGGGCAGCTCCAGAAAGGTGGGGGTGGTGGGTCCAACCCAGGTCCAGGGTGTCAGGTGTTTTCCTGCTTTGGTGGCCTAGCTGCTTTGGAAACTCCCGTGACCAGCTCATTGGCTGGAACATGCTGTCCCCCAAGGACTATTCAAGGCCGCCCACCCCCCACCTTCCAGTGCAACCTCTGGTCCCAGAGTGACTCAGGTTGATGCTGGAGTCTGATACAGCTGGGGTACAGAGAGGCGTGGGATCCGGAGACTTTTGTGAGGGAGGGGAAATTAGTAGTTAGAAGGTGGGGGGAGCAGCATGGCTCTGAGTCAAGAACGGTTGGAGTTAGTGAGGAAGCGCTCAGCCAGTGCCAGGTCCAGCCAGAGAAAGCAGCAACTTTCCCCGCCCCTCAGTGCAGCTACAGCACCCAGGCCACTGAACAGCCAAGGCCTGGCCTTCCCCAAGAAGGGCACTGCCAGGCCCAGGGGCCCAGAGGAGGCCCCAGCCCTGCTGTAGGCATAGCCGAGAGGGAGGTGGAAGGCAGCCCTGCCTCACTGACTGTGACAGTACAGGCAGCGCCATCTCTGAGCCTCATTTCCTCATCTATGTAAACTGGGGATGGCAATGAGATCTCTTTGTTAATAATAAAATTTTTTATTTCAATTGTGATTTTAATCAAAGTTTACAGAGAAGTTGGGTTTTCATTCATTCATTGTTGCACATTTGTCAATAAAGACAGCACACACAGGCTCAACTTGAATCCAACTGACTTATACTCAAAACTTCTGGTTATCTTAGGGTTATTCTCTCTAGGAACCAATCAGCATCTCTTTGATGACTGTCAGTAGGCAGAGCTCCAGAACTTGGTTTCCCAGGCCCGTCAAAATCTTGACCTTGATCACAGGCAGTCCCTGGAAACAGTGCTGGAAAGGCACTGAAGTCCATTTTACAAATGGGAAGAGAGAGGCTTAGAGAGGGTGGCCGTTCTCATGTTCTCCCCTCCCACGAGTCAAAGCAGAATCAAGGAACACTCACAGGAAGACGGGGAAGCCCACTTGGCCAAGAGCCCCACAGATCCCCCATTCCTGGGTAATGATACAAGTAACCACTTCCTTCATCCACCAGGGACATCACACACATTGGCTGTAGCCTCACAACAACCCTGTGAGGTAGATGTTAGGATTCTCATGTACAAACAGGAGTAACAGCCTTAAAAGGGCTGACTTACCTAAGGCCTTTTGCCATCCCCAGCAGCATACGGACACATGGTGACCCATTAATGTCAGCAGAACTGTTCCACTGGGTTTTTAAGGGCTGGGGTTTTTTTTGCAAGTCAAGCACCAGGCCTTCCTTCCAAGATGCCACTAGGTGGACCCAAACTTCCAATCTTTCAGTTAGCAGCCGAACACATTAATTGCCTGCATTCCTTAGTGACTAGCTTATATGAGGAGAGACTTGGGGCTATCTGATGACTGGGCTTATGTCTCTGTAAGATTGAAGACAGCATTCCCCTCTTGCATCTGAAAGCCCAAGCCATTCTCTAATTCCTGAATCTTCACATCCAGCATTTAGGAAGCCTGTCCTGGTTGGACCCTGTCCTGTGTCCACCCTCCATCTGTCCTCCATTCCGGGGTTCTGCCAGGTCAGGCTATATTGAAGACAGAACTGGTACAGGTATCATCTTATTTCAGGTTCCTGATCCCTGGGACACTCTCAGGGGATAAGTAGCCCAGGGCTGCAAGGCTACAAGGGGAGACACACATTGAAATCCCTGTGACCTCCCATCCACTTGAAGCAAGGGCATCTTGATGATGGCCCAGCTTCCTGGACTGGGGGAATAAGGAAGGAGGAAACTCAAGTCAGTCCTAGTAGGAGATCTAGTCTCTCCAGGAAAGGGACCTGTTTGGCTTACAGCTAAAGTAAGTAAGGCAAAGAGAGATCTCAGGTGCCCTTGACTTCTCACTTAGAGTGTGGGATCCTTATAACACCCCAACCCACATGGCCCCCATCAATGATGCTGTTATAGGCAGAAGGAAAGGGCTCTGTTTCTGGGATTCTATACAGACCCATAAAACAGAAGCCAGGCATGCTACAGCTGAGATGAAAAATGAGGTAGGTAGGCTAAGGAATGATAAAGCCCTCCCGTTCCATTCTCCACCCATGTTCCTTGCTTTGCCAGCTCCTAAGGCTAAGGCAGCATTAGTTCAGGATGATGCCCAAATCCACCTCCACCAGCAGCAAGTGCAGGAACTGGACGAGCAGGCCACCCTGGATTTAACACCTGCCGAGTGGGAGGCAAGGGAAGGACCCTGCTCCTGGAGTGGTACAAGGCTTCCTTCACAGAGAACTTGGGCTGGAGGCCAGGAGGGGACCTGGTTTATAAAGCAGCCAGAGTTGCAGTATCCTGGCTGAGCCTTGACGATACTTAGTCCTGCCACCTGCAGATGCTGTCCATGCCCCAATTGGTGCCCGGCCAGGCAGTCAGTCTGAGGGGCCTTGGCACTTCTGACATTCCTTCATGTCCTCAGAGTAGTTTTCAATCTGGATGGTCATTGTGTGGAAGTGGAACTTCCCCTGGAGCTGGGTGCTGGCCGCCTTCAGCACAGCCTGGGCATCTGCATTCTGAGCTGGAGGCCAGGAGGACAGGTCAGGCACCAGGGAATTATTCACCTTGTCTCTCAGTATCCTCAACCTCATACCTTACCTCTAGCTCCAGTAGGGCAGGAAAGTGGACCATGAACACTAAGAAGGCCCCAGACTCGACTCACACACAGAGCAGTCGTAGTTCCTTAACCCAGCAAGACACTGACAGAGCTGGGCTTGCGATTGGGACATGCCTTCTTCTGCCACTTGACTGGCAGTGAAAGCCTGGACAAATGACTTTCTTATACTCGCCCCACCCTCCCTTTCTTCAGCTATAAATGAGGTTGTGATGATCAAATGGAATCATGCACTCAATGTGGTACCAGCTTCAGTGCATGGACACTGTAAGACTCTGGGACCGGAGGACCCATCAGGAAAGGTCCTAGGTGATTGGCTATCTCTCTCCTCCATCCCTGCCCCAGGTGTGCCCAGCCACTCACCAATGGCAATGTGGACAGACAGCACAGGCTGGGTCACGGTCAGAGCCCAGATGTGCAGGCTGTGCAGGGCTTCCACCCCCTCTACTGACAGCAGCAGATCTCGTACAGCGGTGAAGTCAATGCCCTTGGGGGTCCCTGAGGAGAGAGCCAGGGCAGAGTCTGGAAGGGGACAGCTCCTTCCTGCCCATTCCATCTGTGTGCAGAGCTGGTTCCTGCTTATAAACCATCACCTGCTCAGAGCCAACTCCTTAGTCAACTGATCTGATGGTGACCCCACTTCCCAAATGCTCAAATGCTCCGTCATTATATTTTCCTCTTCACAAATGACACTATTTGACATGATCATGTTTGTAAATATATAATCTGTCTCCTATTTTAAAATGGAAATTGCCAGAGGACTGCCAGGGAAGTTTGTTTTATTTACCATTGTATCCCCATCACTTGGACCATAGCAGATGCTCAATAGATTGTCTTTGAATGGAAGGAAGGGACTCTGGGTATCATCAACAGTATCACCATCACCACTACTGCTGTCTGGGTCAATCAGACTCTTGGAGAAAAAGCACTGACGTGGAGTCACACCAACACCCAGCAGGGTCACCCATGACCCTGGTAGGATGAAGGCTCTCAGGCACAAGAAAAGGTACTCAAGAGAGGCCATTTTCCACAATGAAATAACTCCCTCAAATAACACCTTCCTCCCACAGCCCACAAAGGAGAGGGACATACATAGTCCGGTCCCTGAGATGTTATGGAAAAGGCTTGAGCTGGGAGTGGTTCAAGGCTTTTCCAAGACTCATTATCCTCTTCTGACTCTCAGTCGCTGTGCAATGGAGGCACCACCCTTGCCACAGTCCCTGTGCCTGTAAGAAGGCTAGAGGGGACCAAGGTGTATGGAGTGACAGATGCCACATACATCACCTTGAAGCCACCTGACCAGGCAGGAGAAAGACTTCTAACAGGGGAGGTAGCACCGTTTGGGACAGTCAGCAGCTGGGGAAGGGAATGTGTAGGCCAAGGGGACACTGCCAGGAACTGCCACATCTGAGGGCTCAACCGAATGCTAAGATTGGCTCTGTATCCCATAAGGTTTCCCAGCTTATGCCCGGCTTCAGACCATGGCTTCACTACCAGTGTGCCAGAATCCTGACCTTCACACCACATATTCTTAAGTTGAAGATGATTAGATCTGGAGTGCCAAGAGCCAAAAGGCAGCCCAAGCCTGAGTTACCTTCCATCAGCACCAGGACCACATCTCTCAGGATGGTCAATGTTGTCCCCAGGACCAGGAAGGAGAAGAGGAAGGTGCAGATAGGGTCCACATACTTGTACTCTGGCTACAGAAATAGAGGACAGCAAAGCTGAGGTTCATCACCTAATAGTCCAGCTTCTGCCCTCCCCTCCTCCCAGCAGAGGAGCAGGAAGAGGGGCTCTCAGCAGGCTGGGCACCAGCCTCACACTGGCCCTGCTCTGAGGTGTCTGCCCTTTAATCCACATTCTGAGGGGCAAGCAGGCAGACCACAATGTAGGGTAAGGCATTGTGTCTTCCACTCTTGTTGCCCAAAGGACTAGAGCCTGGGCAGAGCCAAAAGGAACCTTTGATATCATTTGGTCCCATATCCCCACTAACTGATGGAGAATTGAGGTTTAAGGAGGGGAAATTACTTCGTCAGTTTATATGAGAAGCAAGGAGTGAAGTTAGGCTTCAAATCCAGGCCTCCCTGCAATACCCGGCCCTTTCCTATCCATTTGATGAGCAATGTGCAGGGCTTTAACAATGCACAGCCCTGGTTTGAGTGTGACTCCACATGCGAACCAGCTGTGTGACACAGAGCAGGACATCAACTTCTCTGAGCTACAGGAAACACCACCACCTACCCTTTAGGGTTATCATGAAGACCCCAAGTGCTGACACTTGGTATATGGGAGGTTTTGGATAAATGCTAGTTCTTTCTCTCTCCCAACTCTTGTACCCAGAGCTTGGAAGGGGCAAGAACCAGGTCAGGGTCCTGTGAGGAGTGTCTAGATGATCTACATTCTCCTGTCCCCTGACCCACCTCCCTCTGCGCCCAGCTCTGACCTTGAAGTATAAAATATAGGCTGCCACCAGGACGCCCAAACTCTGCAGCAAGTCCCCAGTCACATGGACAAAAGCAGCTCGAACGCTAGGATTCTCCTGCTGTTCGCTGGTGTCATGGCTGTGCCCATGGCCGGATTGATGAAGCAGCAGCCCCATTCTACAGAAGTGGAGACCAAGCGGAGGGGCTCACTGGAGTAGGAGGCAGGGGTCATCATCATGGCTGGCTTCCCTGTGGGGCAAAAACACCCTCTACCTCCCAGATTCTGCATGGTCCCCCTGGCCATGTGAGGGACCCAGGTCACATGGTTTTGGTTCCAAGTGTCACAGGGGGAAGGGCTCAGACCCAGTGCCAGGCTAAGTCTCAGCACACTGCTGGCCTAATATAGATTCTCAGAGTGGGATGGTATCATGGAGGTCACCTAGTTCATACCCCCATTTCACAGATGGAAGAGCTGAGGCCTAGAGAGGGGAAGTGGCTTATCTAAGGCCACTGAGGAGGGGAGAAAAAAAGCCTCTGTTAGACAACAGTGCTCAACACATCATTGCCACCCAGGGAGACCAAATTCCAGAATGTCAGCTTGAAAGGATTGGGTTCTATTTGGACCTCAGGGACCCCTATTGCGGCAGGATCTAGATTCTTGCCCCCTCACATCACTGACATGTAAAAGAGGAAGGGAAAAGAATTGATGATGCTCCAGATTTGTAGCACCAGATGACCTTGGCCAAGGCCTTAAAAAGACCCAGGTGTTCCAGGTGTTAGCGGCCAGACCTTTGGGGAAATCCTGTCACTGTGTTCTGTGCTGGACAGTCCAAAGAGCAGGCAAGGGGGTATGTGTGCGAAAGGTAAGGGGATGAAGGCTTGCGAGGTAACTGAGGCTATACTCACATGATGTTCACAGCCACAGCGCAGCCCGATGTGATCAGCATAGTTCCCCCTTCAATCTCATAGTCCCCAGACATTAGCCGCTCCACTGCCAAGTACACCAGCACCCCAGTCACGACCCAGATGGATAACACAGACAACAGGGCTCCCAGGATCTCTGAGGAAGAACCAGACCCCCCAATACCAACCTCAGAGTGTGTGGTCCTAGCACTGAGGAGGCCTCCCTGTCCCTTTACAACCACCTTCTCCTCAGATCTTGTGCTACTGGGCTCCACTAAGGAAATAACTGGTACAGCTATTGCAACTTACCCTGCCACTCACAGATCAGAGGATGTCAGAGGTAGAAGGAACTTGACTCATTTGGATCAATCTATTTATTGGTATACAGTCTGAATCCACTAGCTGCTCCTTAGAAGAAAGATAGGCAATCTCCTCTCATGTGATTTATAGCCTCTGAATATCCACCAGAGGACCAATTCGAGTGGTTCCAACTCGATGGAACATAACAACAACATTTTGACATGTTAAAAATACATATATATGGAAGAAAAAAGACTTGTCACAATATATACCCATTGCTCAGCTGGCAAACTGAAGCTCCTGAGGAGAGAGGCTAGGCCATCATTCAAGAGAAAAATGACTGTGAGCTGCTGCATTAGACTGACCATGCTGTTGCACGAGACCAGTCTGCTTCCACCCTGCTGTTCTGTGCCAGGGGCACCAATCCCATAGGTGAAGCCATTGCCTTCCCAAACACCACCTTGGTACCCTAGGCCCAACTCAAGAGCCAATACTTGAGCTGCAGACCCTTTGGACCCTGCCTAGCTGTGGCAGTTGCCTGCCTGAGAAGGCTGCTAATTCACAGGCCATCCCTCTCTCCAACTGAAACAAGTCTCCCCTTGAGTCAAAGACCAGAGAGAAATTCAGGCATGATGAGTTACCCTTCCTTTCTCTGGAGCAGTGAGTTCCTGAGCCAAGGTTATAAGACCAAGGGTTTATCAAGTCACCAGCCATGAAAAACTCTGTTGTTGTTGTTATGTGCCGTCGAGTCACTTGTGACTCATAGCAACCCTATGTACAACAGCCCTAAACCCTGCTCTATCTTGTGCCAATCGCACTGCCTCTGACACACCCATCCTGATTACCCCAGTCACTGAATCAATCCACCTCATAGAGGGTCTTCCTCTCCTGTGCTGTCCCTCCACCCTCCCAAGCATGATGTCCCTCTCCAAGGACCTGTCCCTCCTTACAACATGTCCAAAGTATGTCAGACGAAGCCTCAGAATCCTTGCCTCCAAGGAGCACATAAAAAAAAACCAAAAAAACACCTTCTCCAACAGGGCAAAAAGGAAAGCCACAGGCTGAGGGGGAAATATTGGTAATGACATATCTGATAAGGGGCTCATATCTAAAATTTCTAGAATACTCCAACACCTCAAAAAGAAAATAGTGAAAAACTTAGTCACAAAATGGGCAGAGGATATGAACAGACATTTCAACAAAACAGGCATTCAGACAGCAAATAAATACACAAAGAAATGTTCCAAATCCCTAGTTCTCAGAGAGATGCAAATCAAAACAACTATGAATACCATCTCACTCCAGGAACTATACCAAAGTTCAACAGAGCAGCAAACAACAAATGAGAGATTGGAAGCCTTATTCACTGCTGGTGGGAGTGTAAAATGGGGCACCACTATGGAAGGAGGTATGGTGCTTTCTCAAAAAGTTAGAAATAGGGGTGGGTAAATGGAAAGATCCACTGTGAAAAACAATGTACATGAACTTTGTAAGCAAACCAGTTTAAAATAAAAACTTTATTTTAAAAAAATTGGAAATAGAAATACCATTTGACCCAGAAATTCCACTACTAGGTTTATGGGTTGTGTACCTTCAAGTCAGAATTGACCCATAGTTGACCCTCCAGAGAGTTTTCAGAGGCAGTTAATTGCACAGAAGGAAATTGCTCACCCTTCTGTAGAGCAGCTGTTGGATTTTAAATGCATACCCTTGGCATTGCAGAGCAGTTTCTTACCACTAGGCCACCAGAATTCTAGGAATATATACCCTAAAGAAAACAGAGCTGCCACTCAAACAGATAAATGCACACCAATGTTTAATGCTATGTTATTCACAATAGCAAAGAGATGGAAGCAGTTCAAGTGCCGATTAACAAATGAATGTATAGAAAAAACGATGGTATATTCACACAATGGAATACTCACACAATGGAATACTATACAGCACTGAAAACAAGGAACTCAAAATATTATATATAATGAGGGACTCTGGAGGACATTATAGAGAGTGAAATATCTTAGTCTCAAAAAAGACAAATACTGTATAAAACCATTGTTATATAACAGAATTGACATGAGGGTTGGGGGAGGTCCAAGAAAAGAGAGGATAAATAATGAGCACTACTTTGGAACAGATGAAGGAAAGAACTGTTTCAGAGGAATATATGATTAGGTATTATCTGTATGACAACAGTCCAAAATAAGAGGTGCATAGCAAAGTGAACCTGGGAGAGGGGTGCAAGAGTTGGAATTATGCAACAATGAATGATTTTTTCCCCCCCAAGTGAACTGGGGTTGGCAGTAGGAAGGAAAATGTGCAACAATGAATGAATGAAAATCCAATTTTTCTGTAAAATTTTGTGAAAATCACAATTTAAAAATTACAAAAAACCAAACAAACCCACAAAAACCAAAAACGTAATGACTGTGCAGCCAAGAGATGAATTACTTTTTAAAAAAGACACAAACAAAAACCTCCCCAATCTCTTTGCCTTAGAGTCAGGACAAATTCAAAGCTGATCCTCTAGCAGGCTTTCAGAGGCTATTAATTGTATGGAAAGAGACTGCCCATCACTTTTCCTTGAAGCTGCTGGTGGATTCAAACAGCCAAAGAGGTGCCTCATTTGGGTTAACAGCACAACCCCCCATTGAGTACACCATCAGAGCTTTCTAGTGAGGTGAATTATAGAGGGTCTGAAGCCTGTTGGCTTCATGAAAGCTTTGGGGACCTTTCCCTCCCTCTAAAACTGCTCCATGGTATTAGGTACAGAATCATTTGCTCTTCAAGTATGACCCTTGCATTTCTCAGGAAGGTGACCTCTTCTGCCCTGGGAGTTCCCAGAGAACAGAGACCCTAATTAGGTTATATCCTAGTCCCCCACCCAGTACACCCCTTCTGGCGTCACTGAGGGCTCTGCCAATTGCAGCCATCTGAGAACCCATATCCTGATTTGCCCCCTCCCCTAAGCCCATCTCTAGCCTGACTAAGGCCCTCACCAGCTCGCTGCCAGCCGAAGTTCATGGTTTTAGTGGCTGGCCGGGAGGACATCCAGAGGGAGAAGAGGCTGATGAGCATGCTGGCAAAGTCGGTAAGGAGGTGAGCTGCATCGGTCATGATAGCCAGACTATGTGCCAGGTACCCACCTACAGGGAAAGGACAAGGAGAATGGTCTTCATCAGCTCCCCAAGAAGCCAGTGCTCCCAGGCGGTGTGTTCAGTGGAGAGACCACAGGTTCAAGACTTCTCCATTCATTAGCTAACCATGGGTAAGTGACTTCCTCTCTTGAGCCTAAGCTTCCATGTCCATGAAATAAGAATGACATCATAAATAAGTAGATGCTGAAGAACAATCTCTTTTAGGCATTCAGGCTTTCATTCATTAATTCCATGTGATCTTGGAAAAGTTCCTTAACTATAATATGCCTCCATTTCCTTTTTTTCTAAATAGAACAAACAGTATCCATATGACAATATGAGGTTTGTAAAGACTGCATGAGGTAATGTGAACATACAGGGCTGAGTATGATGAGTATTCAATCTATGGGGTCATTAATATTCACAGGGAGAGCTCTGGTGGCCTAGTGGTAAGAAGCTACATTGCCAACCTAAGGGAATGCAGTTCAAATCCACCAGCTGCTCTGCAAGAGAAAGATTGGCAGCCTCCTCCCATATGATTTACTGCCTTTGAAAAGCCGCTGGAGGGTCAGCTATGAATCTGTTCAGACTTGACAGTACATAACAATATTCATGTTACTGGGAAAATGCAGGAGAAAAGTCTTGAATTATTGATGCTGCAACACCTGTTAACCCAGAAGTTCTTACCAACAACTTCCCCGATCATGAACAACAGGCAAACGGCAGAAGCTGCATAGAGCTGGCGCCGGGCGCGCTGCTTCTTGGGGTCACAGTGGCTACCAGGATCCCTCTGGGCATGGCAGTAATGGCTGCTTTGGGCAGCAAGCTCAATGGCTGGCAAGTCTAGGCCAGGTGATGGCAAAGGGATCCAGCCAGCCGCATCCTGCCATACAGATCCCGTGTATGACCTGGTAAGAGAGAAGGGAAAGGGGAAACAGCTCTGAGATGGGTAAGGGAGTCTGGTTCTCCAGCCTTGGTGCTCCTAGTCAACACATGGTTCCGTACACGCTGACCTCTGCCTAAGAAATGAGGAGACGGTGGCTGGGGGAATAATCAGTCCAGGAGTTTTGGGGCCTTAGCCTGGCCCGACCTCTCTTCCCTGATACCTTCCTGGGCCTGGAGGATATGGAAGATTTAAGAAACGGATTCTTCTGAGAGGTGAGAAGGGGCGGGCTGATCAGCCCAGAGCCCAGAGGAGCTCAGACTAGAGAAGTGCCCACCCGGAATACTTCCTCCACTCCTTCCAACGCGTTCGTGGGACAAATCGGTTCCCCAGGGTTGGATGCCTGCGAGAAAAGGCTGAGCTGAGCGAGAGGCGGGGCTCCGAAGAGACTCCTCCCCTTCCCCGCAGGCATAGGGTCAAGATCTGCTCTCAGCTCTAGGGGTTGATTTCTCGGTCCACACTTCGGTTTCTCCATTCCTTCAACTCACTCCACCCAGCCGCGTGGTCTAGAGTTAACGTGTCGCCCAAAACGTCCACTGCCGGGACGGCTAACGAGGAGGTCCGTTTGATGCTGTGCAAACTCCCTCCCTTCACCGGGTTTACCGGGCTTCGGGCCTGCCGTCCAACAGATGCTGCTTCTCCGTGGCTTCCATACGCCCCCGCGGGTGCCCCTCGCCGCCGCAAGCAGCTGCCGGGCCGAGTGCGCCTCGAAGGTGCGCGGGGAAAGCTCACGGCGCACGCGCTCACCTGCCGGGAAAACCGGCCTGCAGCCGACCACCTGCCAGAACAGCCAGCGTTCAGCCTCCAGGATAACGGCACGCCCCACCCGCTGCTCCCGCGCGTGCGCCCCCAGCCGCCAGCTCCGCCGCACGCTCGCCCCGGGTCTTGCCTCCCTCGATCAGCCCGCCGCTACCCGGCACCCGCACTGCGCTCTGGTTCTCTGCACACCGGCTTGCCCGCTCCCGCTGGGCTTTATCCGGCCCCTGCACCCGGTGTGAAGCAGCCCGCGGCGCGTCGTGCGCAAAAGCCCGCGGGGAAGGGGGAGGGGGGTGGCCGGCTGCAAAGGGCGCCCCGGCGCTGCCCCCAGCAGCGGTCCCCTGCACCCTTGCGGCCAGAGGAGCCAGCCTGGTCTGTGATGAAAAGCCTGACCGCCCAGCTCTGTCGCTGGGTGTTACCGAGTTAGGACCAAGGAGGCCTGGGCCCACGCTTTCCAGAGGGGGTAGCTGCCTCCCACAGAAACGTTTACTGACCTTGGTTTGTAGACTCGCTTTAAGCTCTCTGGGGACAAGCATAGGATAAGGACCACTGAAGCCAGGACTGAGCCCTCCGTGTTCACACTGGAGGTTCCCACAGTCTTGATTGTTTTTCACCCTCAGTCAGGAGACTGTTCCGGCTTGGTTTGTCTCTTCGCTTCAGACTAGAGGGCGCCTGGGGGCAGGCGTATGCCTCCTCCATCAGGCTGGATCCACTGCCTCTCTTTAGAACTGGTTCTGACTGTAGACCCATCCTCTCCACGCCTCTCCTGCGCGCTCCAAACAGGACTAGCTTCATGTCCATCCCTACATAAACAGGGGTGGTGAGGGTAGGTGTGTCATAGTCAGTGAGACTGGCAGGACAGGCAGGCTTCAGAGCTATTGTACATAGGGTCCCTATGAGTCACAGGCGACTCTGTGGCACATAATAACTTGAACAGAATGGTGTTGAGTTCCACTGCCTATCACCAGCTGGACGAGTTGACATCACCACCACTATCACCATTCATTCCCTCTCTCTCTCAGGCAGCGGCTTACGGGAATCCTCCCAGGAGGTGAACCTATAAACGCCAGGGCCATACAGGCAGAAGGTGCTGTGCATTGTGGTACTGTAGCAGAAGACACGCCAGCTTGGACCCCACCGACTTGAAGCAGCTTTCTCTGATGGAGATCCCTGAGAGTTGGGAGTTTGTGGGCTCAACTCTGTCTGGCCTCTGATGGATGCCCTCTGTGTTGTTGTTGTTGTTGTTATGTGCCGTCGAGTCACCTGCGACTCATAGCGACCCTATGTACAACAGCCCTAAACTCCGCTCTGTCCTGTGCCAGTCGCACTGTCTCTGACACTCCCATCCCAATTATCCCAGTCACTGAGGAATTCCAGCCTTTCACGACTTCCCTCATCATCAAGACATCATTAGATGTGTCCTTGTCTTCAGGGTTATAGCTTGGCCAGCACAATAGTTTACAGAGGAGAGTGGAGGACCAGAAAGGCACTATGCTTACATCATTGGAGCAAAAGGAGGAGCTCCCCAGTGCTTTCCAAAGAGAAGTTGGTCTTGGTAAGAGACAAGGTAAAAGGAGTGAGAATGGTAAATTACACCTGTGTAGGTTAGGTCCCCATTGTGTGGCTTACGTTCCACTTTCTCTGGTTTCTGGATATGATTTTCTTAAGATCCAGTCTAAAACCAGCTGGTTCAGCATTACCTGATTATTGTTGGTACCTGAAGAAGGTGGTATAATAAAGGTTGCCGTTTCTTGCATGAAACCAGCCAGCCCAAAATCTCTGGGCATGTAGCCTAGGAAGGTGGGGACATAATCTGCATATTTTCAAGATTCCTACAGGATTGTTAAAGTTTGAGCATTGAGATCTCTGATAACATTTCATATTAACTCTTCATGACATTGTAAACTCTTTGAGGGAGGGGTATATCTTGTAGTTCTATCAGTTTGCACTCAGCTCTGAGCATCCCTTATGTTTTTAACTCAAGGCTACTCCATGCACAACAGAATGAAACACTGCTGGTCCTGCACACCTTCACCATCATTGGGATGTTCATGTCTGTTGCAGCCACTGTGTGTATTGAAGCCTTCCAGAACTATCTATTTTGGGCAATATTCTGCTGTGATCCATAGAGTTTTCACTGACCAGTTTTCAGAAGTAACTTGCCTCAGACTGAAATCTCCACCATGAGGGATCTTCTGGGTATTTGAAAAACCAGCAGTATAACTTCCAGTATCACAGGGACATTCAAGCCACCAGAGTATAAAGCTGTCAAATGAATGGTAGTCTGGTCCTTTAATCAGAGGAGAGGGACTAAGATGGCCTCCCTCACAGAAAGAGTTTTTACTGAGCAATCTCAGTTCTATATTGCAGTTTAGACTCTGCCCTATCTATGCTCAGATCGGTTATGTTCAATCTACTTGAGGGCAAAATATTTATGCTTCCTCAATGTATGTACTTCTTGTTCCACTTAAGGCAAGGATATCATATTAAAATAACTAAATACATATTTAGATACTGAATCCTGCTATATATACTTATTATTTTAAAGGAAAACATTTTTAGCAGATTTATTTTACATCAATACTTTGAAGCTATTCATGTTTATAGATTTGTGAGAGTTTAATTCACCAAAAAGCTATTTAACCAAGACTCCAAGGTACTGGAAAATGCTAAATATGCTTGTTTTCTATACCTGGCTCCCCTAGAGACTCCCAGTAGATCCCAGACCTCAATATCATCTGAATATTTTTATTTAAAAACAGATTTCTTCATTGTGCAACTAGTGCCTGATTCAGGGGGAGCCTAGGAATTGATATTTTTTAAATCTTTCCCTTTATTTGATGCTTTTGTAGAATTACTGTTCATTCTGTATAGCTTATTGCTGTTTTGCCATTGAGTCAGTTCCAGTTCCTCATAACCCCATGAGTGTAGAGTAGAATTGCTTCATAGGAATTTTCAAGGCTATGACTTTTCAGAAGGCCAGTGTTACAAGACACCTCTGGTTGGGTTTGAATTGCCAATCTTTCCACCATTAGTTGAGTTCTTAACCATTTATGGCTCATTAATGGTATCTTCTTTCTTTCTATTACTGTAGAGTCAGAACTGACTCATATACAGTAGGTTTTCAGAGGCTGTAAATAACACAGGCGATTGCCCATCTTTCTCCTTCAGAGCCACTGGTAGATTTGAACCACCCAAGAGGTGCCACCTTTGGGTTAGCAGCGAAACTTTCTATGGACTACTCCACCAGAGCTCCCTATTGTATGATATGTTGTTCAGTGCTGTTGAGTTGCTTGCAACTCATAGTGACCCTATATACAACAGCTCTGAACCCTGCTCTATCCTGTGCCAACCCTGCACACCTACCTCCATTACCCCAGTGACTGAATCAACCCATCTCATCCAGGGTTTTCCTCTCTTATGCTCTTCCTCCACCCTCACAAGTATAAGGCCCCTCTGTAAGGACTGGTTCTTCCTTCCAACATGTCCGAAGTTTGTCAGATGAAGCTTCAGAATCCATACCTCCAAGGAGCAACCTGGTCTCACCCTCTCTAGGCTAAACCTGTTTGTTCTAGCAGTCCATGGTATATTCAATACTTTTCTCCAGCACTACAGCTCAAAGGCATCAATTCTTTATCATCTCTAGTCATTGTCGAGCTTTCTGACACATAGCAAGTAATTGTGAAGACTATGGCCTGGATCAGGTGCATCTTAGTCTCCATACTAACATTGTTGCTCTTATATAATCTGGAAAGGTCCCTGGCAGCAGACCTTCCCAAACCAATGCATCTTTTGATTTCCTGGCTGCTGGTACCAAGAGTGTTGATTGTGGAACCAAACAAACTAAAGCTGTTAACAATCTCAATGGCTTCACCATCTATCATAATGCTGCCCATCGGCCCAGTGGTGAGAATCTTTGTTTTCTTGACGTTGAGCTTCAATGCATATTGAATGCTGCAGTCCTTGACCTTCTGCAGCAAGCACTTCAGGTCCTCCTCAGTTTCAGCAAGCAGGGTTGTGTCACCTGCATAACAGAGGTTGTTGATGAGTTTTCCTCCAATCCTGATGCCACATTCTTCCTCATAGAACCCAGCCTCCCAAATGATCTGTTCTGCATGTAGACTGAAAAGGTATGGTGAGAGGATACATCCCTGGCTTACGCCCTTTCCCATTTTGAACCATGCAGTATCTCCTTGCTCTGTGTTGATGACTGCCTCCTGGTCCAAGTATAAGTTTCACATAAGCATAATTAGGTGTTCTGGGATTCCCATTCTTCTCAGAGTCAGTCACAATTTGTTGTGATTCATATAGTCAAATGCCTTTGCATAGTCAGTGAAACACAGATAGACATTTCTCTGCTACTCTCTGCTTTCAGCCAAGATCTATCTAACGTTAGCTGTAATATCTCTAGCACCATGACCTCTTCTAAACCCAAACTGCACATCTGGAAATTCTCTGTTATTTATTTATAATTTTCAGCAGAATCTTGCTTGCCTATGATATTAATGATATTTTTTGTTTGATAATTTCTGCACTGACAGGTCACCTTTCTTTGGAATGGAGCAAATATTAATCTCTTCCAGTCAGTTGGCCAGGTAGTTAACCTCTAGATTTCTTAGCACAACTTGGTAAGCACCTCCAAGGCAGCGTCTGTTTGTTGAAATATGTCAGTTGGTATGCCATCAATTCCTGGGGCCTTGCTTTTTGCCAATTCTTTCAGAGCAACTTGAATTTCTTCTTTTATCACTGTAGGCTCTTGCTCAAAGAAGAAGGATCAGTAGTTGGAAAACATGGACTTGGTAACAGAAATGAAGCTGGAGATAGAATGATATAATTCTGTACAATCAATCAATGATGTATTCATTGCAAATTGTATAAGAAATGCAAACACAGGCTATACACATGGATTTCACCTGATGTTATGGATAGGAATCCGATAGATTACATCTGTGGATAGAATCACTGGAGAAGCTCAATATCAGCTGTGAAAACTAGACCAGGTTCTTATTGTGGAACAGACCACACTTATAAGCAAGTTCAAGCTAAAGTTAAAGATAATTAAATCAAATCTACAGGGACCAAAATTTGACCTTGAGTGTATCCCACTCAAATTTCAAAATCATCTCAAGAACAGGTTTGAGAATGAGTAAAGATGAGCTGAGCTGTGGGAGAGTATCAAGAATATCATCCATAATGAAAGCAAAAAGTCATTATAAAGACAGAGGAAGAAGACCAAGATGGATGTCAGATGAGACTCTGAATATTGCACTAGAGCACTGAGAAGCCAAAGCAAAGGGAATAAATCAAGAAGTTAAGGAGCTGAATAGAAGATTTCAAAAGGCAGGGCAGGAAGACAAAGTATTATAATCAAATGTGCAAAGAGCTGGAGTCAGAAAATCAAAAGGGCCGAACTCGCTTAACATTTCTTAAGCTGAAAGAGCTAAAGAACAAATTCAAGCCTCAAGTTTCAATACTTAAGGATGCTTTGCGTGGAAAGTAAATGACCCAAGAAGCCTTAAAAGAAGATGAAAGGAGTGTACAGAGTCACTCTACCAAAAGGAATTGGCTGACACAGAAGAATTTCATATTGTATCAAGCAAGATGAACCACGTGTGATGACACATTGAAACCAAGTGATGCGTACATAAAGGTGCATTACATTGTTCTCACTACAGTATGCCTGAAATAGTCCAAAGTAAAGGTTTGGTGGGAAAGGGTTGTGGTGGTGGTGGAAATAAACTCTCTCT
Source organism: Elephantulus edwardii (assembly GCF_000299155.1). Taxonomy (NCBI): domain Eukaryota; kingdom Metazoa; phylum Chordata; class Mammalia; order Macroscelidea; family Macroscelididae; genus Elephantulus; species Elephantulus edwardii. The sequence continues at coordinate 3,738,363 of NW_006399778.1, read as the reverse complement.
GGTTATTTTGGGATACAGTATTAAGGATTTTTGGAGTACCCCCTTGAAATTAGTTCCTCTCATGCAGCATGTTATTAATCCCATTAATCAAAAACCATTTTTATGACCCTTCATTGTGCTGATTTGCAAGGACAGGAAGGATCCTTTATGTGGCAAAGTAGAGATCTCCTTATTTGCAACTAGATATCTTCCTGGAATTTAAGCTGTAACTGCTTACAGAACTGTGACGGTCCTCTCCCTCCCCCAGATAAGTGACAAGCTATCAGACTGATATGCTTGCTTCCCAGGTAATCAGTAACTTGGAAAGGTAATCAAGAGCCAGGATGTGCACTGAGTTATTTCAAGGAGTTAGACTCTTCTCTCTTTCTGGGCTCTGATTCTCTCAGTTGAAGCTCAGAAAAAACAAGGCCCTTCCTCCAGAGCCAATAGAAAGTACACCCCTTAAGGACAATTGTGCTCTGTCCTAGAAGGTCACTAAATGAGTCTGAATTGTTGATGGCAACAATTTTGTTTTCTATTTATAACATTTGAAAAATTTGGATGTTGAGTCCATAGCCCAAAAGCTCACTAGCACTGAGTTGATTCCGCCTCATGGCCATCCTACATTGGGTTTCCAAGGTCGTAAATTTTCACAGGAGGAGACTGCTAGCAGATCAGATCAGCTGACAGTTTGCACTGCTTGCCTTTTGGTTAGCAGATCAAACAGTATCTCAACAATGGACGCATTCATGCCAATGATTATTAAGAGAGCATAAGACAATTCATTGTTTCTTTCTGTTACAATCTTGTGTTGTTGAGTACAGTCAAGTTGGAACTGACTGATAGTTGATCCTCCAGTGGGTTTTCAGAGACAGTAAAACACAAATGTAGAACTCGCCTAGTGGAAAGAAGTTGCACTGCAAGCCTGAAGGCATGCAGTTCAAATCCACCAGCTGTTCTGTGGGAGAAAGACAGACAGTCTCCTCTCATGTGATTAACTTACCTCTGAAAACCCCCTGGAGGGTCACAATAACAGTATCTATAAAGAAGAATGTGGCATCAGGATTTGAATAAGACTCATCAACAAGCTGTGTTATCCAGAGGATACAATCTTCCTTGCTGAAACTGAGGGAGAGTTGAGGCACTTGCTGCAGAAAATCAAGTAACACAGCCTTTGACCTGGATTATATCTCAGCATCAAAAAAACAAAAATCCTTACCACTGATTCAATAGCCAACATCATGATAGGTGAAGAAGAAATTGAAATTGTTAACAGTTTCATCTTACTTGGACCAACAACACTCTGGGGACCAGTAGTCAAGTGACAAGAGATTAATAACATTGGGAAAGTCTTCTGTCAGGGACCTCTCCAAAGTTCTGAAAAGTGATGATTTTTTTTTTAAAGACTAATACATGTCTGATTCAGGCCACAGTCTTCCAAGCACCTGTTATGCATCTGGGAGCTTGACAATGAATAAGGATGACAGAAGAAAAATAGATGCCTCTGTATTGTGTTATTGGCAAAGAGTATTGAATATTCCATGGACTGCCAAAGGAACAAACAGGTATGTCTTGGAGATTGTGTAGCCACAGTGCTCCTTAAAGGCAAAGATGGTGAAATTTCATCTCAAATATTTTGGGCATGTTGTTAGAGGAGTTATTCCTATTGGGAAGGGATATCATGCTTGGAAAAGTGAAGAGTCAGCAAAGGAGAAGACGACTCACAATGAGATGGATTGACACAGTGACTGCAGCAATGGGCTCAAGTATGTCAAAGATTATAAAGATGGCACAGGATAGCACAATGTCAGATTGGCTGTCGTACTTATCTTAAGAAAAGTTGGATTTTCATTAATCCAGTTTGGGAAGATGAATGGAGCAGCTGGATTCTACAAAGATATGTTTTCTGATTTTGGTTGAGGCTTGGGTATGGAATGTTTGCTCACAATTGGGTGTGAGATTATTTAATTTGGCCTCGTATTTAAAAAGACATTTGATTTTAGTTGTTTTGGGTCAAACATTCTTCTAAGTGGTATAGCTCTTGTCTGTCAGTTTGATATAAAGAGGTAACTTGTGATTGCTATGATGCTAAACACTGTGACACTGTGTTATATGCAATAATGGTTACCCATGGTGGTCAGTGTTGGTCAAGCTCCCAGATTAAAACAAGCTTGGAAGCAGGAGTGGCATCCACTTCTGAAATGGCTTGCCTCTGGAAACTCTATGAACTCAGAGAAATGATAAAAGTTATACAAGTGTTCAGGTCTTGCATTCATAGGGTCGCTCTGAGTTGTCTATGACTTGACAGCACTTAACAACAATAAGGTCACTATGAGTTGTACTGTATTTGACAATATATAGCAATAACAAAAAGAAGTTAGAGCCAATGAAACAGCAACTAAGAACAACAACAACAAAAGTTAACCACTCTCCTTGGAGGTTTTTTGTTTTTGACGGTAGGATTTCTCATAGCCCTTCATTTGTTATTATGAGTTATCTCAGTCAGATAATAGTGTTCCACAAATGTATGTTGTTGTTGGTGTGTGCCATTGAATCAGAACCAACTAACAGCTAACCCACCTGTGGGTTTTCAGAGATGGTTAGTTGTATAGGAGGAGATGGCTTATCTTTCTCCCATGGAGCAGCTGATGGATACCTTTGGGATGGCAGCACTTCTTACCACTAGGCTACTAGAGCTTCCCCCTGCCAAATGTATATGGACTATTGTATATTAGACTCATATTGCCTCAGACTTTTTATTCTTGTCTTTCTCCAAGACCTTTGACTTTGGAAAGCCTGGATGATGCTGTGGTTTTATCATCCTTTTAACTTTTAGTACTGGTGCTATGTTAGCATTCCCTGGAGTGAGTTTGGGCTCCAGCATAACATCGTTGTGACCACTGCCCTGACAGCAGCAGCTCCAGCACCCATGACTGACCCAGCTGGACCACAGAAGCTGTGGATGCTTGCATCTCTTCCAGACTTGGCTGAACCACCACATAGTAAGCGTGGTGTGCAATATAGTTCCTCAAGAGCTCCTCAAAGGGGCTGAGTGATGCAACCTGAACGTTCAGGTGAATGAGTACTATGTGACACAAAGGTCAGCCATGAAAGAAAGGAGATGAGAAGGAGCCAGCCGACATCTCTCTCTTGCATTCATTCTGATTCTTCATGACCTGCCAGGAACTGCTCACATAACTGAGCAATCAACTGTACCTCAGTGAAACTGTGGTCAACGCGGGAATTTGACACCTGTATTTGCTTTCCTCTTTCTCTGCCTTGTTTCTATCTTCCTTTTTTGCCTCCCGCCTAGCTTCCATGCCCTTTTACTTTAGCTGCCAAAGGACTGCACCTCCCACTACAGTTTTAGCATTTAAACTTTGCTTCATGCTCTCTTTTTGGGAAAACTAAGGCAACATCATTCCGGCAGTTTTTTAAGGAGTTTATACTGAGAAGTGCTAGTTTAGAGAAATCTTGGAGGTTGCCTTCATAAATAACCACTTTCCTCCCATAATACTCAAAGAACTAAATGAGACTCGGATAACATAATTATTTGATCAAATGATATCAAGAATGATCTTGATCAAAGGGAGAATAATGTGGAACAGAGCTTCAAATTCTCCCAGAACCCAGACTTTTCAGTGCTATTGAGGCCAAATGACCCTCCTTCCAATTTTTACTCTGAGTAAATTTTTAAACTTTGACTGGAAACTATGCCCAAATTCACCCTTAAATGAAATAGTCGTGCATAATTAGAAAATAATGTTCAATTTGAGGATTGTGCTCTTTTAACAAATGATCTATAAGAGATCAAACAGGATAACAGCAATTACAAAGGTGAGATGAGAAGTTTAGTCAGGAGAGAGTGCTAAAGATAGTGAAACAATTCCAAAAAATAAATGAAGAATGGTCACACAACTTCAAAAATATAACCCATACCAATGCATTGTACATGCAGAAATTGTTGAATCAATGTGTTTTCCTATATTTATTATATTAAAACAAAATAAAATCATTCTTGGAGGAATAAGCCTAACCTTGCCATCATCCTCTTCCTCCTGCTACAAACTTCCTCCTTCACTCATAACTCCCTTTCCAGAAACCAAAAACCAGATGTTTTATTGAGTTGATTCCAACGTACAGTGACTCTAACATTCACAGTAGAATTTAGAGAATTTCCAAGGCTAAAGAAGGGAGCTCTGGTGGCTTAGTGTTAAGGAGCTGTGCTGCCATCCCAAAGGTACACAGTTCTAATCCAATAGCTACTTCATGGGAGAAAGATGGATAATCTCCTCCCATGAGATTAAACTGCCTCTGAAAACCCACTGGAGGGTCCACTGTGAGTTGGTTCTGCCTCGATGGTACACAACAACAATCATTAAGAAAGAAAATGGTTGCATTTTTCTCCAAAGGAGTGGTAGAGTGGCTGGAAGGTTGAGTTGCTGACCTTCTTAGTTAGCCATCTAGCTTAACTCCTGTACCATGAGGGATCCTTCTCTTCAGATAGAGAAAATATGGAGGGAAGAAGAGAGAATGAGTGCCCAGCTCTTTGATAATAACAGCTGTGCATTTATTAAAATAACATATACCACAAACTTTGTAGCCATCCCACATGGCAGGGATAGGCATCAAAATACAGTACATCATTCCTATCCAGGCCAGAGTGTTACCCAGGCCCCCCACTGAAGAAAGGAAATGACCAGACATCTCAGTCTGGCACCCTTTCCCTTTTTCTAATAATTGCCAGTCACACAATGACCAGGCGTTATCATACAAAAATTCCTTTACAAAAAGCACCAAATTGGCATACATATACAAGTTAAGTATATACAAAAAAAAAATCACATTTTAAAAATATACAAAATACTTCATTTTGCACAAAGGTAGAAAAATGTCCTATGTGGTTGTTTCAAGCACATCTCCAATTCTGGATCAATGGCTGCTGGACCCAGTGGTGGGGTCCTTCTCTTAATCTCTGCTCTCTGAGCAGAGGGAAAACACATCTCCCTGATGCCCCTCTGAGGGCCCCAACCCCTCCCACCCTGGGCCTATCACCGAGGCAGCTGGGCCCATCCCCACCCTCCCCAGGTTCTGCATCTCGAGGGTCTCGCATTCATTCCACTCTTTACTGGTGTCCTGAAAGAATAAAAAGAGACACGTAATGAGACAGGGAGTCCAGGAAGATCCAGGGCTCACCAGGCTGCAGTGAGAAAGAAAAACATCTGTCTATTCACTTCCTTTTTAAACCAAAATAGAATTCCTCTCCCAACACACTGTGGCTTGCACTTCCCATGTAAAACTCCCAAAGACAACTCTATATTTTTTGGCTGGATTAGAATTTCATTCTAGTAACTATGGCTTGAAAACTGGTATCAGCAAATAAGTATTGAGTTCTTCCTATATATAAGACAATGTGTATATTATTTGAGTATTTTAAAATTTACCTCATATAAAAATATTATGAGATCAGTACTGTGAGACCCCCCCAAACTCAGATGAGCAGCCCAAACTTTAGAGAAATGGAAATGTTCAAGGTCACAACACTAGTCCTGGATATACCTACAATTTGGAATCCAGGTGCTTATCAGCTCTGCCAGCTTAGCAAACACAGATGCCTACTTGGGCCAGCAGATAGCATGAGGAGTGAAGTTGGCAAGCTTGGCAGTGGTGGGGGTTGGGGGACAAGCTGGCAGCTCCATTTCCAAGGGGCAGTCCCATCCTCTCCAGCTGGAAGTGGGGACATGGAGGGAGGAAGGATAAACTCTTCTCGAATGTTCATGAGAAGATGGAGGCCCAGATTCCCAGTTGAAACTGGCTTTTGGTTGTTTGGGTTTTTTTTTTCTTTTAATTATCTACATTTTAAATGTTAGCAACTAATGGAAAAATATTTTAAATAGTATATGGATTGTCAAAAATTAAGCGAACCAAATACATTAGTGCCAGGCCTGGCTCTCTAACCACTGCTGTGTGGTGTTGCCATTCAATTAGGAAGGTCATTTAGATGGACAGTGGGAGACTTTTTGTTATGAATAGTTCAGTTGTGTTTGGTGTTTGGGTTTTTTCCAGCCTAAAGACCAGTCCTTGGAGAGAAACATCATGCTTGGAAGTGCAGAGGGATGGAGAAAGAGAGGGAGACCATCGACAAGATGGATTGATACAGTGACTGGGGTAATCAGGGTAGGTGTGTCAGAGACAGTAAAGTTGGCACAGGATAGAACAGGTTTCAGGGCTATTGTACATAAGGTCAATGTGAGTCGCAAGTGACTCAACAGCACATAGCAACAACAAGGATAAAAGTAATGAGATTTTGCTCTTAAAAGATTTTTTAAATGTATACTGGGAGTCTGTCTAACATACTTTGGACATGTTGTAAGGAGGGACCGGTCCTTGGAGAGGGACATTATGCTTGCTAGGGTGGAGGGACAGCGCAGGAGGGGAAGGCCCTCTATGAGGTGGATTGATTCAGTGAATTGGGATGGGTGTATCGGAGATGGTGCCATTGGCTCAGGACAGAGCAGAGTTTAGGGCTGTTGTACATAGGGTCGCTATGAATTGCAAGAGACTCGACGGCACATAACAACAACAATACTGGGAGTTAGACAAAGTCCCACCCTTAGTGCCCAGCACAGTGCTTTGCACACAATGGGTATCTCATGCTATTGAATGACTGAGGGAATAAATAAATGGAAGGGTGTTTCTTACCTTCTTCTTTCCCCTCTGTGGATTCCTCATCCTGCTCTTCTTCTTCAGTGACTTCTTCCTCTTCCTCATCTGTGTGACACAATGATCAGTGGTGCTGTGATCTGCTCAGAGGTGAACCCAGAGCCAGTGATTTTTTTAGCTCCCCTTCCTGTCCCTGGGAGTCAAATGGTCACCCAGAGGAAGCAGAGGCCTGGAGGTGAGGGGCTTGTAAAACCTAACCTGCCCCCTGCTTTTTCCTTTCCCTGCCTGCTTTCTGCCTCCAAGGGAGTATAGTCAAACTGTTCCAGTTCCTCTTGCCACCTGAACAGAGGAAATCTTGGGGCAGTACACTTCATTTTTTCTGCATATCTCTCAATTAGTCCCTGGGGGTGGGGGGTGGGGAGACAGGCAGAAACTCTAGGATCAAAGTCTTGGTTCTCAAGGAATTTGCTCAGCCTTTGAACTCAGCTTGCTCAGCACCCTTTCCTGTTTTCCTCATTGTTTAGCCTACAGAGGGATGGGCATGAGGTGGCGAGCACTCCTGGGTGATCTCTGCTTTCATTTAGCTCATTGGAGCTGAGCCACAGAGGGCCAATGACAGAGCTACAACTTAGTTCTCACTTTCTCATCTGAGATGTTACCTTTAAATTCCACTAACAGGGACTGCCCCCTACAACCTCCTCAAGCACTTTCTTTATCCTTTGAAGCTCTGAATAGCCACAGAGGAGTCACAGCATTTGTCAGGAATCTGCGCCTGTTTTGAAAAGGCTAATGTTTCTAAGAAGACAGTCAAAAGTCCTGTCAGGGAGCTTGTAACCTAGGGAGTTTCACTGTTATTATTGAATCATCACCATAATTACTATTCGGTATTTATTGGGCACCTATTATGGTCCAGAGAAAGTCTGGTGACCTAGTCTGTTGGGAGTTGCATTGCTAACTCAAAGGGTACACCTCTCTGGTGATTCAAGTCCATGACAAGAGAAAAATGGACAACAGGTAAGAGAGCAGTAAGAAGCCAACATTGCTTTAGTAATATTTCAGAGGGAGCAGTGTCCTTTTTAGCCTCTCACCCATTGCCATTGAGTCAGAACCAACTCATAGCTGACCTTCCAGGGGCGTCTTTCTCCCATCTGTCCCCCTTGGAGAACCTGGTGGATCAGAACCACCAGTAAGGCACCATGTATAGGCTAGCAGTTCCACTCTCTGGACTACATCATGAGCTCTTCCCCATGCCCTTAACCTAGCCTATAAATATCACCTCGGAACCTTTCCTTGTTGAGACAGATTTGGGAAGCTCATACCCTCTATCTCCTATGTGCATGTGTATAATAAAACTTCTGCTTTTTCCACTCCAATCTCTGTCTCCAACATTGATTTTACTGGAAGTACATGACAAAACCCTGTTTTTCCACTAACAGCTAGGCAATCTCCTTCCATGTCATTTATAGCCTCAGAAACCCAATGAAGGGTCAGCTATATATGTTAATTCTAACTCAATGGCAATGAGGTGCTTTTGTTTTTTATTCTAAGAATTATTATGGGCAGGAGTCCCTTTGTGGTTCATGCATTCAGCCACTAATCAAATATTGGCAATTCAAATCCACCCAGAGGCACCAAACTATCAAATACCGAAACCCATGTGGAGCATAGTTTTCTGAGGACACAATTGGAGCTGCCAGGGATTTGTCTATCAACCTGGCGACAATTGGTTTACTGGGTGCCAAGAGTTGTGTTAAGTGCTGTGCACACACTGTCTCCTTTAATCCTCACCAGAGTCTTGGGAATTAGGTATAAGGACTTAGCATAGTCCGGTAGCCTCCAGTGAGATTTGTGTGGATTGATTATTAGCTGTGTGGCCTGAAGCCAATGGCTCATCTTAGTTTTTTGTCTTTTCATTTTAAGATGAACCTGATAATAATAGAACTTACTTGATAAAACCTATTTACATAAAGAGATAAGTGCCTGAACATGGAAGGTGCTCAGTAAATGGTATTGTTGGTACTCTTTCTCAGGGAGATTACAGGGTAGTGCAGGTCCTCACAATGTTGTCAGTTCATACAGTGTGAGCGACTCTTGGATCAGCTCAGGGAGTTTAACAGTGGAGGAGGTGCCCTACAGCAATAGATAAACTCGAGTCCCTTGGCATCTCAGCTCTGGGTTGAATTTTGAACTGTGTTGTTCCCTAGGGCCTTCTAGCCCTTCACCAGGACTGTGGCATGCCTAGGATTCTGAGAACAGACTTAACCAGACACTGAAGGCTTGCAGTAAAGTTGGCACCGGAGGTGTTAAGTGTCTTCCTTTCTCATGTCAGCCTGTTTTAGTTCTTCCTTGTTCCTGTTACACACCTCTTTCTCATTCTCTAACTGACCATAGGAACATGATCTCAAAAACCGGTCATTCAAATTGAATCTGCTTTTTTTTTTCCTCTCCCTCAAGAGTTCTAATGGTGCAGTGGTTAAGTGTTCGGCTAGTAACAAAAGTTAGTGCTCCAACTCCTGAGATGCTCTGAAGGAGAAAGATGTGACAATCTGCTTTGGTAAAGATTACATTCTGTGTTGTTTTATTGGGTTGCGGTCCAAACTAACTTGATGGCAACAAGTTTGTCTATTGCTAATTTAATTCTGTGTGACATTCAAAAAGGTCAATATCACTGTTATGTTTGTCATCTGGTTTCCTCATCTTTGAAATGAGAATTTTCTGTCTCTCACTGAATTGATCTAATCTATATCGACCAACCCAATAGCATAGAACAGAACTACCCCAGAATGTTCTCTAAACTGTAGTCTTTTTGAGGGGCAATAGAAGGTAAATATGATGCCTGGGTTGTTTTTTTTTTGTAATTTGTGAGCTAAGAAGGAATGGTTTTTCCGTTTTCAACTAGAAGAAATGAAAAATATTATCTGTTGATATATGAAAATGATTTAAGAAATTATAATTTTTTAAAAAAATATTGTGGGACGCTTTTAAAGTGGTAGAGCCTTTTGTAGAATATATGCTATGCTTTCTCCTATCATTTTAATCCCATAATCTTTGAAGGAGCAGATTTCGAGGGGTTCTTCTCCCACAGAGCCACTGTGTGGGTTTGAGCCACTGACCTTTCAGTTAGCAGTCAAGTGCATAACTCTTATGCTATGACTACTCCTTATAAGAATGTTAATACTTATTTCATAGGGCTCTCATAAGAATTAAGTAAAATATTTGTAAAGCCCTTAGCCTGGTGCTGTCACAAGATAAACTCATTTCTGTAAAGTCTGAGCAGATCCATAGCTGACTCCAGTGAATTTTCAGAGGACATAAACCACGTGGGAGGGGGTTGTCCAACTTTCTCCTCTGGAACCTCTAGGGGATTTGAACTGCCAGAGAGATGCCACCTTTGGATTAGCAAGGGGACTCCCTGTGCGCTACGCCACCAGAGCTGCATGCCACAAAGTAAGTACATAATAAATGTTTATTCTTATTATAGGGAGCTCTGGTGGCACAGTGGTAAGAAACTGCACTGCCAACCAGCTGCTCTGCAAGAGTTTTGGAGGATCAACTATGGGTTGGTTACAATTATTATGGGTACTCTATAAAAGACTGATTATAAACAGAAATGCCTACATAACTTGGATAAATTAAGGTGCCCCAAAACTATAGATTACAGTATTAAGAATGTGAAACTAAGACTGGCATTGGGTAATAACTAGTATATGGATAATATTGGATAAAACCCTTTGGCATCATCATTTTGTTATAGTGGCACCCTGGGATAGTCATTTTAGTAAGTCTACTTTTAACTTTGTTGTTGTTGGAAACTGAAGCTCAGAAAGGTGGAGAGACTTGCTAAAGGTCACATAGTCAACTAGGGACAGAATTTGGGTTTGAACTCAGGTCTCCCTAGACCTTGACACCATGCTCTTCCTACTGTCCCAAGATGCCTTTCTGTTATGGATTCCTATGTAATATATTGAGCAACAATTACATTGTGCTAGATTCTGGGCCATCCAGAAGTTAATTCTATGAATTTGCCTTGATTCCATGGATTAAGCAGGGAGATAGACACATGGCCCTTCTCTCCCCTTACCTGTTCCGAAGTCAATTGCCCTCAGAGTGTCGGCTATGTACTCTAAATCTAGAGTGAAGTAGTCCATGCTCTCAAAGCCCTGCTCGGTCTTCCCCAGTTGGCAACCCTTGGAAGCTTCTACAATGCTGTGGGACAGAGAGGATAGGATGAGATCTGGGATTTGATGCAGGAAGCAGTGTCATTAGCTCTACTTCACACCAATGCACACGCTTGTGCCCACACCCAGGCCTTGAACCAAGGAACTGCCCGGGAGTAATAGGGTGCTATCTCCGGTCTCTAATAAATTAGTCAAGAGAGCAGGGCATACAAAGCTTAGGAAAGCTAGCCTAGGGTGATACCCTCCCAGCAACCTAATACAAAGGAAGTAACTTGCTGGGAGAAATCAGACACACACACACACACACACACACACACACACACACACACAGCCCCTGAAGAGACACTGACCTTTTGATGAGTTGCTTTGCACTCTGTAGGGAAGAGAAAGAGTATAAAGAGTTAGGACTATGGAATCAGTGGCACCAGAAAATTAGCAAAATTGATGACTTGGTGTTACGTGTGGGCGCTTCGGGACATTTCCTAGCCTGGTGATGGTCTGTTCCCTTCCCTCAGTTTCACACCTATGTCAAAGGTTTGGGGTGTCACTCCAGGATCCTCATTATCCTGGCAGGAAGCCCAAACACTTCTAGATCTTGAAATCTCAAAAATGATAGCCATATCCTTATCAACTTAACACCCAAAGACAGGCACAGAACCTGGGACCCAGCTCAGGAAATTTTTATTTAACTAAAGTGAGGAATTTTGTACCTGAACTCCTTTCTGTCTCCTCAACCAGCCAAAAAGCTTTTCTAGGGCGGAGCAGAGTTTTGCTCCTATCTGTATCTCCACCTCAGTGTCCAGCCTGCCATTCATTGGCTCTTCATAGGCACTGAATTTGGCAGCTTTATAAACCCATTTCACAAACATCCTCTCCCTAGACCAGAAGGAGGCTAGTGATTCTAGCATGTTCAGTTTATAGAGAAAGACATTGAGGACCAGTGATTTATCCAAGGGCACTTGGGTGCTTAGTGGAGGAATAGACATGAGCCTTAGACAGAACTGCTGAGTTGAAACCACCCTGCCCAGCTCCTGGTCCTGCTCACCAAGAGGAAGGTGGCCCCACCAGGCTCGTCCAGGGACTGAATGGCTGTCTCCACCAGCTTGGTGGACTTGTCGAGCTGCTCGCGGTACTGCTGGATGAGGGCCTCTATGAAGTTGAGCTTCTCTTCCTGCTCCACTGTGATCCGCTGCAGCAACTCACTCTTCTTCTCATCCAGTATGGCATAGAGCACATCAAACTTCTGACTTAACTCTTCCTTCACATGGTGACTGTTCTCCTGAAGGCAGAAATCATGGAGTCACACATCCTGGGGGATCCTATTCCTCATCCTCAACACTTCCTTCCTGCTGTAGGCATGCCCAGGAAGAAAACTTTGTAGCAAGAAGATATTTTACTACTACACCTCCATTTGATAGAAGAGGAAATAAAGGCTTGGCAGGAAGATAGCACTTGCTAAGGCTTTTATAGCTAATTAGAATGTATAAGGTCTGGAAGCTGGTGTCATGAAGAACGACTATCCCCCTCCTCAAGAAGTAAAGGCTTTAGGGTCAGATGGGATGCCATATTCTGGGGCTCCCAAGTCACACTCTTCTGCTCATTTTAGAACCAAGACTGGACTCAAGAAGGTCTGCATCATTTGGTCCTAGAAGAAACAGAAGAAGGTTCTTCCTGCACCACCTTCTCTAAGAATCGCTTCTCCCCATCATTGATGTTATATCTTAACTTCCTTATCTACAAAATGGGTAGAATGATAACACTTCATCAGACTTGGGACTCTTGAATCCTTCTTAAAACTGAGATTGCATAGAACAATATCCTTCTCTTCCCTTTGAACAAGACCTTATCCACCAGCAATAATGATGATTTTTTTTTTCTCCCATCTCATTTCCAGGCTCTTACCATACGTGGAGATGGAGAATCATGGATATCTTTATAGGAATGGAAAACTCTCTTCTACAACCTTGCTACTCAAAGTATGGTCCCTGGACCAGAGCTTGGGAGGGGAAAAAACAACACTAGGAGTTTGTTAGAAATATGGAAACACATGCCTCACTCTACAACCACTGAGCCAGAATCTGTATTTTAACAAGATCCATATTAATTTGTCTGTACTCTGAAGTTTGAGGAGCTCTGTTCTACAACACTGCTCTGAAAATTGTTCTCTCAACTCTCACTGACTTTGAGTTGAAACTGACTCACAGCTGACTGTCCAGTGGATTTTCAGAGACTGTAAATTGCACCGGAAGAGATTTCCAGCTTTCTCTCTCAGAGCTTACTGGTGGATTTGAACTGCTGGAGAGACATGGTGTTCAGGTTAGCAGTCCAAGTTCTTGTATACTGTGCCACCAGAATTCTCTCCAAAAACTGTTAATGCCGAAAAAAAATCCCTAGATTTGTTGATGGGACATTCCCTGAGATCAGGGACCAGGTCTGTCTTGTTAACCACATATCCCCAGCACGCTGGGCACTGCCTGACACATAGCTGAATTCCAAAAGCATTTGCTGATTGAGAGAATGAAAATTTGTCTCTCCCCTGATGTTCCTCCTCTGATGGCCACCTCAGGCTGTAGACCCTAGCTTCTAACCCAAGACCATGGGTGATTCTTCAGGCCTCAAGCCAGAGTCTAGGCTGCATTGGAAGGCTTCGGAGCCCCTGGTGGGGCTCTTCCGTCCCCCTCACCTTGGTTATTCTACAAGATTCCTCCAGCTGAGTGATGATGGTCTGCACACGGTCATTCCCTGCCACCAGCATGGAGATGCAGTTACTTAGTTCCGTCTAAATGAGAGTAAGATAGGGAGTCAGTTAGGCCAGGCAGAAACAGTCTCAGGTCTGTCTTTTCTCACAGGACAGTCAAGTGGCACCCTCAGTTCTCTCTCTGCAGGAAGAGCCTCCAGTAGGGGCCTGGCTGCTCATTCTGGGGTTCAGGGCAGGTTCGTAACAGATAATAGCAGAGAAGTAGTGCCTCTCTTAATTTATAGATGAGGCCCAAACAAGAAAAGTGTGTTGCAAAAAAAAAAACCAAACAAACACCACAGCAAAGTACTAGTGAACAGGGAAGTGTCTGGTGTCTAGGAAAGAAGAGATGAAAAAAAGAAATCGAACTGGCAAGTTCTGGAAAAGAGAGGTCAAGAGAAAGGTGAGCAAAAAGTACAGAAAGAGAGGTCCACTGCTTATTGCTGGGACTGGATGGTGGCATACCATAGGAACAGGTGGGAGAAGTTTCTAAGCTGCCACTGATGCAGAGAACTTGGGTTCTGTGAGAACTGAGGGGCACTAACGTGCTGGGCTAGAGAAGCCATGGCCTGAGAGGGCCCTGCTGGCCTAGCCCTGGGGTCTGGCCTCTCCCCTGTGGCCACACCCAGGTGCTCTCAAATGGCTCTAAGTATAACCCATGAGCTCAGCTACCTCCCCCAGGAAGGCAAGGGCTGCTGTCCCTGTCTCCTGGGAAGTACCCCCCCCCCCCCCCGCCAGGGGGACTATTCCTGAAAGGCCGGCTCAGCACATCTACAAAGATCAGCTCTGCGTCCTAAATCACCGCTGTGCCTGACAGACCAGGCTGGGAGTGGAAGCAGCTTGGGTTGGTACCTTTTGTCCTTGGAAGACATTCTGCAGTGGGGCCACCTCACAGGCTTTGTGGGCCCCAAACACCTTGCACATGGAACAGGTGGGCACCTCACAGGTGAGGCAGTAGATGTTGATCTTCTCATCTTCGTGCTCCTTGCACATGGGGTGGTTGCCCTTCTGCAGGGGCCGACTAAAGAGGAGAACAGTCACCAGTCATGGGGATGTGGGGACGTCCTGAGTCCCTGCCTCCAGCTCAAGTCAGAGGAGGCCACCCTAGATGTCTGGTTGCTGCCCCAAACCTTTTCTCTTCACCCTCTGGAAACTCAGGACCAGAGAAATCAATGACTGTCCCACATCCAAGGAAACAACCTCCAGTTTGCTGAGTTAAGAGCACGTGAAAAGGGCCATAGAGTTTCAGAGAGTCAAAGCAAAGATGTTTGAGAGAAGAGGGAACTGGGGCCCAGAAAGGTGAATTGACTTCTCCAAGGTCACCCAGCCTGTCAGGCAGAATAGACTGTAATGCGTCTGCTCTAATTATAGTCACCAGAGTTCTTAGTTACCATGGGCTCTGGGCTAAGCATTTTATACTCATGGCCTCATTTCATTTTATGTTTGATCCACCAGACTGTAGTCCTTATTGAGGCAGGGAAAGCTGCTCACTTCTCCACCCCAGAATCGATAGGGTATAGTGCCTGACATAGTGATAGTGATCATTAAATGCAGAAAGAAAGAATAAATCTTGTGGCACACCACCAGGGCACCCCAAGGCTCAGAGGATGAAGCATTGTCTGTCCCAAGTCACATAATTAGAGCCCAAGTGACCCAGGGCTGTTCACCCTCCCAGCACAAGCCTTGACTCTTAGTCCAAAGAGTCTTCCCAAGGTCAGAGTCTCTTTATTTTCTTTCTTCACAAACGCACATTTCCAGAATATCTTTCTCCTTTTATCTTATGCTCATTGAAGGCCTTTGATATGTTTATTTGTGCTCCTCTTGGGGCACTCTATGGTCACTTCCTACCATAGATCCAATCTTAAGAGGCCCAGGTCTTACCTCCCCATTGAGGCTATGCACTCATTTATAGCCAGTACCATGCCTCATTGTCTGTGCTCTAACAAGGCCGTGTCACGTAAGTGACTGTCCCCATCAATGTCAATTGCACAGCTGACAAGAAAGCAATAGGAAGCAGACTTCCCTGTACTCTGTAAGTGGTCGTTAAAATTATTTTTTAAAAAAATCCCTGTAATAGAATGAAATATATAATGAAATATATATATAATGAAATATATATATAATGAAATATATATATATAATGAAATATATATAATAAAATATATATATATATAATGAAATATATATATATATATAGAGAGAGAGAGAGAGAGAGAGAAGCATCCTCTTCCTCCAGAAGATCAATTGAGAAAGAACTTCTTATCAAACTGAAGCACTTTGCTGATCTTTGCCTCTCCAGCCTATAATCTACAGCTGAGATTTACTCCTCTTTGGTCATGACATGCAGATAACATCCAGCTATCTCTGGAACCTTGATAAGACAATGCTGATTAGCCTAGGATGCAATCCCCAGGACCAAACCCCTGGGTGAGAAAAGATATGGTGGATGAACCTGCTGTCCTGTGTCTCTCCTATATAAGGCCCCCAAACCTTCAAGGCAGGAAGGCAGAGATCATACCCTCTCCTTTATGTTGTTTTTATTATGCCATTGAGTTGGAACTGACCTCCAGCAGGTTTTCAGAGGCCATAAATTGAATGAGAGGAGATTATCTTTCTCCCAGAGCAGTTAGTGGATTCTAGCCACATGCCTTTAGGTTGGCAACGAAATTCCTTACCACTAAGTCACCATATCTCCCACCTCCTATACACCTGGATATAATATATGTACTTTTTCTAATCTAACGCCTGTCTTTAAGATTGGTCCTTCTAGTGGCTGGTAATCAACCTGCTTTGCAATAACAACATCCTAGGTGTGTTGTCCCCTTAAGTTACTGAATAAGGCCCTTTCAATGAGACCTTGAAAGAGTGATCTTTTGTATCTGTAGCCTAAGGCTCCACATGGTGAGAAGGGTCTCCCCTTGCTACCTATCTCTATCCATTGGGAAGGGAGCACTGGGGTAGCACCAGCTTCTGAGAAAGGCATAGCTCCTGCTCTGAGCTAAGCATTTTATATACATAGCTTCATTGAAGTCTATATTTAAGCCACCAGACTGTAACTTCCCTCAAGGCAGGGAAAGTTTCTCATTTTTCTCAAGCTCTGAATCTACAGTGTATAGTGCATGGTTAATAATGGCAATAACTAAATGCAAGTAGAAAAAAAAATCAGAAAGCACTTCATGTGTCTTGCAGGTCTAGTGCCTTGTGCCCACTTCCCTCTCAGATGCCCAAACTCCTGTACCCGGGCTTTTGCATCTGGCTTCAGATCCAGATGATTCTGCCACTTGCTTTGTTGTGACCTCAGACAAGTGGTTTCACCTCTCTGAACTTTGGTCTCCTCCTAGGGCCACTGTGATCATAGCAGGAATTGTGTGGAATGAGTCGTGCCTGGCTCAGAGCAGACTCTCGTAAGGGGCAGCTGTCATTGCCATTCAATGATGCAGCAATGTCTGGAATGGTTCAAACCCACTGTGTGGTCTTGATAAGTCAACATCAGCTGGGTTAATATTTTGATGTAATACCAGCTTTATCATTATTATAGAGATCAGCCACACATTTGTATGATTGAAATGTATAACTCCATCAACAGGAGAAGCAATTTGCTTCAAACTCAAGCTCAACTCACTACCATCGAGTCAGAATTGACTCATAGCTGACCCTACAGTAGGTTTTCAGGGACTGTAAATCACATGGGAGAAGACTGCCCATCTTTCTCCTGCAGAGCAGCTGGTGGATCTGAACCATGTGCCTTTGGGTTGGCAGCACAATGCTTCACTCACTGGGCCACCAGAGCCCCCTCAATCTGCATAGTAGTTAGGAATATCCACTGCGGAGTCACCTAGACTGGGCTCTCACTCAGTTTCATGCGTTACTTGCTCTGTGACTTTGGTAACCTCTGCTCCACTCTGAGCCTTCATTCCTTCACCATAAAATGAGGATAATACCTTAGCAGGTTATTATGAGGACTAAATAAGACAAAGCCTGGAAAATGCTTAGCACAGGGTCTACAAATAAAACAAAATGAAACCCACCACCATTAAATCTATGTTTATCACAACCACATAAGACATAGCAGAACTGCCGCTAAGAAGCTGCCACTACTGTAAAACTTTACAGGAGATTGATTCTTCTTTTTCCTGTGGAGTGACTGGTGGATTTGAACCACTAGCCTTTTGGTTAATATCTAAACATTCCATCATTACTCTGCCTGGGCTCCTAGTGCCCAAGCATTAAAAAAAAAAAAATATTGTAATCTCATTAATACTGAGTGAATTCTGACTCATAGTGATCCTATCTCAAAAACTTACTGCTTAAAAAAAAAAACAACTGGTTTTTTGTTTTTTGTTTTTTTTTTACCTTTCCTGTCAAGATCCTAGAGAGGTCTGGTGGCCTAGTGGTATGGAGCTGTGCTTCCAACTCAAAGGCATGCAGTTCAAATCCATCAGCTGCTCTGCTGGAGAAAGATGGGCCATCTCCTGTACAATATACTGCCTCTGAAAAACCACTCGAGGGTCATTTATGAGTCATTCTAACTCAATGGTACATAATAACACCAACATCCTACTTCCTGGGTACAATAACATCTTACAGTCTCCTTTTGGAGACAAGGGAAATAAAGGCCCAAAGACCAATGCTTTAACCAGGTGTGTTAATAACAGAGTCAGACTGCAAAGCTCCCCAGGTCAGGGCTCTTTCCTATGAGGCCTACCCTCCCACCCTCCCTGGAGCAGGGCGCTGCCAGCAGACAGATACTCAGTGAAGGTTTTGGACTGTGAGAGCTGAGGGATCAGGCACCTGGATGTCTTGTCACGATGTCCTGATTGTAAAGCTCTCTGCAGTTTGACACTAACATTGCGTAACTTGTACCACTCACAAACTCTGCCCGAGACTGAGTTGTTATTTTCTAAACAGGGAAACTTGGGGCTAGCTCAACTGTGTCCACTCCCAGATCTTCTCACTCCCAGCTGTAAAGCCTTAGGTAAGTGACTTGACCTCTCTGAACCTCAGCTTCTTCATCTGTGAAATGGGAATACTATGAGTCATGGCGGATTCACAGGGTTGCTGTGAAGTGCCAAGAAGAAGCACTGTACCTACTGACCTATGGAAGGGAGCTACTGCTGTTGTAAGAAAGAATCTGCTGAAGTCCCCCTCAGGACTCTCTCTGTTCATCAGGGCAACTAAGCTGCCCCAAGCATCTCTCTGCCTCATCTGTCTCATCTTCCCACTGATTTTGGTCTCAGCATCTCCCAGAAGGGCAACTTGGGCTCATCCCTGTCTGAGGGGCACTAGGAACCAGGTAGAACACATGTTCAGGAAAAAGGACATGGCCCTCTGCAATGCTGGGACCTGGCTGAGCAGAGGAAGAGGGAAGGCTGGGGAGAGCTGGTATAGAATGGCTGGGGAGGAGGTGAGCTGACCTGGAGCACTCCTGCTTGTAGATGTCAATGATGTTCTCCACCAGCAGATTCCTCTGCAGGCCGTACACTCCATGACGGTCCATGATCACCTCGTGGCGGCAGGAGGGGCAGCGGAAACGGCCTCCAGACATGGACACTGAGCTGCCCCGGCTGGTCCAGTAGGGATTTGCAGCCTGCAAGTGGCAAGGGCAGAGGTGGGGCCTGGGCTTCCTTCATGGCTCCATAGCTCTTTCCCTTTGTAATCTCCTATTATCTCTCCCCACCTCTCCCTATCCCAGCCTTCCCTGCTGGACCATATGCCTTGGAGCTCCTCACCATGATGAGATTCATCCCATTTTATACTCAGAGCAGCTGAGAAGCAACAAAATAATCAACAGGATAAAGGCCCGCTATGGGAATCGCTGGATCCAGGTTCCATTCACATTTATTTGCTGCATGACTTTAAGTAATTTTCTCTCTCTAAGCCTCAATATGCTCCTTCAAAAAATTGGGCATTATAATTATAGCAGACTTCTAGGGTTGCTATTTTGAAAACAAAACCATGAAAGAGCATTTTGTAAGGTGCTCCTGGGGAAACTTGATTTGGGGATCATCCCAGCTGGGACATCTACTTCCATTCCCATTTCTTAGGGAGATGGAGCATCTCACTCCCCCCAGATTCTAACAGCCTGCCTTCCCACCAACCTCCTCCCAGACCTCTGGCCCCTTGCCACTGCCAAGTTGGCTCTGGCCCCGAAGGTCTGGTTTCTTTCTTCTCTCAGCCTGCCTCCCCTACTTATCACTTGAGGCATTTGACTCATGATTAAAGAGTCAACTGCATTGTTTAGGGTAGGGGTGGGAGAGCAACGGGCTCGCTGGGGTGGGTGGTGAGGACGCATGAGTCATTGACAAGGGCTGGAATAGCCCTAGCAATCTGCTCAGAGCCCCTCTGCAGAGACAAAGGCCCCTCCCTGCAGGGGATCATGTTAGAGGGGACAGAGCAGCCATGGTCTGGAAAGATTTCTGGCTAGGGGAGAAAAGAATTTCATTACAGGGAAGCTGAGAAGCCCCCTGGGGCCCCAGATCTAGGCCATGCCTGGCCCTGACACTGACCTGGAAGATGTCGTTGGCACACTTCCGGCAGAGGTTATGCTGGCACGGCAAGATGACCACCGGTTTGGTAAACATCTCCAGGCAGATGGGACAGATCAGCTGCTTCTCCAAGTTCTCCATTGGGTTTCCATCCTGAATCAGGCTGGACTTGTAATCCATATTGTCTGCAGATTCAATCCCGCTTGGCTGCCTCCTTTACCTGTGCCTGGCCCTGTTCTTGTCTTTGTCACAAAACACCCGCTCGGCTTCTCTTTGCCTCTTTCTCCTGGCGCCCAAATTCTGTGTTGGTCTGAGGCCCCTCTGATATTTATAACTGGACCCCAGTCACATGAGCCAGGGAGGGGACCAGCTGAGCATTCCGATGCCAGCCGGCTGGCGGGGCTTGAGTTTCCTCCAGGCCTGAAAGGCTTGCCCTCTCAAATCACACGTGGGGATGAGCAATCGCTGTTCCCCTGGGATGGGGGTCGTAAACAAGTACAGCTTGTCCAGTGGAAGGCTTAGGGGAGGACCAGGTACCTAGAGTTTCTTCCAGAAATTGGTCTCCCCCACCCCAGGCTGGTAAGGCTGGGCTGGGCTCGGAGTGAACCATTGGGATTCCCGAAGGTAATAGCCGGGGCCCCTCAAGGACAGGAGAGTGACTATCCGACCCAAGTCCTTTGCCTCCTTTAGAGTCATAGGCAGCTCCCAACATGTGAGACCAAGAGACTGTTTCTGAGCCCATTTCTCTGCCTTGAACTTGAGCACAGTTTTTGTTAGACTCTTTGGAGACCCCACCCTTCAACTCTGAATGGAGACTCTACCTTTCCATCGATTTTAAGGCTCCTAAGAGGTCCCCTCATCCCTTGACCATCTTCCACCTTCATGTTGAAAGAGCTCCCTAGAGCTCATCTGATTCTATTATTTTATAGTTAAGAAACTGGGGTTTAGAGAAAAGAAAGGGACTTGTCACGTAGAAAGTATGTGGCAAAGACAGGAATCATATTAATTCATCAAACATTTCTGTGACTGTATGTTAGACACCAAAGTGACAGGTAGATGAGTAATCCAGTAATCCCTTTCTCTGCCCTGAGATGGGAAATACCCGGGAAGCAGAAGAGAGAAACCATTATCCTACAGAACCACAAAGCTTCTACCTAGAGCTGCAGAAGTTATCCAGATACTGCCCTCTGCACATATTTTTAAATTAATTATAATGAATGTTTACAGAGATTTTGGATTTTCATTCATTCATTGTTGCATTTTTCTCCCTGCCCACCTCTCCCACCTCACCCAGTTCACTCTTTTTGTAAAGTAAAAGAAAAATTCTTTCAATGGTATACTATCCCTCCTCCCAGTACACTCCACTATGCAACCTTCATTCTGGACTCTTGTCATAACCATCATACCAATCATATATCGCTTTTAAACAGTTCTCTCTCTCATCTGTTTCAATGCAGTATACATAATTTATCCAATCTTTCTCAGTCTCACCCAAACCCTGATGTAAGTCCTGTTCTACAACAGTGGCACTATGCAGTTTTCGTCCTTTTGTGACTGAGATATTTCACTCAGCATAATGTCCTCTGCACATATTTTAGATTTGTTTTCATGTCCTTCCAGACATCTTCTTCCATGTTGGCAAGCTGCTCTTGTGTTGTTATTATCAAGTCAGTTCTCACTCACATCAGCCCATATGGACAGCAGAAGTAAGCGCAGCACAGTTCTGAGCCATCCTCAGAGTCGCTGCTGGGCATGAGCCCATTGCTATAGCCACTACATCAGTCCATCCCATTGAAGGGTTCCCTCATTTTTCACTGACCAAGCATGATGCCTTTCTCCCCTCTTAATAACATGCCCCAGGTATGTGACATGAAACCGCCAAAGAACATCCTGGCTGCACTTTTCCCAAGACAGAGTTCTTTGTTCTTTTGGCTGTCTGAGTTGTATTCAATACCATCGTCAACAGGACCCAAAGGCATAAATTATTCACTGGCCTTTCTCACTCATGGTCCAATGTTCAGATGAATAAGAAAATATCATGGCTTGAGTGCAACACACCTTAGTCTATAAACTGATATCCTTGCCCCTTAGCACTCAGTCCCTTTGAGGCCTGCTTGTCCAATGCAATGCATCATGGGCTTTCTTGACTGCTATTTTCATAGTTATTGATTGTGGATCCAAATAAAATGAAATCTTTGACAACTTCAGTCTTTTTCATCTATCATGATGATGTTGCTTCTTAGTCCAGTTATGAGGACTTTTGTTTTCTCTGTGTGAGGTGAACATAGTCTTGAAGGGAGCTCTGGTGGCCTAGTGATGAAAAGCTGTGCTGCAATCCCAAAGACACGCATGTCTAATCTACCAGCTGCTCTGCAGGAGGAGGATGGGCGATCTCCTCCTGCGCAGTTTACTGCCTCTGAAAACTCACTGGAGGATCAGCTGTGAGTCAGTTCTAACTTCAAGATGCACAACAGGAAGAAGATAGAGTTTTTTTAAACTTCATCAGTAAGCTGGCTTCAAATCATGACAATTTAGTTTAACAGATGAAACATTGCCCGGTCCCACAGCATCCTCACACTTGTTAATGTGTTTTAGTCTGTTGTTGCAGCTCTAACGTCAATCCATCTCCTGGAAGGTTTCCCACATTATCATGGACCCTCCACTTTATCACATATGATGTCCTTTTATACTGATTGATCTTTGCTGATGACATGTCCAAAGTGAACAAGGCAGTTTCACCAGCCTCTCCCTTAAGATGTGCTCTGTCTGTACTTCCTCCAACACTAATTTGTTTGTACTCCTAGCAGTGAACAATAATATAGTCATTATTCTTTACCAGCACTACAGTTCAAACCCATCCATTCTCCTTTGATTTTTTTTTTCATTGTCCAGCTTTTGCATTCATTATGTTGTTGTTATGTGCCATTGAGTCACCACCTGCGACTCATAGCAACCCTATGTACAACAGCTTTGAAGCCAGCCGTGTCCGGAGCCAGCGTCACTGGCTTCAGCACACCTACCCACAAATGCCCCAGTTACTGAATCAATCCTTCTCATCCGGGGTCTTCCTTTCCTGAGCTGTCCCTACACCCTTCTGAGCATGATGTTATTCTCCAAGGATGGGTCCCTCCTGGCCACGTGCCCACAGTATGTGAGATGGAGCTTCAAAATCCTAGCCTTCAGGGAGAAATTTGGTTTCACCCTCTCCATGACAGATCTGTTTGTTCTCTTGGCAGGCCATGATATGTTCAAGACTGTTCTCCACAACTCAAAGGCATCAATTCTTTTTCTGTCATCCTTAGTCATTGTCCAGCTCTCTGATGCATAACAAGTAATTGCGAAGACAATGACCTGGATCAGGTGCATCTTAGTCTCTAGACTGACACTGTTGATTCTCAACACTCTGGAGAGGTCCTTGATAGGACATTTTCCCAGTGTAATTCATCTTTTGATTTGCTGGCTGCTGGTGCCAAGGGTGTTGATGGTAGAGCCAAGCAAGCTGTAATTATTAACAAACTCAGTCTCTTCTCCATTTATCGTAGTGCTGCCAATTGGTCCAGTGGTAGAATCTTTGTCTTCTTGATGTTGAACTTCAATCTATATTGAAGACTACAGTCCTTGACCTTCTTCAGTAAGTGCTTCAGTTTCAGCAAGCAAGGTTATGTCATCTGCATAACATAGATTGTTGGTAAGTTTTCCTCCAATCCTCATGCCACCTTCCTCCTTACAAGGCCCATCCTCACAAATGATCTCTTCTGCATGTAGATTGAAAAAGTATGGAGACAGTATGCATCCCTGACACACTCCTTCCCTGATTTTGAAGTATAAAGTGTTTCCTTGCTTTGTTCTGAGAACTGCTTCCTGGTTCAAGTATAGGTTTCACATAAACACAATCAAGAGTTCTGGGACTGGGAATTGAAAAGACCATGGCTTGGACCTGAGTTCTCAAAGTGGCATCTTTATTCTTCAACACTTTAAAGAGGTCATTTACAGCAGCCTTTACTCCCCCAATAAAATATGTTATTTAATTTTTGAATGCTGTTTCCAGGCCATTGGTTGTTAATACAAATCAAATGAAATCTTTTGTTGTTGCTGTTGTTTTTGGGTGCCAACAAATCACTTGTGACTCATTGCGACCCTATAAACAACAGCTCTGAACCTTGCCCCATCCTGTGCCATTCTCATGATCTCAGTCCTGCTAAGCCTGTTATGGTAGTGACTGTATCAATCCATCTCATTGAGAATATTCCTTTTTTTGTTGATCCTCTACATTTCCCAGCATGATGTCTCTCTCCAAGGACTAGTTCCTCCCCAAAGTAGCTAGAATAGTACATTGAGAAAGAACTGCCAGGAGTTCAAGCTGGGTTTAGAAGAGGCCGTGACACCAGGGATATCATTGCTGATGTCAGATGGATCCTGGCTGGAAGAAAATACTGAAGAAAGTCTATTTGAGTTTTATTGACTATATAAAGGTGTTTGACTGTGTGGATCATAACAAACTATGGATATCATTGAGAAGAATAGGAATCTCAGAACACTTAATTGTGTTCGTATAGAACCTATATCTAGACCAAGAAACTGTTATCTGGACAGAGTAAGGGAATGCTACATGGTTTAAAATCAGGAAAGGTGTGCGTCAGGGTTGTGTTCTGTCTCCATACCTATTGAATCTGTACATTGAGCAAATAGTTCAAGAAGCTTGACTCTATGAAGAAAAATGTGGCATCAGGATAGGAGAAAGGCTCATCAACAACCTGCATTATGCAGTTGACACAACTGTGCTTGCTGAAACTAGGGACTTGAAATTCTTGCAGCAGAAGAACAAATATTACAGCCCTCATTATGGATTGCATCTCAATGTCAAGAAGACAAAAATTCTCACCACTGGATCAATACGCAGTATCATGATAGATGGAGAAAAGATTGAAATTGTCAATGATTTCGTTTTACTTTGATTCATAACCAACACCCTTGATACCAGCATTCAGGATATTAGGAGATGTATTGCACTGGACAAGTCTGCTGTCTGGGGCATCTCCAAATCACTGAGGAACAATGGTTTCAGTTTGAAGACTGATTAGGCCTGATTCAGGCCCTGAGCTGTTCAATCACTTACTATACTGCTGAGAGCTGGACAATGAAGACTTAGGATGGATGTAGGATGACAGAAGAAGAATTGATGCCTCAGTTTGAAGACTGATTAGGCCTGATTCAGGCCCTGAGCTGTTCAATCACTTACTATACTGCTGAGAGCTGGACAATGAAGACTTAGGATGGATGTAGGATGACAGAAGAAGAATTGATGCCTTTGAACTGTGGTGTTGGAGAAGAGTACTGAATATCCTATGGACTGCCAAAAGAACAAATAGATATGTCTTGGAGAAAGTGCAGCCAAAATGCTCCTTGGAGGCAAAGATGACAAAACTTTGCCTCACATACTTTGGACATGTTGCTAGGAGAGGCTATTCCTTGGAGAAGGACATCGTGCTTGGAAAGGGGGCAAGTCAGCAAAAGAGAGGAAGACCCTTGATAAGATGAATTGACAGTGACTACAGCAATGGGTTTAAGTGTGTCAGAGATTGTGAGGTTGGCACAGGATGGGACAGGGTTCAGATCTGTTGTCCATAGGCTTGCTATGAGGCGTTCTTCCCCCCCCCCAAACCATCTGAGTTTATTTGCTGCATACGAGGTGCCGTTTATCTTGTTAGTCAGATAGGTTTGAGCACAGAATCCCTTCCCTACATGTGAGTCGGCAGAAAAGTGCATTGATAGTCAATGGGCTTAGCTTAAAATAGCTTGCAAATAAGAGGGAATCTATTGTCAGCTCTCTCCGTTTCTGGATGGGGGGTATCTAAAAAGTTTAAAAGTACTTTTTAAAAAAAGGGATAAGAAGGTCTTGTCCCCGAAGGTCGGGGGTGGGGAGAAGGGGCTGGTGTTGGGATGTGGTCCCTGCCCAGGACACCCATGGAAGGGGGAGCCTCTCTGGCAGGCAGGGCCCAGCCAAGTCCCAGCACCAGCTGAATAAATAACATCTTCATTTAGCATCTGGAGAGAGAACTGGGCCCAGGGAGCCCGTGGGGAGGGCGCGGGGATCCCGGGTGGGGCAAAGAGCTTTCCCAGGGCAGGCCCTGTGGCTACCCATTCTGGCCTGGGGTCTCGCGGCAGGCTTTCCAGGGACACAGGAGTCAGAAGAGGCTTTCAAGCTGGTTCCAGGGCTCCCCTTGACGAGGGACGGCAGGTCTCTCTACCTCCTCGAACAAGGTCAGACTCAGGACGAGGTGCTCCCGTCTCTGCTCTCGGGCTGGGTGCTTGCCGCCTTGTCTGGGGTGTTCGCCTCTGCCTGTCCTTCTGCTCCCTCAAAGGCCAGCTCGCCCATGTCTCCTGCCAGCTTCGTTACACTCACGGCTTCAGAGTCTCCCTGAATGTCGGGCACCACGTTCCGATGTCCCATCCGGTCACAAGAGATGAAGTCTTGAGTAGGACTTGACCTCCATCATGCCTGGTGCATCGCTCTCGGGCCTGGTTTAATTTCTTCTTACTGCTTGCATCTCTTCAGATTTTCTGTAGTTGGTTAATCAATGTGGAACTTCTAAAAAACTCCTGCGAGTCGCCAATGCTGGGGCATCCGAGTGGGCACCACGCTGGCCCGCCCTGTGCCACTTTCCTGCACCTCACCTGCCGTCCCACCGCCTCCGCGGCCCAACCTCCGGCTGCTATGAAGCGTTCTTAACAAGCACCTAATAACAATGTTTCCCCATCTTTGCATTTTTTTTTAAATTTAGGTTGTTTATTTTTCATTTCAATGAACATCTACAGAGATTTTGGGATTCCATTCATTCATTGTTGCACCCTTCT
>NW_006399778.1:3706824-3710470 GCF_000299155.1 Elephantulus edwardii | reverse complement strand
TTTCAGCAAGCAGGGTTGTGTCATCTGCATAATGCAGATTGTTGATAGATCTTCCACCAATCCTGATGCCGCATTTCTCCTCATAGAGCCCAGCCTCTTGGATGATCTGTTCTGTACATAGGTTGAAAAGGTATGGAGACACTGTTGATTATAGAGTCAAGTAAAATTAAATCACTGACAACTTCAATCTTTTTCCATCTGTCATGATGTGGCCTATTGTTCCAATGGTGAGGACTTTTATTTTCTTACTCTTGAGATATAACTCATAATAAAGGCTTTGATCTTCTTTGATATTCTGCAGTAAGTGCTTCAACCCTTCCTCACTTTCTGAAAGCAAGGTTCTGTTATCTGCACAATGCTGGTTGTAGATGAGTCTTCCTCCAAACTTGTTGCCACGTTCTTCTTCATATATTGCAGTTTCTCAAATGATTTGTTCAGCATATAGATTGAACAGATGTGAGGAAAGGACATCTAATGCACATCTTTTCTGATTTTAAACCATTCAATGTTCCCTTGTTCTGTTCAGACAACTGCTCCTTGGTCTAAGTGTAGGTTTCACATGAGCACAGCTAATTATTCTCAATGTTAATCATACTTGCTATGATCCATGCAGTCAAATGACTTTGCATAATCACTAAAACTCAAGTAAATGTTTTCTGTTATTCTCTGCTTCAGTCAAGATTCATCTGACATCAACAATGATATCCCTTGTGCCATGATCTCTTCTGAATCCATCTTGAATTTATGGCCATTCCTAGTTGATGTACTGATCCAGCCATTTTTTTAATAATTTTCAGCAAGATTTTACTTGTAAGTGATAGTAATGATATAGTTAGATAATTTCCATATTCTGATGAGTAACCTGGTTTGTTTTGGGAATCCCAGAACAATTGATCATTCTAATGTGAAGCCTATACGTGGACCAAGAGGCAGTCATCAGAACAGAGCAGGGAAACACTACATGGTTCAAAATTGGGGAAGGTGTATGCCAGGGATGCATGCTATCTCCATATCTTTTCAACCTGTATGCAGAACAGATTATCTGAGCGGCTGGGCTCTATGAGAAGTGTGGCGTCAGGATTGGTGGAAGATCTATTGACAATCTGCATTATGCAGATGACACAACCCTACTTGCTGAAACTGAGGAGGACCTGAAGCTCTTGCTGCAGAGGGTCAAGGACTGCAGCAATGTCAAGAAGACAAAGATTCTCACCACTGGACCAATTGGCAGCATCAGGATGGATGGTAAAGAGATTCAGATTGTTAACAACTTTAGTCTGCTTGGCTCCACGGTCAACACTCTTGGAACCAGTAGCCAGGAAATAAAAAAAAAATGTATTGTGATGGGAAAGTTGGCTGTTAGGGATCTCTCCAAACTACTGAAGAGCAATGGTGTCACTCTGGAGACTAAGGTGCATCTGATACAGGCATTGGTCTTTGTAATCACTTGTTATGTATCAGAGAGTTGGACAATGACTAGGGAGGATAGAAGGAGAGTTGATGCCTTTGAGCTGTGGTGTTGGAGAAGAGTATTGACTGTACCATGGACTGCCAAGAAAACAAATAGATTCATCCTGGAAAGGGTTAAACCGAGCTGCTCCTTGGAGGCAAGGATTCTGGGGCTTTGCCTGACAAGAGAGGGGAAGACCCTCTATGAGGTGGATTGATTCAGTGACTGGGGTAATTGGGATGGGTGTGTCAGAGGCAGAGCAATTGGCACAGGACAGAGCAGAGATTAAGGCTGTTGTACATAGGGTCACTATGAGTTGCAAGCAACTCGACAGCACATAACAACAACAACAACAACAACAACAACAACAAAACCTGTTTTGGGATTGAAAACAAATATGGAATCTATTCCAGTCAGTTGGCCAAGTAGCTGTCTTCCATATTTGTTGGCAGAGACTGGTGAGCACTTCCAGGGTTGCACTATTTCCTAAAATAGTTCAACTGGTAATCCAACAATTTCTGAGGCCTTTCTCCCCCAATGCCTTCAGGGCATCTTGAACTTCCTCCTTCAGTACTACTGGAAACATATGATCAAGAACCAATAGTATCAAAAGAAGAGCCCCAAGCTGCACTGAAATATTTCAAAAATTTTAATTCCCATAAATTCCTGGAGCTTGGTTTTCCCTAATGCCTCTTGAGCAACTTCCTTCTGTATCAGTGCTTCTTAATCAAATTCTACCCCCTGAAATGGTTGGATGTGGGCCAATTCTTTTTGGTATAATTAGGTTTGTTTCGTTCATCTTTCTCTGACGTTTTGTTCAATTTCTCACTCCCATTATTGTTGTTGTTAGGTACTGTTGATATGAGCACAACTCATAGTGACCCTATGAACAAAAGATCTGGACCTTATTCTATCCTGCACCATCCTCACACTTCCTGACACACAAGAGCCCATTGCAGCAGTCACTGTGTCGATCTACCTGGTCAAGTGTCTTCCTCTCCTTCACTGACCCTCCACTCTTCCCAACATCATGTCCCTTTCCAAGGAATAGCCCCTCCTACCAACACGCTCAAAGTAGGTGAGGCAAATGATAATTTTGCACAATTATCATTGTGATATTTTTCTGGTTTTCACAAAATATCTGTTGAAATCTTTTGTTCAGTCCTTTAACTTGTATTTGCTTTAACTAATCTATGCCTCTGAAAACTACTTGAGCATCAGCTGTGAATTGGTTCCAACTCGACAGCACATAATAACAAGAGCAATTATCATTCCACCCAAAAGTCACACTAAATAAAATCTCTTGACTGTCTCATGACAACACTTTACCTATTCTACAGTAATGAATGATCTGCTATCAGCCATGAGGTAATCACTACTCAAAGTACTGAGTTTCTGAGGGTGATGTATCCTTTCTTTTCAAGTCAATAATCTCTGGTTTGGCAAAATCACCCAACTTCTTGACATACCTGCTTCAAACCTCTTGAGGTCAAAACTCTCTTCTTTCTTGGCATCTAGATAATCATGAGTGATGTATATTTTCTCCAGAACAGGTCCATAGAGCTGGGAAGCTCTGTATCTTCACAACCTCAGGGTGGGTCTTCTAGCTGACGAGAAAAACCAACTCCCACCAGCTCAGTATTATAGTAACACTGACATTCATTTTAGTTGTTTCCTTCTTTCTCAGATCTTAATAACTTTTACTTTCTTCCTGTGTGGTATCCCTGAAGTCATTCCATGACTCTAGTGGTCTTCATTTATTAGTGTTCAGTGCATCACATGTTTTCTTTAGAGAGTGCCGCCAGAAGTCAGGCAGGATATACTCAAGATCATACTTTGACTCTTGTGTACAGGGTTTGAATTCAATCAGATTTAACTTGAACTATCATACAAGCCATCAAATCATAGACAACTCACAGTGACCCTATGAACAAAAGACCTGAACACTTTTATAACTTTCATCATTTCTCCAAGTTCATAGGGTTTCCAGAGGCAAGCTGTTTCAGAAGCGGATGCCACTCCTGCTTCCAAGCATGTTTTAATCAGGAAGCTCCACCAAACGCTGTCCACCATGGGTAACCATTATCACGTTTGACACATCAGTATCACAGTGTTTAGCATCACAGCAACCACGAGTTACCTCTGTACAGCAAATGAACAGACCAGTGCTATATGATTAGAAGAATGTTTGACCAA
>NW_006399778.1:3688650-3705159 GCF_000299155.1 Elephantulus edwardii | reverse complement strand
TTGTTGTTGTTGTTGTTGTTAAGCGCTGTCGAGTTGCAGGCGACTCATAGTGACCCTATGAAGGAGAGTCCTCAATGCTTGGGTGTCTCTCATCCTCTCTCCAGGTTCATAGGGTTTCCGGAGGAAAGCTATTATGGACGTGGATGCCACTCCTCCTTCCAAGCTTGTTTTAATCAGGGAGCGCCACCCCACTCTCATTGTTGTTGTTAGGTGCCATTAAGTCAAATACCCTATGAACATAGCAACACTATGAACAGCTGACCTGAACCCTGCCTTACCCTGTGCTATCTTCATAATCAATAACACACTAGAGTCCTTTGCTGAAGTGATTATCAGTGCACTTTGACTGCATGTTTGATAAATTTCAAATTCCAGAAATTCCTAAAAATTTTGCTTTTCTTCATCTTTTATCTTTGTGGTGGGTATGTAAATTTGAATAATCATCATATTAACTGGCCTTCTTTGTTAAATGGTTATTAGCCAATCACTGACAGCAGAGTACTTCAGAATTGATCTTTAAATGTTCTTTTTAAAATGTTGAATGCAATGCCATTCTTCTTCAATTTGTGTTTCCCAGAATAATAGACCATATGATTATCAGTTCCAAACTAGCCAATACAGTCTACATCAGCTCGCTACTGTTGGGTACTGTCAAGTCAAATATGACTCATATCAACCCTATTAAACACCCATCTGTCTCCTGTTCTATCCTGTTCCTTCTGGTTCATCTCTGACATACTTGGGCCCATTGCTGGAATCACTAAGAGTCAATCCATCTCATTGGAAGTCTTCCTCTCTTTTGCTGAGCTTTCACCTTTCCTAGCTTGATGCCCCTTCCAAGGAATAGTCCTTTTTAGTAATAGGCCCAAACTATTTGAGACAAAGCTTCACCATCCTTGCTTCTCAGAAGCACTCTAGTTGCCACTTCTCCAGGACATCTGTGTTCTTTTGGCAACCTGTGAGATAGAGAGTCTAGCATCTCAAAGGCATCAAGCTTTGCTTCTGTCATCCTTACTTATTGTTCAGCTCTCAGATGCATAACAAGTGATTGAAAAGACTATGGCCTGAATCAGGCACACCTTAATCTTCAAAATTACATCATTGTTCTTCAGTACTTTGGAGAGGTCACTGATAGAATTTCCCAGTGCAATATATCTTTTGATTTCTTGACTGCTGGTGCCAAGGGTGTCGATTATGGAGCCAAGTAAGGTGAAATCATTGACAATTTCAATCTTTTCTCCATCTAACACTATGCTTATTGGTCCAGTGGTGAAAATTTTTGTTTTCTTGATATTAACATGTAATCCATATTGAAAGCAGTGGATTTTAACTTCTGCAGCAAATACTTCAAGTCCTCCTCACTTTCAGCAAGTAAGGTTGTGTTATCTGCATAATGCAGGTTGCTGATGAGTCTTCCTCTAATCCTGATGTCACACATCAGCTCACCAGTGTGTGGAGTATTCCTCTTAAATGAGTTCTTTTTTAACTTCAAATTTCCCCCAATTTATACTTTGTACATTCCATTTCCAATTACAAATGAATATTTAATTTTGAGTCATGTTGGCAAGTAAAAATCATTAAAGTAGTTCCAATGACTGTTTTTAGAGTAGAATCTCAGGCAAAGGAACTTAAGAACTACCCTGAATAAAGTGCTAGGAGAGTGGGTGGAGCTCAGGAGCAGTGGCATCAGACATCAGTGTGAATAAAAGGCCACAGGACACACAAGAGAAGAAAGCAGTTCAGTACAGAAGTGGATATGATCACCTCCTCCCCTAGAAGATTTGATGGTTCAAGTCATAAGATAAAATCTGGTGAATAGCAAAGTCAGAGGATACAGCCTTGGGAAATGGAAGAAATTCAAGGGAGAAGATAAGGGGTAAAGAGAAGACCTAGAAGACAAGGGGCAGGAAAACTTCATTCCAGGGGAAGGATCCAAATCAAATCCGCTGCCATGGAGTCAGTTCTGACCCTTAGTGACTCTCCATCGGGTTTCTGGGGGCAAAATGCCTTGCAGGAGGAGACTGCCCATTTTTCTCCTTCAGAGCTGCTGTTAGATTCAAACTACTGACCTTTTGTTTGGCATCTGAACATGCAACTCTATATACCTCTAGAGCTCCTTCAAGGGGAGGGTAGTCCCTCCAGGGCCTGGTTTTCCTGAACATTATCTAAATACTAAGTGACTAAATACTGAACACCATCACAGTACTAAGTACTGGGCTAAGCTCTTTGTTATTTCAGCTACTTGCACTATTTCATTTCATCACCTCAACAATGAACAGTGAAAACCATTATACCTTCACTTCATAGGTGAAGAAACTCAGGCAAGAAAAGGTGAAATAACCTGCAGTTATTTTACACAATTTGCAAGAGGTGGGTCCATGGCATAAATCTTAAAATACTGGAATCAGGAGCTAAAAACAGCCATGCAGACAGGGGTTAGAGGAGGCAAAGAATAGAGGCGAGGTCACCCCTGCTTCTTTTTTACAAATCCCCAGGATTTTTTTTTCAGACACCAGGTAAAATTATTCTTCAGGAGGTTTCTTTCTTTTTTCTTTTTTTGTCTTTGAATGGAGTTGTGACAAAGGGGCAGCCATCACCTTGCAACATGAGGAGACGAGTCCAAGAAAGGAATCGGCACCTAGAGAATGGCAGAGAAGAACTACAGAAAACATCTGGGGATCTTTTCTCCTGTGCTGTCAGTTTATTCAACCCTGAAACTGCCTATTTCTGTACTGCTCAGGACATGAAAAAACCAATGTTATCATAGGATAATTATTCTGTTACTCACGGTAGAAAACATCTTATACAGATGCATTAATAATTCCAACACTTCTATGCCAGTGGCTACAAAAAGCTCTTTCTAGTTCAGACTTCTCTCTCCTCTTAGGGAGCTCTGATGGCTTAGTGCTAAGAGGTTGTGCTGCCAACTCAAAGGCATGTGGTTCAAACCCACACGCTGCTCCACAGTAAATCCCATGCAATTTATGGCCTCTAAAAACCTGCTGGAGGGTCAACTGTGGGTAGATTCTGACTTGACAGCACATAATAACAATTCAGACTTCTCTCTCCTCTGTGATGCAGATCTATTGGACATCCGCGCCCCCACCCCCCACCCGGGATATACTAGCAACACCTCAAAGTCATCATATCACAAAAGAAAGGCACATACTACCCCCACCATGATCGTCTGTTTTCCCTCTCATAGTGAACAGCACTTCTATGGCCCCATTTGCACAAACCAAAAACCCGAGAGCCGTTTCAGAGCTCCTCCTTGCCTCACACTGCACACAAGGTTAATCCCTCCACTGCCTTTGCATCTCATTTACCATCTTATCCTCATCTGTGAGTCTGACCATCTTTGAAGACGTTAAAGATGTTTGCACATATACCTGTACTCCAGTGCCTGGTAAACAGTAGAAACTCATCAAATAGTTTTGTTTTTTTTAAATGTGTAAATGAGTGAGTATACTTGGACCAGGAGGCAGTCTTTAGAACAGAGCAAGGAAACACTGTGTGCTTCAAAATCGGGAAGGGTGTACATCAGGGATGTGTCCTATCTTCATACTTTTGCAATCTATATGCAGAACAGATCGTCCAGGACACTGGGCTCTATGAGGAGGAATGTGGGATCAGGATTGGAGGAAGACTCATCAACAACCTGTGTTACGCAGATAACACAACCCTGCTTGCTGAAACTGAGGAGGACCTGAAGCACTTGCTGCAGAAGGTCAAGGACTGCAGCATTCAATATGGATTGAAGCTCAATATCAAGAAAATAAAGATTCTTACCACTGGGCTGATTGACAGCATTATGATAGATAGTATAGAGATTGAGATTGTTAACAGCTTTAGTTTGCTTGGCTCCACAGCCAACACTCTTGGAATCAGCAGACAGGAAATCTAAAGACAAACTGCATTGGGAAAATCTGCTGTCAGGGGCCTCTCCAGAGTACTGAAGAGCAACGACATCAGCCTAGAGACTCTTTTGGAAGTAAAGAGAGTTGCTCATATTTGATGACTTTGGTTGAGAGAATTGAAGTTACCTTTTGAGGCTAAAACAGTAGAGAGGAGCAGATTCAGATAAGATAATTTGGACTAGTGGGCGGGGGTGGGGGGTGGGGGTGGGGGAGTAGAACAGAAGTGCCCTGGAGAGACTAGTGAAAGGACTGCCTGGGAGCAGAGAGAGGAGCCTAGTCTCTGTTTTCCAGCTTTGTCATTTGCAATGAGCTGTTCTCAATGTTGTGTTAACTTTCTCCAGGCACACTTAGCTGTTCAGGTGCAGACGCCAAGTGCCACTGGCTGCTCCAGTCAGGAGGGGCTTGTAAGCCTGAGGTCTAGGGTCTCTAAGAGGGAACACTAAGGTGGGTAGAAGTTCGGCAGAGGGACGGTGAAAGAACACAAGACACACAGTCAAGTGATCTTGATGATTTTAATTCTAAGTCATTCTCATTCTTCCTTCTTTCCTGATTATTTTCTTGCACACAGCTATTCTTTATGGTCATGGTTCCTTGGTAACTGGAGAGCTTGGTAGACAATGGCTTTTTCCTTAAACATTTTCTTTTTTAAACCTGTTCTCAAATCTGTTTTCTAACTTGTTTTGGTTACAAAGTTGCAAAGTAAAAAAATTACATTTTACATTTAAGCTGATACATTTTACATTTTTAGCTGAATTTATAATATTATTTATTTCCATTCAAGATACAACAATTTTACACTTTCCATTATTCCAGGGGTGATCACTAACTTAATAAGGGGGTTTAGGTTCATACAAAAGATGTTTTGAGTCATAATATCGCCTAAATTCATCATCCCAATCTCATGTTTCATGATTTATTTTACCACCTATACCTCGCATAACATCTTTCCTTTGGTCACTTTCAAACCTTTTGAAAAATAAATCCCAAGACACAAAACCATCAGGGTGCTTTGCATTAAATTCATCATATTTTCCAGTATATGGAAGAGGTTTATTTGTAGGCTTTGGAATTTTGTAAGGGCCTTTCCTAATAGAGGGCTGCACAAACAACCATTACCTAATAGATAAACAATTCTTCCACCTGGTGTTCTCATGGTGGGGGGCAAGGGTTTGGTTTTATTCTTTGAAGGAGTTTTAGTAATGCTAAAAGAACCAGAGGTAATGTTTGCGTATTAAAGTCGTCATCTCCATTTAGTTCTTTCCTGGAAACATTTAACAAACTTTCTGTAAAAACACTTTGTGTAAAGAACACAGCTTTTTTTCCCCTTGTCCCACATAGAAAACACAAAGAGACAATAGAAGAGAAATTACAGAAAGGCCAAGAATCATCATGGAGAAAGCACACGTTCCGAGAGGCTGACTTCCTTGAAGCTCTCACCTCAATCGGGTGATTTTGTCACACAGACTCCCTTGGAGTTGGTGTGGCAGCCAAGCAAACAGACAGTGGGATCCACTCCAGGCTGGGGGTTGGCAAAGCCAGCGCTGGTGAAAGTCAAGGGGTGAGGAAGAGAAATTCCACATGGGCCAGGCTGGGCATCAAAACATGCCTTGTCATTTAATCCTCACAACAGTACTGCAAGGGAGGTATTATGATCCTAGTTTTTCCTCTGGGGAAACAGATTCAGAGAGTTAATTGGCTTGGTCAAAGCCAAACAGCTTCAAGTGGCAGTGGCAGAGCCAGGCGGGGGTTCACATCCAAGGCAGCCTGACCCCTGAACCTGTGCTCCTCTCCTTGAAACACCTAGTGAGTGTGTACTAGGTGCCCAGCTGGGCCAAGCCCTTTACCTTCATCCTCCAGTGTAGTCTTCAAAAAACTTAGTCAGGGACTATGATTTTTTCTTGTTTTGCAGCTAAGCTACCAACAAGTGACTCAGAGTAAGTAAGCCCCTTGGCCAAAGTTTCCCAGCCTGTGATTAGCAGAGCCAGCAAAAAAGTCAAGAAACTCTAAGTCACTTTCACCACCAGTTATTAGAACATAGTTGAAACTTTTGGTACTAGCAACTGAAAAGAATGAGCTCTCAGTAATGAGGTATCTGTACTTAGTTCTCCTTTTATAGCCTCGCTCTCTAAAAGTCACTTCATCAATTTGTTATTGTTATTGTTGTTGTGTGCTGTCAAGTCAACTACAACTCATAGGAGCCCTATGCAAATAGCCCTGAGTCCTGCTCCATCCTGAGCCAGTCTCACTGTCTCTAATCCACCTACCCTCATAACCCCAACAAGGTAGCTCTGGTGGCTTAGTGGATAGGAGTTATGTTGCCAACCCAAAGGCACATGGCTCAAATCTAGCAGCTGCTCCACTGGAGAAAGATGGGCAGTCTCCTCCCATGAGATTTATAGACTCTAAAAAAACAGCTGGTGGATCAGTTATGGGTCAGTTCCAACTCAACAATGCATAGCAATAACTTCACTAATGAGACTGTCATTAGTAAAGAGCTGAATATAATAAATTCACATAACTAAATCTAGCCTCAACTCTTATCACTCTCCTATCGTCTTTCATCTATGCTCCACAGACTTCTTTTATGGGGGAAATATAAGCAAGCATGACAGTGGCATGCTCTGTAGTGAGTTGCCCTGCTAACACAAAGGGTGCATATCTCCAGTGGTTCAAATCCAACAGCTGCTCAGAGGGAGAGGAACTGTGTCCTCCTGTTTTGATTTACAGCCTGTTTTGATTATTAATAAAAACCACGTAGACAAGCACTGAGTTTGAGTTTGATATTAATCAAAATCTGAGATATCAAGTCCATTTACTCACAAATACACCAATATACATTTCTAACCAATAAAGAACATTTTACAGAGTCACCATGTCATTACTGCCCATAACAAAAATAACAAGCATTTCTTAGTGTTCTCTAATTTACAGACCATTTTCATACCATTTGTCTCAAAAAGCCTTTTGGCAAGTGTTGTCATTATCTACAGTCGAATCAGAACTGACTCCCCAGTGGGTTTTCAGAGGCAGAAAATCACATAGGAGCAGTTTGCCTATCTTTCTTCTACAGAGCAGCTGTTGGCTTTGAACAGGATGTCTTTGGTATAGCAATTCAGCTCCTTAATATCATTTTATTTCTTCAAATCCAAATATGGTTGGTCCCTTTTATCTATAATGGTCATCTTCCTTTCTATTCTCTTGTGTCACTAATTAATCTGAAAACAATTTTGGGTATTAGGATTCTCATTTTTTTTAATTAATTTTAATGAAAGTTTACAGAGGCTTAGGGTTTCCAGTCATTGATTGTTGCACTTTTCTCCCTGCCCACCCTCTCCCCTCCCAATTCACTTTTCTCTTTGATAAGTAAAAGAAAAATTCTTTCATTGTGATGCAATCCCTCCCCCCAAGCCCACTACACTGTAAAGCCTTCAAGAATCCTGTCATGACAATAATACCTAATTATATACCCCTTTAAATAAATTCTCTCCCTCATCTGTTGCAATGCAGTATACATCATTCCTCCCCTTCTTCGCTGCCTTTCCTTAACCCCAATGCCAGTCCTATTTTACAAGAATTGCCCTATGCAATATTTGTCCTTTTGTGACTTGAGTTATTTCACTTAGCATAATGTCCTCTAGGGTCACCCACTTAGCACAGTATTTCATGAGTTCCTTGTTTTTCAGTGCTGCATAGTATTCTATTGTGTGAATATACCAGAGCTTCTCTATCCATTCATTTGTTGATGGGTACTTGGGTTGTTTCCAGCTCTTTGCTGCTGCAAACAAAGCCACAATAAACATGGGTGTGCATATATCTGCTTAGGTGACAGTTATAGTTTCTTTAGGGTAAATTCCCAAAAGTGGAATTGCTGGGTCAATGGTATTTCTGTTTGCAACCTTTTGAGAAAGCACCACACCACTTTCCATAGTGGTTACACCATTTTACACTCCCACCAACAGTGAATAAAGGTTCCAGTTTCTCCACAACCTCGCCAGCATTTGTTGTTTGCTGTTCTGTTAAATTTTGCTATTCTTACTAGGGTGAGATGATATCTCATAGTTGTTTTGATTTGCATCTCTCTTAGAACTAAGGATTTTGAACATTTCTTCATGTGTTTCTTGGCCATCTGAATGTCTTCTTTGGTGAAACTCAAGCAAGATCCATACCTCGATCCATACATAAAAACCAACTCAAAGTGGATTATGGACCTAGGACTAAAACCAAGGACTATAATCTTCATTAAAGAACAGCTTGGAAGAACCCTAGAAGTCCTAATTCACGACATAAACAGTCTTCCAAACATCCTTGAAAATCTACAACCAGGAGAGATAAAATAGATGAATGGAACCTTCTAAGAATCAAATGTTTATGCACATCCAAAAACTTCTCCAACAGGGTAAAAAGG
Source organism: Elephantulus edwardii (assembly GCF_000299155.1). Classification (NCBI taxonomy): domain Eukaryota; kingdom Metazoa; phylum Chordata; class Mammalia; order Macroscelidea; family Macroscelididae; genus Elephantulus; species Elephantulus edwardii. Next base: position 3,696,837 of record NW_006399778.1, on the reverse strand, counting down.
AAAGCCACAAATTGGGAAAAAATATTTGGTAATGACGTGTCAGACAAGGGACTTATATCTAGAATTTATAAAATACTCGAGCACCACAACAAGATAAAGGTAAATAACCCAATTGGAAAATGGGCACAGGATATGAACAAGATTCTCATTTTTATATATCAGGTACTGAGCAGAGCTTAAATGTTTGGTGGATAATCACTCAGTTAAGATGGAGAGATTTCATTTGAGCCTGCCCCAGAGTCAATACTGCAAGAGGAGAAGTAGGACTCAAGGGGGTGCCAGCTGGGCAGAGGATAGGCAAAGAGCAGGCAGAATCATCTGGACCAGGAAAGAAAAAGGGAGAGTAAAGACCTCCATCCCACCAAGATAGATGAGCCAGGAGTGGAGCACATCCTGTGGACTCAGGTTTCTGACTGCAGAACCTGCTTGACAGAGTGGAAGGCCAAGGTACCTGGAGAGATTTCCAAGGAAGATTGTTGTTGTGTAATGTTGAGTTTTCAGAGGCAGTAAATCACATGGGAGGAGACTGCCCATATTTTCCCCTTTGTATTGGCAACATGATTCCTTAGGAAGACTCATTAATAACCTTTGTTATGAAGATGACACAACCTTGCGTACTGCAAGGGAGGAGGATTTGAAGAAGATTGAAGACTACAGCCTTCAATATGGATTGTATCTCAACATCAAGAAAACAAATTGTCACCACTGGATTGATAAGCAACAGCATGATAGTTGGAGAAAAGACTGAAACTGTCAAACAACTTTGTCTTACTTGAATCCACAGTCAATGCACTTGGTACTGGCAGTCAGGAGATCAGGAGATGTACTGCACTGGGAAAGTCTGCAGTCAATGACCTTTCCGAATTACTGAGGAGCAATGATGTTAGTTTGAGGACTCAGGTACACCTGATTCATAACATAGTCTTGAGGGCTGGACAATGAATAAGGATGACAGAAAAAGAACCAATGTCTTTGAGTTGTGGTGTTGGAGAAGAATACTCAATGTCCATGACTGCCAAAAGAACAAATAGATATATCTTGGAGAAGCTGAAGCCAAAGTGCTCCTTTGGAGGCAAAGATGACAAAGGTTCGTGTCACATATTTTGGGCATATTGCTAGGAGAGGCTGCTCCTTAGAGAGAAGACCCTCGATGAGATAGATTGACACAGTGACTGAGTGTGTCAGAGATTGTGAAGATGGCACAGGACATGACAGGGTTCAGATCTGTTGTTCATATGGCTACTAAGAGTCATACTTGAGTCGACGGCATCTAACAACAAGAAGCCAACACAGATGTTGAAAGAAGACAAGGATTTTCCTCCAGAGCTGAGAGAGAAAGCCTTTCTCTAGAGCTGGTACCCTAAATTTGCCCTTCTAGCTTCTTAAACCCTGAGAAGATAAATGTCTGTCTATTAAAAGAACAAGAGACAAGCAACAAATGCTGGCAAGGTGTGGAGAAACTGGAACCCTGATTCACTGTTGGTGGGAGTGTAAAATGGTACAACCACTGTGGAAGGCAGTATGGCACGTTCTCAAAAAGCTGCAAATAGAGATATCATTTGACCCAGCAATTCCACTTCTGAGAATATACCCCAAAGAAACCATAACTGACATCCAAGCAGATATATGCACACCCATGTTTATTGAGGCATTGTTCACAATAGCAAGGAGTTGGAAACAACCTAAGTGCCCATCAACAAACAAATGGGTAGAGAAGCTGTGGTATATTCACACAATGGAATACTATGCTGCATTGAAAAACAAGGAACTCATGCAATATTATTCAACGGATGACTCTGGAAGACATTATGCTGGGTGAAGTATCTCAGTCACAAAAGGACAAATACTGCATGGTACCACTGTTGTAAAATAGGACTGACCTTGGATTTGGGGAGAGACTAAGTAAGATGAGTTCAATAATGTGTACTGCATTGAAACTGATGAGGGAGAAAACTGTTTAAAAGGGGTATGTGATTAGGTATTTTTGTCATGACAGGAATCTAGAGTGAAGGCTACATTGTGGAGTGGACCTGGGGGAGGGTTTGTAAAACAATGAAAGAATTTTTCTTTTACTTTTCCAACAGGGTAGTGTACTGGGGAGAGGGTTGCGAGGGGAGAAAAGTGCAACAATGAATGAGTGGAAATCCAAAGTCTCGGTAATTTTTTACTGAAATTAATAATAAATTTAAATAAAGCAAAAAAAAAGAACAAGAAAAAGGGAGAAGTGAAAGGTAATGGTAATTAGAATAATAACTATTGCTGATTTGGTGCTTACAAGTGTGTGGCCACTTAGTAAGGACTTAATAGAAATGTTTGTCAGTTCTCACAAGAACCATGCTTATTATCCCATTTATGGATGAGTACAGACTGAGGTATAGACTTTTATATGACAGTACTCCAAGTCCTGTGATCAGAATAGGCAAGGTTGAAGCAGGCCTGTGTAACCCCAAAGTCTTTGCTCTGGTGTTTGTGACCAGAGAGATTTTTCAGAAACTTGTACCTTTGCAGCCTTTTGAGGCCTGGCCTCCAGCTCATGCAGCGTGACGTATAACGTGATGTCCAGCAGCCATGCTCACTTATTGTTGCCTCACCTGCCAAATGGGCCAACATTCAAAGATGATCCCCGAGGGCCTCCACCTCCTCAGTAGCCAAGTTGTCATCATGGCCCAGCTCCTCCTTCCCTTTCACATCACGTACTCTGAGCTTGTTGAAATGCTTCCTCAGTACATCCTGGAACAGATTCTTCCCATGCACATATATTTGTTTTCCCCACACTGCCTCTTTCTTGAGTTTCTGTGGTTCCTGGAGCACCCTCAGAAAAGCAGGGACAGGAAGTTATTTTTCTTACAGTTTGAGGTCTCTGTCATGTGCTTCAGTGTCATTCTCATTGAAGAATCATCTCAGATCACAGGATCGAACTGCTGGGTCATTTGATCCAGAGGTTGAAGCCAGAAGCAGCTGGTAGAGGCGGGCACATGAAGTCTGGGTCAGGACATGGTGCCCCGGGTGACAGGGCAAAGCCCACAAACCTGGCCACATGCTACCAAAGGAGAGCAGAGTGTCCTGGATCTCACTACTCAGAGACCCATGGGATTCCTCCCTCTGCTCCCCCCCCCCCCCGTCTACACAATCATTTACAAGACTCTAGAAAGGATGTCTAAGGAACAATGGATCTGATTTTCAGTTTATATTTCTCTGAGTATCCGCTGTGTTGTCTTGGAAAAGTTACTTAGCCTCTCTGTGTCTCTGTGTCTCAGTTTCCTCTTCTGTAAAATAAGGGTTGGGTTGTTGTTACTGTTGTTGTTGTTGTTAGATACCATCAATTTGCCTGCAACTCAAAGCAACCCCATGTATAACAGCTCTGAAGCCTTCCTTGTCCTGAGCCAGTTTCACTGACTCTGAAACACCTACCCCTATTGTCCTAGTCACTTCACAAGAGAAAGATGTGGCAGTTTGCTTACAAAGATTTACAGCCTTGAAAACCCTATGAAGCAGTTTTATTCTGTCCCATGGGGTCATTGTTGTTGTGTACTGTCAAGTTGGAATCATTTCATAACCAACCCTCCAGCAGGTGTTCAGAAGCCGTTTAAGGAGCATGGAAGGAATTTGCCCATCTTTCTCCCACAGAGAAGCTGGTGGATTCCAACCATGTGCCTTTGGGATGGCAGCACAGCTCCTAAACACAAAGCTACCAAGTTCCTTATAGGGTCATTAGGAGTTGGACTTGACTTAGCGGTGGTAAGATTTAGAATGATGCTTTCTCTAAGTCTTTCTAGTCTCAAGAGTCTAGAGTGTGAATATGCTTCCCAGCACATGATCCCTTCTGGAAATTGATAGTACAGTGTTAGGAGTGCATTTCCCCAGGCTCTGACACATAGCAACAATGAATAAACCTTGTTATTAATACTATCACAAGTGAGGGAATAATGTAGGCCCACAGTTGTAGAATAGTTACTAGGGATACCCGTATTACCTATGTATAAATTTTCTATTGGATAATAAATTATTTCAAAATTTAGCTGCTTAGAGCAAGAGTAAACATTTATTATCTCACATGGTCTCTGTGAGTCAGGCCAGCTTGCTTAGCTGGATGGTTCTGGCCCCAGGTCTCTACTGAGGTTGTAGTCAAGATCATGACAGGGACAACAGTTCCATTTATCTGCAAGATTCTCTTCTTAAATGGCTCACTTCTGTGCTTGACAGGTTGGCTGAAGCCCTCAGAGTCTCTCTCGTCCTCCACAGAGTTTCTTGAGCATCCTCGTAACATGGCAGCTGTTTTCCTCCAAGGTGAGTGACTGAATAAAGCGAGGAAGCAGGTCTTTGGGACCTAGCTCCCACAGTCTCATGCTATCACTTTCACAGTTTTGTATTGGTCACACACCAACACTGATAAGAGTATGGGAGGGGACTACACCTGGACAATGAAGAACAGGAGGCTGGAATTATTTAAGTCCATCTTGGAGACTATCACAGTTTCAGTGTTTTATGTCTATGAATTCATTTGTGACTCATGAGGTCTGTACCATCCATTAACCCCCATTACACAGGTAAGGAAATTGAGGCACAGACTAGGTAACCTACCTAAGATCACATGTGTAGGAAATAGTCTGGACATCGAACGCAGAGGGCTGAGTTGCTTACCTCTTGCTCTTAGCTTTCTCTACCTCTGTTGCTCCATTTACACTGGCCCTGACCACTCCCTAATTACTGCTTGGTCCCTGGGCCGAGATGAGAAACTCTTTTCACTGGGAATAGGGAACAAGGTAGCCCTAGAAAAACTTGGGAACAGCATTAGAGGAAGTAGCCATGAAAAACACAAACAAGGTCCAGAGGCTTGGTGCTGACCCAGATGTCCCTTTGCTTAAACCCCAGAGAGCTAGTCTTGAAATCCAGCTGCCCTTCCCACCTGGCCTACTGCTCCCCACCTCTAGCAGATTGAGAGTGGGAGTTGCCAAATACACCCTCAGGGACTGTCCAAAGCATAAACAGTGACTAGAAGGAAAACAAACTATATTTAAACTGGCAGTTGCTCCATGAACAGAGTTAAAAGACAAGTGACCAGCTGGAAGAAAACATTAAAAGAACATGTGAAGACCAAATGTCAATAGCCATAACACATCAAAAGTTAAAAAGCATGGAAATTGCTTCATAAGAAACTGCCTTTTTTGCCATGATACCAGAAAAACTGCCCAGCTATCATTACTAAATATTCTAATCAAAGATTCTATAGAAGAAACTTGATCAAAAGGGGAGAGATGTAAAACAAGATTTTAAATTTTCATGGAACCAAACTTTCTAGAGCCACTGTGACTGATACAGTCTTTAAAGTTTAAAACAGAAAACATTCCCTAAAATCTTCTTAAAACAAGACAATAGTTTATCTTAACTAAGAAAAAAATGTCTGCCTTGAGAATTATACTCTTTTAAGAACTATCTAAAAAAAAAAAAAAGAACTATCTGTACAGGATCATAGTGGCAACAGCAAATCTAAAGATTAGATGAGAACCTTAGAATCCAATAATTTTTTGTTAATTGGAGAAAAGTATTGGAAAAGGAGCGTGCAAATGGTTGCATAGCACAAAGAATTTAATCCATGTTGCTGAACTGTGTATATGAATATGTCGTAGTTGAATCGATAGATCTTTTTTGCTATGTCTATTCTCAATATTTGGAAGCAGGAGTGGCATCCACTTCCTAAATAACATGCCTCTGGAAACTTTGTGAACTTTAACAATTGACGATGGTTATAGAAAGAGTTCAGTCCTTTTGTTCACAGGGTCACTATGTGTCATATGCTTGATTCGACGGCAATCAGCAACAACAACAACTACATTCTCAATAACAACAAAACAAATTTTTTTCATTAAGAAGCATATAAAGGATTAAAAATAACAATAAATAAATTAATTAATGCTAGTGCCTCCCAATAACATTAATACCACAGTAAAATCTGAGTTTTGTCTTTTACGAGATTGAGAAAAATATTAAAAATAATATCCAAGGTTGGTGAAGTGAGCAGGAAAATGGATATTGCTGTCACCATTGATTTTTGCAGAGAATGGAATTGATAAAACACAATGGAACATATTCATAGGTGTGACTCAACACTCACACTTTGAGGAATCTCTTACAGAAACAGTGACTGCAGCAATGGGTCAGAAATGATGAGGATGGCAGGGTTCAGATCTATTGTTCATAGAGTCGGTATGAGTCATACTTGATTTAAGGCACCTAACAACAACAACAGCTTACAGAAAAACTTAAAAAACAAAAAGAAGCTAAAGCTAGCCAGGTAAAATAGATATATAGCTATTCAAGAAGCCCTGCTGGCATACTAGTTATATACTCAACTGCTAACATATAAGTGGGTAGATTGGACTCACCAGCTGCTCCAAGTGAAAACAACATAGCAATCTGCTTCTGTGAAGTTTTGCAGCCTTGGAAACCTTATGAGGCTCTTCTCTTCTGTCTTAACAGAATTGTTTTGTGTCAGATTAGGCTCAACAGCAATAGCTTTGGTTATATGTGATCCTATTTGCACACAGATTTTTTGAAATGTTATTCATAGCAGCAAAACCTTAGAAATGCAGAAACAACAATCAATGGAATGAATAGTGTAGTAACATACTGGGGTGTTCTTTTGTTTTTTATTTTATTTTTTCATTTTATTCTTTTTTGTGCATGTACCATTAAATAGGAACTGACTGGTACAGGAGGAGATTGCCCCTCCTTCTCCAGCAGAGCATCTGGTGGATTCGAACCGTGCACCTCTGGAATTGCAGTGTAGTAATATACTGTTGTTGTCATGTGCCTGCCAATTGTAATCAACTCATAGCTGATCCTCCAGTGCATTTTCAGAGGCAATAAATCATATATGAGGAGATTGCCTATCTTTTTTCTTGTAGAGAAGCTGGAGGATTTGAACTGCATGCCTTTGGGTTGACAGCACAGCTCCTTACCCACAAGGCCACCAGAACTCCCTGTGGTCACATATTGAAATATGATACAGCAACAAAAATGAACAAACATTGTCACATGCAACAACATGGATGACTTTCATAAACAAAATATTGAGCAAAAGAGTACGTACTGTGTGATTCTGTTTATATAAGGTTTGAAAACAGGCAAAACCTTATCAGCTGTTTGAAGTCAGACTCCTAGTCACCCTTGAGAGGGGCAGGAGTAAAAGTTTTGGGGAGTGCTGGTGATGGTCTGGTTCTTGGTCTAGGTATCCACGGGTATCCTGTTAGGTAACTTGCTCAGCTACACTCATTTTTATGCAAATGTCTCAAATTATATACACTTAGGATTTGTGCACCTTTCTGAGTATAAATTGTACTTGAAGGGGAAAAAAATTCTACCCTAATAAGCAGCATCATTTTGGATGGTGAAGAGACAGTTTAAATTTGCTTAGCTCCACAATCAACACTCTTGGTACCAGCAGCCAAAAATCAAGAGATGAATTGCACTGGGAAAGTCAGCTGTCAGGGAACTCTTCAGAGTACTGAAGAACAACTACATCAAGCTGAAGACTAAGGTGCCCCTGATCCAGGCCATAGTCTTAGCAATTGCATGTTATGTGTCAGAGAGCTGGACAGTGACTAGGGATGATAGAAAGAGAATTAATCCCTTATTTAGCTGTGGTACTGGAGAAGAGTGTTGAATATACCATGGACTGTCAGGAGAACAAACAGGTTTGTCCTGGAAGAGGGTGAAACCGGGCTGTTCCTTGGAGTCAAGGATTCTGAAGCTTTGTCTGACATACTTTGGGCATGTTGCAAAGAGTAACCAGGATTTGAAGAGGGACATCATATTTGTGAAGGTGAAGGGACAGTGCAAGAGAGGAAGACCCTTGATGAGATGGATCAATTCAGTGATTGGGGTAATGGGAGTAGGTGTGGTAGAGTGAGTGAGGTTGGTACAAGATAGAGCAGGGTTTAGGACTCATAGGGTCGCTATGAGTCACAAGAGATTCAATGGCACATAACAACAACAACAACAAGCATTCTACTGCTCATCCATAAAAATAAACAACACATGTACAGAAATATTCTTCCATTTTAAAAAATGTCATTAATCTTTCTGTAGCATGTATCAATATGAAACAATGTCAGCATGTACTGTTAGGCACAAATAGGTGTTATCTGATTCTTTTCTATCACAGAAGTGTGTGTGTGTGTGTGTGTG
>NW_006399778.1:3680537-3684550 GCF_000299155.1 Elephantulus edwardii | reverse complement strand
GGGGAGGAGGGTAGAGAAAATAGTGCAACAATGAATGAATGGAAACCCAAAATCTCTGTATATGTTCATTAAAATTAATAAAATTTAATTTTTTTTAAAAAGTGGAAAAAATGGCTATTCCTGTGAAATAGAACGGAAAGTATAATGTTTATTTCAATGAACTGTACTTTTGAAAATAAAAGTAAAACAGACTGAAAAAGATAAATTCAAATGGCTCAGGGAGGAGTGGGAAGTGGAGACCGGAGGGAAAAGGGAAGAGGGTGAGTTCAAGATGGAAAGATGGAGATGTCAGCTCAGGGTCCAGAGGACAAGGGAGGCCCAGAGATCCAGGAGGTGCTGCAGGAAATCAGAGGCTGCACTATAGGAAGGAGCAATTAAAAGCCAAACAAGGAGGGGGGGGGCGGTGCAAAGCTCCCTAGAGACACACGGAGAGTGTCAGAGAAGAAAGTAGAGGAGCAGAGAAGACCTGCAGCAGCACATGGGTTCAGGGGCTGCTGCTCCTTAATGAAGTTTTTAAATGAGGCCCTTTAACAAGGCCCAGCAGGAAACTTGAGCTGTGAAAGAGCAGAGCTGGGCATGGCTTCTGTCAAAGCTGAGCCCTGGCCAGTAGGCTGGGAGAATTTAGAATTAGAAACTTCTGGAAATGCAGTGAGAAGGCAACAGCTATGGGTAAGGCCTGGGGAGGACAGAACTGTTTCCAGTCAGAGGAGCAGGGGAGTCAGGGGAGGACACAGTATACAGCCCTTCCAGGGACCCCATTTAGTCATTACAACCCTCTGAGGTGAATATGGTAATTTCCATTTGTAGATCCTTTCAGAGCCCTAGTGGTACAAGATTAAAGCTTTGACTTGCTAACTGAAGCTGCAGCAGCTAAGGCCCACCAGCTGCTCCCCAGGAGAAAGCTGGGGTGGTCTACTCTGGTAAAGATTCACAGCCTGGACCTATGGAGCAGGTCTACTCTGTCCTGTAGGGTCTCTGTGAGTCAGAGTCCACCTGATGGCAGTAGGTGTGTATGTCCATCTTCACTGAGGTAGTTAACAGAATAGCCAGGCCTTGAACCCACATCAATCTTAATTCCAAGCTGAGGTACAAGAGCCTGGGAAGAAGGGGCCAAAGATAGCAGGAGCTGTGAGAACAGGACCTGTGAGAGAGAGCAAGGTGGCCCATGCAAAAAGACTCAGAGACCTAGGGTTCAAGTCTTTGCAGGCGGACTCAGAGGCTTGGGAGCCAGCCCCCCAATCGGAGGGATCCCCAGAGCAGCTTCTATGGAGAGCCTGCAGCCTCAGCACCACCACTGTTGTCTGGGGTCAGAGCTCAGCCACTTGATCTGGCCCCAGGCGGCTCTGTTAACTCAGCACTGACACCTCCAGCTCCAGCTGCCCGCAGCCTGGAGGCTGGCCCCGTTCAAAATAGATCACAGGAGTGTGAGTCTGGAGGCACACGGCCAGCTGCCCCCTCCACCCCCACTCCCCCACCCTCTTCTCCTCTCCCCTCACTCTCATGCCACTCTAGGCCTGGATTCTGAGTTACTTAGGGGCCAGGGTTAGAAGCCTGGTTCTTGAGAAGAAACAGAGTGAGGCATGGTCAGAACAACCTGGGTTCAAATCTTGAAGCTGGAGTCAAATATGACCCAGTTGTCTTCTCCTAAGCCTCTTTGAACAAGCTGATTCACTGACTGTGAGGTTTTTGCTTGTTTGGGGGTGTTGTTGTTGTTGTTGTTGTTCAGGTGAGGGATGCAGCTGAGCATTCAGTAGTTGAGCACCTACTATGTGCCAGCTTCATTCAGTCCTTATAATAACTGTGAGAGGTAAACACTATTGTGCCATTTTTCAAATAAAGAGAAGTGATTTGCCCAAGGTCACCTACAGCTTGGGCTCTACAACCATGAAAGGCCTAAATTAAGAAACCTTGACACCATATTGGTTAAGTACTAGGTTGCTGACAGAAAGGTCAGCAATTCAAGCCTGCCTATCAGCTCCATAAAAACTCCAAAAAAATTCTGATGATCTGCTTCCAAAAAGTTTCTAAAATCCCTAAAGGGCAGCTTTACTCTGATGTTATTGTTGTTATGTTCCATCGAGTTGCCTACAACTCATAGCTACCCTATGTACAACAGCTCTGAAACCTGCCCCGTCCTGATCCAGACTCACTGACTCAGATACACCTACTCCCCTATTACCCCAGTTACTGTATCAATCAATCACATCTGGGGTCTTCCTCTCCTGCACTGTCCCTCTACCCTTCCATGCATGACGTCTTTCCCCAAGGACCGGTTCTTCCTGGCCATATGCCCAAAGTACATTAGACAGAGCTCCAAAATCCTAGCCTCCAAGGAGAAACTTGGTTTCACCCTCTCCAAGACAGACCTATTTGTTTTCTCGGTGGTCTGTAGTATGTTCAAGACTCTTCTCCAGCACCACAACTCAAAGACATTGATTCTTCTGTCATCCTTAGTCTGATATAGTCTTGTTATGAGTTGGAATCCACTTGAAGGCATAAGAGCAGCTGCTACTTATTAGCTGTATAGTCTCAGGCAAGTAACTTTACTTCTCTGAATGTCTGTCTTCTCATCCATAAAGGAAATAATATTAAATTAATACTCAATTTATAATATTATTATGTGAAGTAAAAGAAATAACGTCTTAGCACACTGTTTGGCACACAGAAGGTCCTCAGTGAATATTATTACAATTAATTTGATTGGTCTGGACAATGAGAAGTTTCGTTCCCTAAGAATAATAACTCAAGGGAAAGGTTTTTAACTTCCCCGATCAATCTAGGAGGTCTTTTTGAAAGAAGCAGCATTTCTGTCTCCTTTTAATCTAGAACCATTAAGTCTCCTCTGTTTGTGTGTGGTTGGAGTGGGGCGGGATGAGGGTATTTGGGATGAGATGGAACAACGAGGGTAGGAAGAGTTGCCTCATCTTGGGTATGGTGTCAGAGTGGAGGGGTGAGGAGGGTCAGGTCAGGTCTAAGCACGGGCACGCCTCCAGACCTCGTTCTCGGAGGATGTCTCAACGGCGTGCTTGGGCACCTTGGATGATAAACAGTTTGTCACCCTCTGAGCCCCAAGTGAACCTGATGAATCCTGGCAGAGCCAAGGAGAGGAAAAGAAACCCATCTATAAATATTCTGTGACTCAGGCTCAGTATCCTGTTGAAAGACCCACTTTTATTTATGACTCTGTTGCTCTGGGGAGGTGTTCCAGCTTGAGGAGGACAGACTGGGCCACCCTGCGGTCTCAGGCCTCCCAGCCTCCTCTGGAGGACCTGGGACCAGACCCACCACAGCATGGCTTAGCGTCTAGTCCATTGTGTGCCTCCGAGAAAATGTCTCACTTCTCTGAGCTGCCTGTCATCCTGGACAAACAGGAAAATGAAAAATCCTGAGTTATGAGACCAGATGGCCTAATGGTTGGGCGTACAGGAATTGGGGACCAGAAATACGTAAGCCATGGGCTCCTCCAGCTTGAGGCCAGAACTAGATGGTGTCTGGCTACCACTAACAACTGTCTGACAACAGAAAGTCCTGGTTAGAGGAGAGGAAAATATAGCCCCAAACTCACATTCATTTAAAAAAAACCACACACAAAACACAAAAAAAACCCAAAACAAAACAAAATTTAAAAAAAACAACAACACATTTGCTGGTCTGATGGAGATTGTTTTCCTATGTGACCCTTCTAACCTGGACCTGCAGTCACTCCTTGAGGTCATCTCTCAGCCAAACAATAGACTGGCCTATAAAAGAAAGAGTGATACTTGGGAAGAATGTACTCCTTCTCAGGAGAGCAATCAACCATACAGATACCAAATAGGCAACATTTGCCTAAAAACAAAGAGAAGGCTGCAGGAAGGGAGCATGGAAGCATGATGGGTGGAAGTGGAGAGAGAAGCTCAGACACACTGCTGAGATTGTAATCATCATTATGGAAAAATTTGTGAATGGCTAGAAAAACAAACAGATTTGTCCTGGAAAGGGTTAAACCGGGTGGCTCCTTGGAGGCAAGGATT
>NW_006399778.1:3677062-3679307 GCF_000299155.1 Elephantulus edwardii | reverse complement strand
ACAACATGTCCAAAAGTATGTTAGACGGAGCCTCAGAATCCTTGCCTCCAAGGAGCCACCCGGTTTAACCCTTTCCAGGACAAATCTGTTTGTTTTCCTGACTTGAGTCACACAATAGCAATAAGACAATTGTTTTAGTAAATTTCTTTGCTTTTCAGTTACCTCTCTCCTAACCCCATTCCCACCCCAAGAGAATGTCTATCCCAAGAATGCAATGGATGAACTTGCTCACTTCTGTCTTCCATGAATCCTGGAATAGCACCTGGCATAAAGAAGGAGTTTAGTGAATACTTACAGAATAAATGAATGAATATCCAACTCCATCTTTCCCGTACTTCATTCCATTGAGGATGGCTTCCTGCTGGCTCCCCATCATACCTCCTCATTCTCTTCTGTGTCTCCACTTAGAAAGACGTCTCTCCTTTGCTCATTCAAATCTTGTCCAGAGCTAAGCACCTATAGGATCTCCTCTGGAAAGTCAGTTCATCCCTGGATCAGGCCCCCTTGTAACATGAACAACTTACACAACAGTTGTTGTTTGTTGCTGTTATTGTTATGTGCCATCAAGTAATTTGAAACTCATAGTAACCCTATGTATAGCTCTGAACCCTGCTTTATCCTGTCCCAACCTTATTGTCTCTGACACACCTACCCCCATTACCCCAGTCATGGAATCAATCCATCTCATCAAGGGTCTTCCTCTCTTGCACTGTCCCTTCACCCTCCCAAGCATGAAGTCTCTCTCTAAAGACTGGTCCTTCCTTGCAACATATCCAAAGTATGCTCTCTGGGACGAAGCTGTTTGTTCTCCTAGCAGTCAATGGTATATTCAATACTCTTCTCCAGCACCATAGCTCAAACGCATCGATTTTCTTTCTATCATCCCTAGTTATTGTCCAGCTTTCTGATGTATAGAAAGTAATTGTGAAGACTATGGCCTGTATCAGGCACACCTTAGTCTCTAGCATGAGAAGACAAAGTATTATAATAAAATTTGCAAAGAGCTTGAGTCAGAAAATCAAAAGGACAGAACTCACTCAGTATTTCTTAAGCTGAAGGAACTGAAGAACAAATTCAAGCCTCAAGTGGCAATACTTAAGGATGCTTTTGGGAGAATATTAAATGGTTCAGGAAGCACTAAAAGGAGATGGAAGGAGTATACAGAGTCACTGTACCAAAAGGAGTTTGCCAACATAGAAGAATTTCATGAAACAACATATGAGCAAGAGCCTGTGGTGAAAAATGAAGAAGTTCAAGCTGCTCTGAAAGAATTGGTAAAAAAAAAAAAATCCAAGACCCCAGGAATTGACAGCATACCAATTGACATATTTCAACAAATACATACAGCCCTGGATGCTCTTACCAAGTTGTGCTAAGAAATCTGGAGAATAACCACCTGACCGATTGACTGGAAGAGATCCATATTTGTTCCCATTACAAAAAAAAAAAGTGATCAGACAGAGTGCAGAAATTATCAAACAGTATCATTAATATCACATGCAAGCAAAATTCTGCTGAGAATTATCCAAAATAACTGGAACAGCACATCAACAGAGAACTGCCAGATGTGTAGGCTCAGTTTAGAAGAGGTCATGGTGCTAGGAATATTACAGCTAATGTTAGATGGATCTTGGCTGAAAGCAGAGAGTATTAGAGGAAAGTCTATCTGTGTTTCATTGACTATGCAAAGAATGTATGCAACAATATATGATGTTATTGTTGTTAGGTGCAGTCCAGTTGACTCATAGTGACTCTATAAACAGCAGATCTGAACCCTGTCCTTTCCTGTGCCATCCTCACCATCGCTGACACACTTGAGGCCATTGCTGCAGTCACTGGGTCAATTCATCTTTCACTGACAGTCCGTCTGCCTTTCCAAACATGATGCCCCTCTCCAAGAAATACCCTCTGCTAGCAACATGCCCAAAGTATGTGAGATGAAGCTTCACCATCTTTGCTCCAAGGAGCACTCTCGCTTTACTTTTTCTAACACGTGTCTTCTTTTGCTAGCCCATTTGATCTTTCAGTACTTTTCTCCAAAACCACAGCTCAAAGGCATCAATTCTTCTTCAGTCATCCTTATTCATTAACAAACTCTAAGATGCATAACAAGTGATAGGAAAGACCATGTCTTCAATCAGGAGCATCTTAGTCTTCAAATTGACATCTTTGCTCTTCAGTACTTTGGAGCAGTCCCTCCTCTTTATTATGTTGTTGTTGTTATGTGCCGTCAAGTCGCTTGTGA
>NW_006399778.1:3664581-3674927 GCF_000299155.1 Elephantulus edwardii | reverse complement strand
CTGTAAGTCGTGCTCAACTCGACAGCACCTAACAACCACATACTGTATAGTATTTCATTGTGTGAATGTACTAAAATTTCTCAATCCACTCAATTGTGGTTGGACATTTGGGCTATTTCCATGTTCTTGCGATGATGAATCACACTGCTGTGAACATTGGTGTACAAATCTCCATTTGTGTACTAGTTCTAATTTTATTGAGGTATATTCTAAGCAGAGGAATAGCTGGGTCATATGGAATATCTATGTTAAGTTTTTGAGGGAATACCAAACTGCCTTCCAGAGTGGTTAAACCATTTTATAATCTCACCAACAATGTATAAGAGTTCCTATGTCTCCACATCCTATCCAACATTTATTACTTGCTGTCCTGTTAAACTTTGCCATTGGGTAGGTAACTTTTTGTTGCCTGTAATCCACATACAGGAAAGCTCATAAATCGTTAGGTATACAATGAGGCCTCATAGCGTGTAACCAGCAAATAGTGAAAGCCCTGAGGATTACACTGAACAGTGCAATGCCTGGAAAGCACTGAGAGCCATGCCTGGCACCAAGTGCCAGAAGCAGGCAGTTAATGTTGTTTGATCTGTGATTTCACGGGCATTGTGCTAAGCACTTGACTGACATTGTTCTATTTAATCCTCACAGTAACTCTATCAGGTAGGCACTAATAATACCCTCCTTTCAAATAAGGATACTGAGATTGAGAGCAGTTAAATATACTGCCCAGGCTCAAGAAATTAGCAAATGACAGGAGTAGGAGAGAGAACAGAATCTTTTTCCAAAACCCTGTTCTCAGGCCTTTTAATGTCTGTTAGCAGTATTAGCTGATAAGTAAAATATTGGATATTTAATAGGAGACTTGGTAAACTGCGGTCCATTAGATTCTTCAGTAGTTAGAAAAACATTTCTTAAGCAAATATACCAACAACGATGAGAATGGTGTTGACCAGACAATTTTCATTTTTCTTTCATGAAGGTGTCATGAGTTTGCTGGCTTGATTTCAACTAACAAGAGCAACCACATTGTGTGCCAGACACTGTTCTAGGTTCTAGATATACAAAGCAAGCAAGATAAAAAATGTCCTCACCCTCACGGACTTTATTTTTTTTTTTAACTTGATAATGATGATTAAAAATTCACAAAGTACAATTGAAAAAATATATGGAACACTTCATGAATTTGCATGTCATCCTTGTACAGGGGCCATGCTAATCTTCTCTGTATCATTTCAATTTTAGTATACGTGCTGCCAAAGTGAGCACAGATTTTTATATTCTGATAATAAAAGACAGACAAACAATACAAAAATAAATTTGTAAATAAACAAGTAAAAATTTCTGATAGTGGTAAATATTTTCGTGAAAATTAAACAGGATGAGTGGATGGAGGGACTTGGAATAAAGAGGCCTACCTTAGGATAAAATCAAGGAGTGGAATCTTCTTATAATCAAGTCCCTGTGGGCATCAAAAGCTTTCTCCAATAAACAAGATGAAAAGAAAGCCGATAGATTGGGGGAGGGAGACAACAGCAAACATTTTACAATGACATTTCAGAGAAGGGTCTCATGATTAAAGTTTACAGAATTCTACAAGGCCTCCATAAGAAAAGGACTGACAACCCAATCAAAATATGGGCAAAAGACATGAGAAGACTCTCTACAAAGTGGGACATTTGATGGCCAAGAAACACGTGAAGAAATGCTCAAAATCACTGGCAGTCAGAGAGATCCAAATTAAAACAACAATGAGATACTATTTCACCCCAGTGGCAGTAGCAAAGTTTATCAACACAGCAAACAATGAGAAGATGAGAAGAGACAAGAACTCTCCTGCACTGCTGGTGGGATTGTAAAATGGTACCACTGCTACGGAAGGCAGTTTGGCATTTTCTCAAAAAGTTGAACATAGAGATCCCATATGACCCAGCTATTATACTGCTAGGAATGTATCCTATAGAAATCAGAAATGAGATATGAAAGGACATATGTACACCTACATTTACAGCAATGCTATTCACAGTAGCAATAAAATGGAGACAGCCCAAATGCCCATTAACAAAAGAATGGATTGAGAAATTATTGTACATCCACACAATGGAATACTATGCAGCGCTAAGGAACAATGATTTCATAAAATGCTATATAACATGGGAGACACCAGGGGGCCTTACTGAGTGAAATGAATCAGTCACATAAGGACAAATATTATATAAGACCACTACTGTGAAAATAGGAGGATAACTGAACAAGATATGTAGAAATGTTAGAAAGGGAAGAGGGAAAACAATTGTGAGATATCATCTCACCCCAGTAACAACAGCAAAGTTCAACAGAGCAGCAAACAATAAATGCAGGCAAGGTTGTAGAGAGAATGTAACTCTTTTTCACTGCTGGTGGTAGTGTGAAATGGTGCAACCACTATAGAAGATGGTTTGGTGCTTTCTCAAAAAAGTTGGAAATAGAAATACCATTTGGCCCAGAAATTACACTACTGGGAATATATCCTAAAGAAACCATAACCGCCATCCAAACAGATATATGTACTCACATATTTATTGCTGCATTATACACAATAGCAAAGACATGGGAGCAACCCAAGTGTCCATCAACTAATGAAAGGATAGAAAAACTCTAGTATATTCATACAGTGGAATACTACACAGCACTGAAAAACAATGAACTTGTAAAACATTACACAATATGGGGGACCCTGGAGCACATGATGCTTAATGAAATGCCTCAGTCACAAAAGGACAAATACTGCATAGCAGCACCGTTATAAAGCGGGTCTGACGTGGCGGGTTAGGAAGAGAACAGGATAAGAGTGGATAGGTAATGACCTTTGCATTGGAGCAGATGAAAGAAAGTACTCTAAAACGAGTATATGATTAGGCATTATACATACAATAACAGCCCAAAATAACAAATATATGATTACAAAGAGGACTAGAGTGGTGGAGGTGGGAGAGAGGGAGGTAACTGTGCAACAATGAACAGATTTTTAAAAAAAGAAAGAAAGAAAGAAAGAAAGAAAGAAAGAAAGAAAGAAAGAAAGAAAGAAAGGAAGGAAGGAAGGAAGGAAGAAATAAATTGGGTGATGGGAAAGAGAAGGTGAGGGGGTAAAATGTGTAAGAATGAATGAGTGAAAATCTAACTTCTCTGTAAATGTTCATTAAATCACAATTAAAAATTTTTTTTAAAAAAAAAGGGGGAGGGGAAACGGGGCAGAATAAGGGAATGAAGGAAAATCACTGGGACAGCAGAGCTTGGCGAGTGGAGGGAGGTGAAGGAATGAGAAAGGTCAATGGGGAATTGAAAAGCAGTGATAACAGACATAGGCAAATGGTAATTAATTACATAAAATACAATGTTTATGATTTTATAAAACCCAAGTACATGAATGAAACACAGTGTATGTGAGTGATTGTATAAAACACAAAGTATATATGCAAAACACAATGTGTATAAATGATCATTTGCAAACCAATACTTTTTTTTTTTAAAAAAAAAAGCAGATATTTTAGAGGACAGGTTCAAGAGAGGTCCCCTGAAGAAGTGACAGCTAACCTGAGATGTGAGTGGGGTAGAGATATTAGTGTTTGTTGATCTGGGATCAGGAACCTGGCATATTTGAAGAGCAGGTAGAGTATTATGCAGATATCCTAAACTATCTCTTTGAAAATAAAAGCCTGAGACCAGACTTACTCGTGTTGGGGAGATGCTGGAACCCTGAGACTGTGGCCCTTAGACATCGTTCAAACCTGAAATGGAACCACTACTCCCAGAGTTCAGCCAAACAATAGGCCCTTCAAGTGAACAATAACACACACACACACACACACACACACACACACACACACACACTCGTGAGCTGTGTGCTTCTCCAACAATCAGCCATTCCAGAACAAAAGGTCAACTTTTGCCATATTGTTGTTGTGTATTGTAGAGTTGGAACCAACCCTCTGGTGGGTTTTCAGAAGCAGGGAGATTGCCCATCCTTTTCCTGTGGAGCAGCTGGTGGCCTCGAACCACATTCCTTCAGGATTGCAGTGCAGGTTCTTGCCACTAGGCCACCAGAACTTCCTAGGGTCACACAATTGATGGGTGGAGGGAGGGGTGGGTTAAGAAAATGGGAACAATCCAGTGTGAAAAACAATGTATACAGACTTTGTAAGTAAATAAGTATAAAATTTTTAAAAAGGGACAAGAAAGAAGAAAGAATGGAAACCAGGAACCCTGGGAGGAGGTGGCAAGAGTGCTGTTAGCTGGAGAGGATTGCAACAAAAGCCAAGGGGTGGGGGTGGCATATAAATTATTGAATGGGAAATTAATGTCCCTGTGTTTACCACCCAACTCACAATGAAATGTTTAAAAGGTAAAGAGACAAAAATTAAAATCTGGGAGAAGTGTATGGTACTAAAATGACATCTGTGACCATACGTGCACACACCTTGTGTCAATCTTTGCCAGATTCTCAGAAAAGAGAAGACAGTTTATGTATTACAGTAATATGACTGAGGGTTATTTTTTTTCCTTTGGAATTTTTATTATTTTCCTTTTCAAAAAAAAATATCCATGAAACAAAGTGGCTACCATTGTCATATTACTACAAGTGTCTTTTTTTTTTTTAAGTCAAAGATAAATCTCATCAAGGGCCTTTCTCGAATGCACTGTCCCTCCACCCTCCCAAGCATGACATCTCTCTCCAAGAACTGATCAATGAGATGAATTGATTCGGTGACTGAATAATAGGGGTAGATGTGTCAGAGGCAACAAGATTGGCACAGGATAGAGCAGGGTTTAGGGCTGTTGTACATAGGGTCGCTATGAGCTGCAGGTGACTCAATGGCACATAAGAACAAAAAGTCAAAGAAAATAAACACATTCAGGAGTTTCATCCAGACCAAAACAGAAAGTTCTCCGATTACTGGGCAGGCTGTGCACGTGAGAAGGACGTTAAGTGCCTTTCATTTATGGGAACTTTCTCTTAGGAGACCTAATCACATCAGCTTCCCTGCCCCCTAACTCTTCCATATTTGATTCCCGCCTCCAGGACATTATGTCCATCTATCACATGGCGTTTTGTAAACCATCTAGGGTGTAGGCACTAGATGCAGTTGGAGAAAAGCACTGAAACATCCCTTGCTTGAATTGCCAAAAGAACAAACAAATATGTCCCAGAGAAAGTGCAGCCAGGATGCTCCTTGGAGGCAAAGATGATAAAGCTTCACCTCATATACCTCAGGCATGTTGCTAAGAGGGGCTGTTCTTTGGAAAGGGACATACATGATGCTTGGAAAGGTCACTGAAGCCCCTCAACCACGTGGATTGACACAGTGACTGCCACAATGGGCTCTAATGAGTCAGTGACGTCAGGATGGCACAGGATAGGACAGGATGTTAGAGAAAGCTGAAAGAGAGGAGCGAGAGAGAACCTGGTAACAAGCAGGCCTTTATTAAGTGGTCTGAGAGAAGCCGTCAAGTGACTGCAAGCAGAGGAGATAATAATGGTGTGCAGGCAGACAAAAGCAGTTTCCTTTTAAAAGGGCTGATAAGGAGACTGAGACAGGATGATAGCTTATCAGGATGTGATTATGTGCAGAGCCTTATCAGGATCTGCTCAGGCCTTATCAAGATATGCTCAGATCCAGGCTAAAGATTTGGGGTAGGCAGGGAACCATGACATTCTTCCTCTACAGGAAGAACTACAGGAACTTTTTGTTCTTAGAGTCTGCTGTGGGTCACACTCAACTCTCAACTGACTAGTGATCTGGGGCAGTGAAAGGATCACTGGCCTGTGAGTCACAAGTCCCAAATGGTAGCAGTTCCACATGCTGTGCAATCTCAGACAAGATACACACCCTCTCTGAGCCACAATCCTGAAAATGAGGAATGCCACCTTGTCTAGCACAACTGCTAGAAATTAGTTTCTCCATAGACAGCGCACTGACAAAGGCAAATCTTTGTGCTATTGGTGTGGCCCATATTTGAATCACTAATAAAATCAATTTTTAATAAAAGCAGCAGTATTCCTGGAAGATCTTTAATCTTTGCAAAATGAGGAAATTGAGCTTTTTAAAAAATTTACTCATGTTACATACTATTTACATCATATGTCTCCCATGTTGTTATTGTTGTGTACCATCAAGTCAGAACTGACCTTTAGCAGACCATCCAGTGGGTTTTCAGAGGCAGCTAGCTAATGGTAGAGGAGAAGACTTCCCATCCTTCTCCCGAGGAGCACCTGGTGGATTCGAACCATGTGCCTTTAGGATTGCAGCACAGCCACTAGGCCACTAGAGCTCCCTCCTATACCTGCTTCTTATATGAATTCTTTTATTTGACCTTTGACAGCCTAGTGAAAATGTTTATAAGAAAGAGTTGAGACATATTCTCCATTAGAGCTGAGGAGACTGAAGCACAGAGGAGTTATAGATTTCCCTATGGTCGCCTGGGTCTCTCTGAGTCCAGAGACTGAGTTCTAAACCCCTGGGGTTGATGGTGGGCCCCCTAAGCCTTCTCTGACATCAGCATTGCATGATTCCATTTGTCCATCTGTTTCTTCTGGGGACCTCTGGGGCCCAGTTCCCTTTGTCATCTGATCCCTAGAAGGGCAGTTGCTGTACCCTTGGGGACAGAAAGGTGGCTGCCAGGATCTTTGACTTGAGGCAGGAATTTCACACCTTGCCCAGACCCTAGACTGCAGGTGGAGGGTGTCTGGCAGGAGAGAGGCCAAAAGCCTGCCTACATAGGGCCACCCAGCCCTTCTCCTACCCTCAGCCACCTGTTCCCAGCCCCACCCTTCCCACCTCTCCACCTCGTCTTTGGAATGCTCAATGCCAGAGCTGTGGGGCCAGCTGGGTATTAATAACCTCACTCTGACAGCGTGCTGATAAGAAAGACATTCCCTCCTAGCAGCCAGGACATTCAAATGCCTTTCAACCTATCTCTCTGAGCCCTTAGTGGCCCTG
Source organism: Elephantulus edwardii (assembly GCF_000299155.1). Taxonomy (NCBI): domain Eukaryota; kingdom Metazoa; phylum Chordata; class Mammalia; order Macroscelidea; family Macroscelididae; genus Elephantulus; species Elephantulus edwardii. Next base: position 3,667,953 of record NW_006399778.1, on the reverse strand, counting down.
AAAAGGACCAGTGTGGCGGGAATAATAACTATAGCTGCTGTGTTTGTCAGGCCACAGTGCCAAGTGCGTCACCACATCACACTGAATGCAATCCCACAGCTATCTGTTTGTCATTGTTAAGTGCCATCATTAAGGACCAACTCAAATTTATCCTATGTACATAGAACAAAACACTGCCCAGTCCCAAACATCCTCACGGGCCTTGCTATGTGTGAACGGTATTAATCTTTCCTGTCCAAGGTCTTTCTATTTTTCACTGAACCACTGCTTTATCAAGACTAATGTCCTTCTCTAGGGAGTGGGCCCTCCTGATAACATATCCAAAGTATGTGAGACAAAGTCATACAATCATCTTTATTTCTAATGAGCATTATGAATGGCATAATCCCCATTTTACATATAGGAAAATTGAGACTTTGAGAGTTTAAGTGGCTTGCCCCAGGCCACACAGTAAGTAAGCGGGCACCTTTATTCAAGTCTTAATCTGCCAGTGACACCTACCCCAGTACCTGCCTCTCTCTTCCTGTACGTGGTAACAGCCAAAGAAAGTGTCCTGTTCCAGCTGCACGGAAACACGGTGGCCCAGTTTCTTGAACTTCCAAGAACAGAGTTAACAGGGATGAGATGGGGCAGGGGGTGTGTCCAGGAAGCTGCCTTTCCCGTGGACACAGGACCAGGCCTGTTGGCTCAGACCTGGTGACAGCCCCAGGGGGCAAGGACAGGGCCAGCCAGGGAGAGGGGCTCTGGCTCAGGCTCAGCCTCTGTCCTTGGCCTTCTCTGGGCCTCTGAAGCAGGAATCAGGTGACAGGGACATCTGCTATGTACAGCTAGGAGGAACAGTTCTGCATGGCACAAGCAGGGCAACAGTGCCTCCATTCATCCCTTCCCTTCCCTTGCAGGGCTCCTTATACACCTCTTCATTATTGTGAGGTGTTTAACTGATGGGGATGTCTCAGGAGAGAAGGTCAGTCGCAAGAAGGACTAAAAGGCCTACTTGTTCAGGACCTCAAAATCACTCCAAGGAATAAAGACGAGGCAGCCTGCTTCTGTTGAGATTTACAGCCTTGAAGGGAAGGGAAAATATTTACAGCCTCAGAAACCCAATGGAAGGCCACCATGATTAAGAATTGACTCCATGGCAGACTATGCCACCCATGCTCCAAAAGGTTCACAGAGTTGTGAAAATTAAATGAATTATAAATGTTATGTTGTTACATTACTTGCCGTCTAGCCAAGTATGACACATAGTGACCCTGTGAACAACAGATCTGAACTCTGTTCTATCCCCACACTTTCTGACACACTAGAGTCCATTACAGCATCACTGTGTCAATCTGTCTGTTTGAAGGTCTTCTCTTTTGCCGATCATTCATCTTTCTGAGCATAATGTCCTTCAAGCAATAGCCTCTCCTAGCAACATACCTGAAGTATGTAAGATGAAGCTTTATCATCCTTGCCTCCAAGGTGCACTCTGGCTCCACTTTTTCCAAGACATTTGTTTGTTCTTTTGGCAGTCAATTAGATATTTAGCACTCTTCTCCAATACAACTCAAAAGCATCAATCTTTTCTTTTGTCATCCTTATTCATTGTCCAGCTCTCAAATGCACAGCAAGTGATTGAAAAGACTATGGCCTGAATCAGGTGTGCCATAGTCTTCAAACTAACATTGCTCTCCAATAATTTGGAGAGGTCTCTGACTGCAGACTTTCCCAGAACAATATATCTGCTGATACCAAGGCTGTTGATTGTGGATCTAAGTAAGATGAAATTGTTGATAACTTCAATCTTTTTTCTGTCTATCTTGATGTTGTCTGTCAGTCCAGTGGTAAGAATGTTTTATTGATATTGAGATACAATGCATATCAAGGGCTATATTCTTTAATCAGCAAGTGCTTTAAGTCCTCTTCACTTTAGCAAGCAAGGTTGTGTCATATGCATAATGCCACAGCCATCAGTTTGTTGTATTTGGGAATTTTCTTGTTCTAATTATAATGCTTTATTCTAAGTATAGCACTTATCTGTCAGTTTGCCGTATTGAGATAATTTGTGAGTTGCTTTGATGCTAAAAGTTATGTCACTGGTGTGTCAAAAACCACAAGAGTCTTCCATGGTAGACAGGTAGAGCTCTCAGATTAAAACAGACTAGAAAGCAAGATTGACCATTCACTACTTAAATAGCAGGCCTCTGAAAACCCTAGGGGGGGGATTGATGTAAGTGTACATTTATGTACATGTAAGAGTGAAAAACGAAGACCAAAGAAGAACCACTACCTTTTGAGTAGTGGTGTTAGAGTACTTAATATCCCATAGATTGTCGTAAGAACAAGATTTGTCTTAGAGGTAATGCAACCAGAGCGTTCCTTAGAGATAACAATGGTGAGACTTTGTCTCACATACTCTGAGCATGTTGTCAGGAGGAGCTAGTCCTTTGGAAAAGATAGCATGCTTGGAAAAGCAGAGGGTCAGAGACAGAGCCTCAATGAGAGAGACAGACACGGTGTCTTCTATCATAGGGGTTTGAGCATGACAGAGATTGGAAGGATGGCACAGGATAGGGCAAGATCCAAATCGTTCATGGGGTTGCTATGAGTTCTAGTCAACTGGATGGCACTTAACAACAACAACAACAACAAAGTCTTTCAAGGAAAAGGCACTCAATCAAGGTTAGCTGTTGTGTGCAGATGAAGTTATTATATACAGAATCGTGGACAGAATGGAAAAAGATATTTATAAAGCCTGTTGAGTTGGTTCAGACTCATAGCGATTCTACAGCACAGAGTAGAACTACCCACAAACTTTCTCAGATCTTTAATCCACAGGAACAGATGACCCCGTTGTTCTCCTAAGGGACCCCTGGTAAGTACTTACAGATAACCTTTTGTTTACAGCCCCATACTTAGCCTACAGTACCCCCAGGATTCCCCTGTAACCCCACCACTCAATACAACTGCCTTCACAGTTGCACTCTACATTCCTCTGACATTTCCCTCTGTTTATCATTGCCACAGTGTTGTCATTATTGTTGTTTTAGGTACCATTGAGCCAGTTCTGACTCAGCACAACAGAACACAATACTTACCAATCCTGTTCCATGCTCACAATCTCTTCTGTGCTTAAGGCCATTGCTACAGTCCCTGTGTCAATCCACCTCCTTGAGGCCCTTTCTTCTTTTTGCTAACTCTGCTTTTGCAAATCTAATGTACTCTGGCTGAAAGCAGGGAATACCAGAAGAATGTATATCTGTGTTTCATTGATTATGCAAAGGCATTTGACTGACCTACAACCAGGAGAAGATAACATAGATGAATGGGATCTTCTAAGACTCAAATCCCTATGCACATCCAAAAACTTCTCCAGTAGGGTAAAAAGGG
>NW_006399778.1:3655732-3662326 GCF_000299155.1 Elephantulus edwardii | reverse complement strand
ACTTTGGACATGTTGCCAGGAGGGACGGGTCCTTGGAGAGGGACATCATGCTTGGGAGGGTGGAGGGATGGCGCAGGAGGGGAAGACCCTCTACGAGATGGATTGATTCGGTGACTGGGGTAGTTGGGATGGGTGTGTCGGAGGCAGTGCGGTTGGCGCAGGATAGAGCAGGGTTTAGGGCTGATGTGCATAGGGTCGCTATGAGTCGCAAACAACTAGACGGCACATAACAACAACAACAACAACAATGTCCTCCGGGGACTTGGTCTCTCTTGATAATATGCTCAAAGTATGTAAGACAAAGTGTCACCATTTTTGACACTGAGGAGGCTTCTGGTTGTATGTCACCCAAGATAGATTCATCTGCTCTTTTGGCTGTCCTTGGGATATTCAGTATTTTTCTTTTCTAACGCCACAGTTTATTGACTCTATTCATTATGGTCATCATCAACTTCATTATCCTCACCTTCTACATGGCTTCCCATTCTGCCTCACGTTCCAAGGATGGACTCTGTCCAGAGAAGAATCATCTAGAGCACTGCTTTGGCTGGCATTCTAGACAGCATGTCTCCTTCAGGAACAATCTTGAGCTCTGGTAGAACTCAATACATGTGATGACCTTGATTATGGCCCTCACAAAGTACTATTCTTTCTGCAACGTAATTTGTAGGATGTTTAGCAGCAGCCCTGGTCATTACCTCCTAAATAAATGTCTGGAGCATTCGTCCTCCTGTTTATGAAAACTATTTCCAGGCATTGGCAAATGTCCCCTGGGGAGAAGGAAAATGAAAAGCACTGGCTTAACTGTATGTTCTATGTAGTGAGCACAGGGGAGTTTCCTTTAAAAGGGAAAACCTGTGAGGATCCTCCCCTTACTTCAGAAAAGGGAGTCCTCAGCAGTCAGTCGGCTAGCACAGAAGTATGACGCTGTCCTCACCTGCTCATCTCCCCGCACTGGACCAGTATTTCCTTTCATGGCTCCCACCACTACTCAGAAAAAGGATACACTAACTAGCCAGAAAGAAATTAATATGAGTTTCATACTCACGTGAGTATATGCAAAGGCATTTAACTATGTTGATTACAACAAATTATGGTTGTCCTTGAGGAGAATGTGAATCCCAGAACACTTGATTGTGTTTACACAAAACCTATACTTGGACCAGGAAGCAGTCTTCAGAACAGAGCGGGGGAAACACTGCATGGTTCAAGATCAAGAAGGAAGTGCATCAGGGATGTGTCCTGTCTCCATACTTTTTTCAATCTCTATGTAGAACAGATCATTCAGGAGGCTGGGCTTTATGAGGAGGAATGAGGCATCAGGATTGGAGGAAGACTCATCAACAACAGATGACACAACCTAGTCTACTGAAACTGAGGAGGAACTGAAGCACTTGCTGCAGAAGGTCAAGTACTGTAGTCTTCAGTATGAATTGAAGCTCAACATCAAAAAGACAAGGGAGACGAGATTGAGGTTGTTAACAGTTACAACTTGCTCACTTCCACAATCAACACTCTCGGCACCAACAGCCAGGAAATCAAAAGATTAATTGTATCAGGTAAATCTGTTGTGAGTGACCTTTCCAGAGTACTGAAAAGCAATGATGTCAGTTTGGAGACTAAGGTGAGCCTGATCCAGGCCATGGTCTTTGCAAAATCCAGAGAACTGGATAATGACTAAGAATGACAGAAGAAGAATTGAGCCCTGTGACTTGTAGTACTGGAAAAAGAGTCTTGAACATATCGTGGACTGCCAAGAAAACAAATTGGTCTACTTTGGAGAGAGTGAAATCAAGATTCTCCTTGGAGGCTAGGATTTTGAAGCTCCATCTCACATACTTTGAGCATATGGTCAGGAGGGACTGATCCTTGGAGAAGGCCATCATGCTAGGAAGGATGGAGGGATGGCTCAGGAGAGGAAGAGCTCGGATGAGATGGATTGATACAGTAACTGGAGCAATGGGGACAGATGTGTCAGAGTCAGAGAGACTGGCTCAGAACAAGGCAGGCTTCAGAGCTATTGTACACAGGGCCGCTATGGGTCACAGGCAACTGGATGGCACATAACAAGAACAACAACAACAACATGCTATAGGAAGTTCTGGTGGCCTAGTGGCAAGAAGCTGAGCTGCAATCCCAAAGGCATGTGCTTCAAGGTCACCAGCTGCTCTGTGGAGGAAGGATCAGCAATCTCCTCCTGAGGAAGGAGATGTTTTTGTTTGGTTTTGGTTTTTCTCTTTTGGTTTTTTTTTTTTTATTATAATCAAAGTTTACAGAGACTTTAGATTTCCATTCATTCATTGTTGCACATTTTCTTCCCTCCCCACCCTCACCTCCCCAGTTTGCTTTTCTCTTTGAAAAGAAAAAAAAAGATACTTTCATTGTTATACAACACCCCCCCCCACACACACACACACACACACATCCACTCCACTATGCAGTTTTCATTCTGGACTCTTGTCATGACAAAAATACCTAATCATATATTCCTTCTAAACAGTTCTCTCCCTCATCTGTTTCAATGTAGTATACATTATTTATACCCTCTTAGTTTTCCCCCAACCCCCATGTCAGTCCCTCTTTACAACAGTAGCACTATGCAGTATTTGTCCTTTCATGACTGAGATATTTCACTCAGCATAATGTCTTCCAGGGTCACACATTTTGTATAGTATTTCATGAGTTCCTTGTTTTTCAATGCAGCATAGTATTCCACTGTGTGAATATACCAGAGCTTCTCTATCCATTCGTTTGTTGATGGCCGCTTGGGTTGTTTCCAACTCTTTTCTATTGTGAACAAAGCCACAATAGACATGGGTGTGCATATATCTGCTTGGGTGTCAGTTATGGTTTCTTTGGGGTATATTCCCAGTAGTGGAATTGCTGGGTCAAATGGTATTTCTATTTGCAACTTTTTGAGAAACCGCCATACTGCCTTCCACGGTAGTTACACTATTTTACACTCCCACCAACACTGAATAAGAGTTCCAGTTTCTCTGCAACCACTTGTTGTTTGCTGTTCTCTTAAATATTGCTATTCTTACCTGGGTGAGATGATATCTCAGAGTTACTTTGCAGTGGGTCTTTAAAAACCCACCAGAGGGTCAGTTATGGGTCAGTTCCGACTCTACGGGACACATAACAACATTCATCCTGTACATAGAAGTCACTCAAGTTTAAAAACACAATTATTACACAATCAAGAATTAAGCATTTCACCATATGCAAATTATCTCAAAAGGAAAAAACCACTTGTGCAATTGCAGTCAGACCCGGCTCAAGTCTGCATTGTGACATTGCCCTGCAGGGTGACTCTGGGTAAGGCCCCTTGCTACTGACAATAGAGTAATGGAAAACTAAAATCTTATAACACCTCAGGAAAAGAACTTTCTTTTAGAATACTAACCTTTTATTGCACTGTGTACTAATATAAGACTTCTTGATGCTGTGTCAGGAACTGACCCATAGCTGATACTCCAGTGGGTTTTCAGAGGCAGTAAATCCACGGTCAACACTCTTGGCACCAGTAGCTAGGAAATAAAAAAAATGTATTGTGATGGGAAAGTCTGCTGTTAGGGACCTCTCCAAAGTACTCAAGAGCAATGGTGTCACTCTGGAGACTAAGGTGCATCCGATACAGGCTACAGTCTTTGCAATCTCTTGTTATGCATCAGAGAGTTGGGCAATGACTAGGGAGGATAGAAGGAGAATTGACACCTTTGAGCTGTGGTGCTGGAGAAGAGTATTGAATGAACCATGGACTGCCAAGAAAACAGATTCATCCTGGAGAGGATTAAACCAGGCTGCTCCTTGGAGGCAAGGATTCTGGGGGTTCACCTGACATACTTTGGACATGTTGTAAGGAGAGACAGGTCTTTGGAGAGGGACATCATGCTTGGGAGGGTGGAGGGATGGCACAGGAGGGGAAGACCCTCTACGAGATGGATTGATTCAGTGACTGGGGTAATCGGGATGGGTGTGTAAGAGGCAGTGTGATTGGCACAGGATAGAGCAGGGTTTAGGGCTGTTGTACACAGGGTCGCTATGAGTCGCAAGCGACTTGACGGCACATAACAACAACAACAACAACAAATCACACAGGAGGAGACTGCCCAATCTTCTTCCACAGAGAAGCTGGCAGATTCAAACAACATGCCTTTGATATTACAGTGCAGCTTTTTTACCACTAAAGTCACCAGAGCTCCTTAATGTAAGACTCGTTTGTTGTTGTTGGACCATCAAGTAGGAACTGATCGATAGCTGATCCTCCAGCAGGTTTTCAGACATAGTTAATCGCACAGGGAGTAGATTGCCCATCTTTCTCCCTCAAAGGAACTGGTGGATTTGAACCATATGCCTTTGAGATTGCAGCACAGTTTCTAAACCAGAGCTCCCTAGTCCTAAAAGACTACAACAACGCAAAAGACTAGTGTTTTATAATACCTTACTGGAAAGAGGACTTTCTCTTAACTAAAATTTCTTTACACTCTCTTTGAAACTCTTTTGTTGCCCTTTCCTACCTATTCCTCCAAATTATAGTCAAGAGTTAAGTCTCTCTCCCCTTTTGTTGTTGTTAGATGCCCTAGAGTCACGCAGAAATCTTAGCAACTCTATGAACAAGCAACCTGAACCCTCTCCATCCTTACGCCTCTTGACACACTAAAATCCATTGCTGCAGCCACTATGTCAACCCACCTGGTTGAGGTTCTTCCTCTTTTGCCATCCAAACATAATGTCCCCCTCAAGGAATAGCCTCTTTTAACAGCATGCCCAAAGTATGTGAGATGAATCTTCACCATCTGGGCCTATAAGGAGCTCTCTGGCTGCACTGTCTCCGAGACATAATCTGTTCTTTTGACAGTCCGTGGGTTATTCAGTACTCTCTTCCAACACCACACTGCAAAGGTTTCAGATTTTCTTCTGACATCCTTATTCATTGTGCAGCTCTCAGATGCATAGCACGTGATTGAAAAGACCATGGTCTGAATCAGAGACCTCAGTCCTCAAACTAACATCATTGCTCCTCAGTAATTTGGAGAGGTCCCGACTATAGATTTTCCCATGCAATATGTCTCTTGATCTCCTGACTGCTGGTACCAAGAGTATTTCTTGTGGATCCTAGATGAAGTTGTTGACAATTTCAACCTTTTCTCCATCGGTCACGATGTCATCTGTTAGTCCAGAGGTGAGAATTTTTGTTTTTTATACTGAGATGCAACCCATATTGAAGGCCGTGCAATAATTGTTGATCTTGGGCAACAATTGTTTCAAGTCCTCCTCACTTTCAGCAATCAATGTTGTGTCATCTACACACCAGAGGTTATTGAGTCTTCCTCCGATCCTGATGCCACATTCTTCTTCATAGAGTCCAGCTTCTTGAATAATTTGCTCAGCATTCAGATATGGAGAAAGGATGCAACCCTGCCACACATCTTTCTTCATTTTAAACCATGTAGTGTTCACATGCTCTGTTCACACAGAGCGTCTTAGTCTAGGTATAGGTTTGCATGAGCACAATTAAGTGTTCTGAGATTCCCATTCTTCTCAAAGTTAGCCGTAACTTGTTCCCCTTAAGCCTCTCCCTTAAGCTCCTTGTGCCCCATAAGTCTCTCCTCTCTCCCCTTCAGCCACAACTAACAGACGACACCAGCTACCTCCGGAATATCGATAAGACCAGATCAACTACTCTGGAGCACAACTTTGGGCAAGAGAAGATCATAGAAAAACTCTCCACATTCTGCTATCCTGTGCATCCCTCTCCTCCCCGTATAAGCCCCCCCAGATTTCCAAGAAGGTGAGACAGACTAGGGAAGCTCCTATATATTGTTTGTTGTTACTGGTGGCACTGAGTCAGTTATGACTCAGAGTGACCCTATGAATAGGACTTCAGAACCTTGCTCCATCCTGTGCCACTCTGACAATCCCGTATGTGTTCCAGCCCATTGTCACAGTCACTGTGTCAATCTGCCTCCCCAAGGATCTTCTCTTTCTCTGATCCTTCACTTTCTCAAGCCTGAAGTCTTTTTCCAAGGCCTGGCCACTCCCAACAACACGCCTGAAATATGTGAGATGAAATGTCATCATCTTTGTGTCTAAGGAGCACCCTGGTTGCACTTCCTCCAATATGGTATTGCTTGTCCTATTGCCAGTCTTGAGGATGTTCATTGCTCTTCTCCAACTGCCGCGGGCTGCTGCACTCAGGAGGAGCTGCAAGCCTGGAGTCTAGGGTCTCGAAGAGGGAACACGAAGGTGGGTAGAAGTTCAGCGGAGGGACGGTGAACGAACACAAGACACACAGTCAAGTCATCTTGATTATTTTAATTCTAAGTCATTCTCATTCTTCTTCTTTCTTCCCTGCTTATTGCATTTCGCATGATACATTTCTATCCCATTTTTACAATTAGGGGCTTAATCAACAGCCAAAAAGACAACAAAAGTAAGAAAGTTTACATTGTTTTCTTGCACACAGCTATTCTTTATGGTCACGGTTCCTTGGTAATTGGAGAGCTTGGTAGACAATGGCTTTTTCCTTAAACATTTTCTTTTTAAACCTGTTCTCAAACCTGTTTTCCAACTTGTTTGGATTACAAAGTT
>NW_006399778.1:3653805-3655607 GCF_000299155.1 Elephantulus edwardii | reverse complement strand
TTTAGGTTCATACAAAGGATGTTTTGGGTCATAATATCGCCTAAATTCATCATCCCAATCTCATGTCTCATGATTTCTCTTACCACCTATACCTCTCATAACATCTTCCCTTTGGTCATTTTCAAACCTTTTTCAAACCAAGACACAAAACCATCAGGGTGTTTTGCATTAAATTCATCATATTTTCCAGTCTATGGAAGAGGTTTATTTGTAGGCTTTGGAATTTTGTAAGGGCCCTTCCCAATAGAGGGCTGCACAAACAACCATTACCTAATAGATAAACAATTCTTCCACCTGGTTTTCTCATGGTGGGGGGCAAGGGTTTGGTTTTATTCTTTGAAGGAGTTTTAGTAATGCTAAAAGAACCAGAGGTAATGTTTGCGTATTAAAGTCGTCACCTCCATTTAGTTCTTTCCTGGAAACATTTAACAAACTTTTAGTAAAAACACTTTGTGTAAAGAACACAGCCTTTTTCCCTTGTCGCACATAAAAAACACAAAGAGACAATAGAAGAGAAATTACAGAAAGGCCAAGAACCATCATGGAGAAAGCACACGTTCTGAGAGGCTGACTTCCTTGAAGCTCTCGCCTCAATCGGGTGATTTTGTCACGCAGACTCCCTTGGAGTTGGTGTGGCATCCAGCGCCACAATTCAAAGGTGTTGATTCTTCTTCTCCCATCCTTATCTGCTATCTAACTTTCAGATGCATAAGAAGCAATTGAAAATACCAAGGCTTGGATCACGCTCATCCTAGTGTTTAAACTTAAGTCCTTGCTCTTTAACGAGGTCCTTGGTAGCAAATCTCCCTAATGCGACACCTCTTTTGATTTCATTGACTGCTGCTGCCATGGATGTTGATTGTGGATCCAGCAAAATTAAGTCATTGACAACAGCAATCCTGTCTCCATCTATTATGATGTGGAGAATATGATCCTTTCTCCATCTGTTACGATGCTGCCTATTGGTCCAGTGGTGAGGATTTTTGTTTCCTTAATATTGAAATGTAATTCATACTGAATGCTGGAGTCTTTTATCCTCTGCAGCAAGTGCTTCATGTCTTCTTCACTTTCTGCAAGCAAGGTTGTGTTATCTGCATGATGTGGGTTATTGATGAGTCTTCCTCCAATCCTGATGTCACATTCTTCTTCATGTTTTGTTGTTGTGGACCGTAGAGTTGGAACTGACCCATAGCTGACCCTCCAGTGGTTTTCAGAGGCAGTTAATCGCATGGGAAGAAATTGCCCATTCTTCTCCCATTGAGTAGCTGGTGGCCTCGAACCACGTGCCTTCAAGATCGCAGCACAGCTTCTTGTCACTAAGTATATATTCAGAAATTCAAGCTGGATCCAGAAGAGGCCATGGAATGAGGGATCTCACTGCTGATGTCAGAGGGATTTTGGTCAAAATCAGGGCAAACTCGAAAGCTGTTTGTTTGTCTTTTGGAGACTATAAGAAGGCATTTAATACTTACCTGACAGGGCAGCTAACATGATCACGAAGGTGGTTTTCCCAGGGTGAGGCTTATCCATTGCATTCCGGATGTGCTGACCCCTGCGATTTCCCCAAATGTGGGAAACTCAAATGCATAATTTGTGGTAGTGGGGACTGCATTCACATTTTCCCCTTTAAAAGAAAAAAAGAAGAAGAAGGTATTTGACTGTGTGGGTTGTAATAAGTTATAGATAGCATTGTGAAGAATGGAAATCCCAGAACACTTTGTTGTTCTCCTTTGAAACCTATACATGGACTAAGAAACAATTGTCTGGACAGAACAAGGGGATAGTTAAAATCAGGAGAGGTG
>NW_006399778.1:3641448-3652655 GCF_000299155.1 Elephantulus edwardii | reverse complement strand
ACAGCTTCTCTAGCCATTCGTTTGTTGATGGGCACTTAGGTTGTTTCCAACTCCTTGCTATTGTGAACAAAGCTGCAATAAACATGGGCAGGATTCATTTTTGATGGCAGACAGCATATCTTCACCTGTTTGGTCGCTTCTCAGAATCTCAAGTTTCCTCAGTTAAAATGGAAGAAGAGAAGTTCCTCGCAAGATAATTATGCAGATTAAATTAGATAATATATAAACCAGCATCTTGCACAATGCCTGGCACAGAATGTAGTGTATTACTACTGTTGACTGCAAGCAAGTCCATTTCCATCTTATGGTGACGACATACACAATACAGGAGAAGGATGGACGGTCCCCACCCATACTATTTACTTAGTAACTCTGAAAACCCTCTGAGGGACCCAGCTTTGGGTCAGTTCTGACTCAATAGCAAACAGCAACAAACATACACAACACGATCAGACTTACATGCCTCATGGACCTCTCACTGGTTGATGGTCAGCTGTAGATTGCCAGACCTTTCTTCCTAATCTTTCTTAGCCTGGAATCTCCACTTGATGTCGTTCAAACACAGCACCACCCAAGGGCAAGTGGTGCTTGAGGTACATTGGCTGGGAACTGAACTCTGGTCTTCACATGAATGGTGAGAATTATACCACTAATCCACACTTGATTTCAGATAATATATTAAACCAAACCCACCTCACTGATGGTTAGGCAATTCTGACTCAAATGACCCTCCACCAAGTCCCTGAGGTAATAAATCTTAACAGAGCACACTGACTTTTCTCTTCTTTCTCCCTCAGAATGACTGGTAGATTAGAACCATTGACTTTTCTGTCACCAGCACAACATGGAACCTGAGACTGAAACATTTATGGAAACGTGGAGTCTTGAGAGCATCAGTGTTTTATTAGCAATTTAAATTACTGAGAAAAGTCCTGGTGGTACCGTTAGTTGAGGGTTGGTCAGCTGAGAAAAAATCAAGTGGTTTGAACCCACCAGCGGGTCCTTGGGAGAAAGATGAGGTTGTCTTCTCCCATAAAGATTGACAGCCTTGGGGACCCTGAGGGGCAGTTCTACTCTGTCCTCTATGGTTACCAAGAATTGGAATTGACTCAATGACTGTCACTTCAGTTTGGTTTTTGGTTTTAGTTACTACATCTTTGTGAGTCTCCATTTTCTCAGCTATTAAATAAAAACAAAAATCAAACAAACAACCCTGTATGTTAATGGAAACCAAGAAATGTGGAAGCCTGTCAGAGAAGGAAAATTCAACTACTTCATACAATTATAGAATTATACAAAAGCAGCAAAAGTCCATCCTGATGAAGGCAGAACATTTGTGAGACCCAGAAACAAGGGAGTGTCATCGAGTTTTGGCTCTCACAGATTTCACTGTCCTATCCTGACTGGAAGAAACTGACAGAAAGCTGGACTATGACTAGGAATGATAGGAGAATTGTTGCCTTTGAGCTGTGGTGTTGGAGAAGAGTATTGAATACACCATGGACTGCTAAGAGAACAAACAGGTTCATCCTAGAAAGGGTGAAACCAAGCTGCTCTTTGGAGGCAAGGATTCTGAAGCTCTGTCCGACATACTTTGGGCATGTGGCAAGGAAGGACCAGTCCTTGGAGAGGGATATTATGCATTGGAAGGGTGGAGGGACAGCACAAGAGAAGAAGAAAGAACTTCAATGAAATGGATTGATTCAGTAATGATTCAATAATGACAAGGGTAATGGGAGTGGGTGTGTCAGAGACAATAAGGGTGGCACAGGTAGGGCAGGGTTCAGAGGTCGCTATGTGTCGCAGGTGACTTGGTGGCACATAACAACAACAACACCCTGACTGCAAGATATCCGAATTGGTATGCATTCCCAACAGAATGAGGACTATCAAATAATATCACATACAAGAAAAATCTTTCTCAAGATTACTCAAATACATCAAACACAATAGCACCTGGAGTGAACTTGGGGGGAGGGATTGCATAACAATGAGAGAGTTTTTCTTTTCAAGAAGAGTGATTTGGGGGAGGGGGTGGGCAACAATGAATGACTGGAAATCCTAAGTCTCTGTAAACTTTCATTAAAAATAATTTTAAAAAAACAACCACAAAAACGGAACTGCCAGAAATTCAAGATGGATATAGAGGAGACCATGAAACAAGGGGCACTATTGCTGATGTGATGGATTTTGGCTGAAAGCAGAAATATCGGAAAAATGTTTACTTATGTTTTGTTGACCGTTGTTGTTGTTGTTAGCAACAGCAAGCCACCTGTAACTCATAGCGACCCTACGTACATGAGCTCTGAAAGCTGCCCTATCCTGCACCAATTTTATCATCTCAGACAGACCTAATCCCATTACTCGAGTCACTGAGTCAGCGCTGTCCCTCCACCCTTTGAAGCATTATGTCCCTCTCCTAGGACTGGCCCTTCCTGGCCATGTGCCCAAAGTATGTGAGACAGAGCCTCAAAATCCTTGCCTCTAGGGAACAAACTGGTTTCACCTTCTCCAGGACAGACCTATATGTTCTCTTTGCAGTCCACGGTATGTTCAACACTCTTCTCCAGCACCACAACTCAAAGGCATCGATCCGTCTTCTATCATCCTTAGTTATTGTCCAGCTTTCTGATGCATAGCAAGTAATTGTGAAGACAATGCCCTGGGTCAGGTGCACCTTAGTCTCCAGACTGACATCACTGCTCTTCAGTACTCTAGAGAGGACAGCATACTTTCCCAATGCAATTTACCTTTTGATTTTTTGACTGCTAGGGCCAAGGGTGTTGATCACGGAACCATGCAAGCTGAAGTTATGAATAATATCAATCTCTTCTCCATCCATCGTGAAGCTGCCAATAGACCCCGGGGTAAGAATCTTTGTTTTATAATAAGGCATTTGATTGTGTAGATTATAATAATTTATGAATAACACTGAGAAGAAAAAATTCAGAACTCTTAGATTATGCTCATGTGAATTCTGTACATAGATCAAGAAGCAGTCGCTCAGAAAGAACAAAAAGAAGTATGATTTAAAATTAGGAAAGGTGTGTATCAGGGATGTTCCTTTCACCATACCATTTCAATTTGTCTAGCAAGAAAATAATCTGAGAAACTGGATTATGTGAAGAAGAATGTGATATCAGGATTGGAGGAAGCTGCATTAACAATCTACATTATGCAGAGAGACAACCTTGCTTGCTGAAAGCGGAAAAAACCTTGAAGTAATTGCTGCAGAAGTTCAAAGACTACCATTCAGTTTGGATTGCACCTCAACATTAAGCAAACAAAACTCCTCACAACTGGACCAGTAAGAAAATTATGATAAATGGAGAAAAAATTTAAGGTATCAAGGATAGTGCTAAAGAATGGAGCTGTCAACTCAAAGACACGTGGTTCAGGTGATTCACCAGCAGCTCCTTGGGAGAGAGATGGGCAATCTCCCCTCGGGAAATTTACAGCCACTGAAAATCCACTGGAGAGTCAACTACTTCCTTCCACTCAACTGCACGCAAACTGCAGTAATCATCTGCACTAATTGGACAGGCCACAAGAGGGCAGGATTGCCACATGCAAGAACAAGCCCACGCGTTCAAAATTTTGAACCTGATTAATTTTTTATTATGCGAGATTTCAAACACATACAAAGGTGGAATAATTTATATAAGGTACCTCATATACCATCTACAAAGTTTCAATTGCTTTTGTGTTTTTTTAATTACTATTAACAAATTGTTAATTTTGTTTTGTTTTGTTTTTTATTTCAAGGGACTTGTAGTTAAAGCACTTCCGAGGCCTCACATCATTTGGTCCATAAATACTTGAGTGTACAGTTCTAATTAAAAAGGGCTTATTTTCACAAGCACTATTTCATTAACCTAGGGGAGCAATGGCTAAGTGCTTTACTGTTGCGTCAATAAGTTGTAATGTTCAGCAAAGGCAAATGCCTGCTACTGCGAAGATTAAAGAAACCTATGAGGTGGTTATGCTCTAGGTTATAAGGTTTCAGCGAGTTCATATTGGCTCCATGGTAACAAGTTTATTCAGAGGAAGACTCATCAACAACCTGTGCTGTGCAGATGTCACAACTTGTTTGCGGAACAGCACTTCAAGCACTTAACTGATGAAGGTCAAAGACAATATCCTTTAGTACAGACTATGTCTCAACATAAAGAAAACAAAAACTCCTCCCACTTCAAATTGACGACATCATTGTAAATGGAGGAAAAATTGAAGTTGACAAGGATTTCATTTTACTTGGTTCCATATCCATGGATCAACACATGGAAATAGCAGTCAAGAAATCCAGTAATTATTGCAATGGGCAAATCTGCTGCTAAGGACTTCTTTAGAGTGTTCAAGAGTGAGGATGTCACGTTAAAGACTAAGGTGTGCCTAAGAAAAACACTGCATATAAAATTAAGAAGGGAGTGTGTCAGGATGGTTCTCTCTCTTCATGTGTAATCTGCATGCTGAGCAAATTATTTGAGAAGCTGGACTCTGTGAAGAGGAGTATCACGATCAGAGGGAGATTCATCAATAACCTGAGTTGTGCAGAAGACACAACCTTGCTGGCTAAAACTGAGGAGGACTTGAAGCACTTGTTACAGAAGATCAAGGAATGCAGCCTTCGGTATGGATTGAATCTTAACGTCAAGAAAACAAAGAGTCTTACCACTGGACCAAAAGACAACCCCATGATGGATAGAGAAGACATTGAAACTGTCAACAACTCGATCTTGCTAGAATCCACAATCAACACCCTTGGTACCAGTATATTAGGAAATAAGGAGATGCACTACACTCGGGAAATCTGAAGTTAGGGACCTCTCCAAATTATTGAGGAGTAATAATAACTAATTTGAGGACTGAGGTGTGTCTGATCCAGGCCCTGACCTTTCCAATCACTTGCTATGCATCTGAGAGCTGGACAATGACAGAAGAAATATTGGTGCTTTTGAGCTGTGGTGTTGGAGACGAGCACTGAACATCCCATGGATGGCCAAAAGAAAAGATATGTCTTGAAGAGGGTACAGCCAGAGTGCTCTTTGGAGGCAAGAATAATGAGGCTTCACCTTGTATATTTAGGACATGTTGCTAGGAGGGGCTATTCCTTGGAGAGGGCCATTATGCTTGAAAGGGTGGAGGGTTGGCAAAGGAGAGAAAGACCCTCTGCCCATTGGATGGACACGGTGACTGCCACCGCAGACTCTAGTGTGTCAGGAAGTGAGAAGATTGCACAGCATAGAATAGGGTTCAGGTCTGTTGCTCATAGGGTCGCTGAGTCGTACTTTACTCAATGGCACCTAACAACAGCACTATACGCGTTTGAAAATTGAACAGTGAGTAAGGAAGACTGAAAAAGAACTGATGCCTTTGAATTGTATTTTTTTAAGAATAGTGATTATACCGTGGACTGTCAAGAAAACAAGTACATTTATCCTAGAAGAAGCACAGCCAGAGTGCTCAGGAGCAAAGATTTTGTCTCACGTACTTTGGGCATGTTATCAGGATATCCCAATCCCTAGATGGGGACATCATGCCTAGCAAAGTATTGAGTCAATGAAAATATCGAAGATTTTCAAAGAAATGGACTGACACAGTGATTGCAACAAGAGGCTTAAGAACAGCAAAAATTGTGAGGACGTCCGACAAGAGAGGGTAAAATTTCATTCTGTTGTTCGCAGGGTTGCTGTGTGTTGGAGCCAACTTGAGGGCACCTAAGATATATATTTACACACAACGATAGATGATAGATAGTTAGATGGATAGATGATAGATAGATAGATAGATAGATAGATAGATAGATAGATAGATAGATGGTTGGATTTTCATTCATTCATTGTTACACATTTTCTTCCTTCCCCTCTCCTAGTCCTTTTTGCAATGTATCTCTAATTGTGGACCATTGTCTTACATATAATACCTTATCATATATTCCTTTTCAGGTCCTTCACAGTTTCAGCAAGCAGTATTATATCATCTGCATAACACAAATTGTTGATCAGTCTTCCTCCAATCTTGATGCCGCGTTTTTCCTCATAGAACCCAGCCTCCTGGATAATCTGTTTTGCATATGAAAAGAGTATGGAGATAGGACACATTAAAGTTCAACATCAAGAAAACAAAGATTCTCACCACTGGGCCGATTGGCAGCATCATTATAGATGGTGAAGAGATTAAGATTGTTAACAACTTTAGTTTGCTTGGCTCCACAATCAACACTCTTGGTACCTGCAGCCAGGAAATTAAAAGACTAGTTACACTGGGAAAATCCACTGTGAGAGACCTCAACAAAGTACTGAAGAGCAATGATGTCAGTCTGGATACTAAGGTGTGCCTGATCTAGACCATAGTCTTTGTAATGATTTTCTATGCATCAGAAAGCTGGACAATGACTAGGGATGATAGAACGAGAATTGATGCCTTTGAGCTGTGGTGCTGGAGAAGAGTGCTGAGTATACTATGGACTGCTAGGAGAGCAAACAGGTTCATCCTGGAGAGGGTAAAACCAAGCTGCTCCTTGGAGACAAGGATTCTGAAGCTTCATCTGACAAACTTTGGACATGTGGCAAGGAGGGACCAGCCCTTGGAGAGGGACATCATGCTTGTGAGGGTGGAGGGGCAGTGCAAGACAGGAAGACCCTCAATGAAATGGATTGATTCAGTGACTAGAGTAATGGGGGTAGGTATGTCAGAGACAATGAGATTGGCACAGGATAGAGCAAGGTTTAAGGCTGTTGTACATAGGGTCATTATGAGTCTCAGGCAACCCGACAGCACATAACAAAAATATTCCTTTTAAGCCGTTCTATTCCTCATCTAATACAGTATTCATTATCTATCCACTCTTTTCCTATTCTTCTCCCAACCCCCCCCCCATATCAGTCCCTTGTCACAACAGTGGTGTTATTCAGTATCTGTCCATTTAAGATTGAGACATTTCACTCTGCATAATGTCCTCCAGGATCACCCATGTTGTGTAATGTTTAATGAGTTATTTTTCAGTGCTCCACAGTATTCCATTGTGTGAATATACCATAGTTTTTCTATCTATTTGTTTGCTGATGGCCACTTGGACTGTTTCCATCTCTTTGCTATGATAAATGCGTTTCTGTTCACATGCATTTCACCATCCTTATCTCTAAGAAGCATCTTGGTTGCACGTCCGCCAAAACCGATTTATTTCTTCTTTTGGCAGTCCATACTCATAGCCAGCACTACAACTCAATGACATTGATTCTTCTTCTGTCATTCTTATTTCTTGTCCATCGTTCAGATGTATATGAAACAGTTGAAAATATTATGTCTTATATCAGATTCACCTTAGTCATTGAACTGATATTCTTGCTCTTTGGCACTTTGGGGAGGTCATTGACAGCAGATTTCTCCAAGTGTAACATATCTTTTTATTTCTTTTCTGTTGTTGCCATGGATGTTAACTGCGGCTCCTAGTAAAATTTGGAGTAACGAAATCATGTTCTGCTCAGTATTGAGCTGTTAACCAAAAGATCAGCAGTTTGAGTCCAGTATCCATTACTCAGGAGAAAGTTGGAATCTTCTCTTTTACAGATTTACAGTCTCAAAAACCCAATGAATGTTGTTGTGAGAATCGACTAGAAGAAAGTGGGTTTGAATTGAGGTTTTTATCATTCTTTCAGTGTTAGTAGAATTCCTACAAGTACCACAAATCATTGAGCTTGGATGCTAAATTAAAGGTTGGTGGTTTGAACACAGCTAGTGGATCTTCGGGAGAAAGACCTGGCAATCAACTTCCACAAAGTTGACACACAGTTAAGGGAACCCTAGGGGAGGTTCTGCTTTGTCACATGGATTGCTATGAGTCAACATTAACCCAAAGGCACTTAACAACAATTCGTCTATTCTACAAACACAGAACTTTTTAAAAATTTTACTATATGATTACCTGAAATGCACTTTATAACGGACCAAGTAAGGAAATGTTTATCGCACTTTATTTATCAAGGATTGATGAGTAGGTTCCTTGTAAAACTCTAGTGGTGGCAAAGGCATGGTTTGCCTTAAGTCTAGTTATGAATTATTGGATTTTAAAACATTCTTTTCTGTTGTCATTTGTGTGAGAATTTTGAGAAAACTGGTTTTCCATTCTACAAGTCATGCGCTTTGCTTCATGACATTAGGCACAATCCCCACATACGACCATTCTCTCTGTTAGAAGCCTGTGTGTTCCTGCTGCCTTTGGAGCTTTATCCCTGAGCAAATACTCCCCGTTGGATCTTGTATGGCTGATTGAAGTTCTGAAGAGTGTGTTCCTATCTGTCGTTATGAATTACTTTACAGGCCCGTCTAATATTTGACTAGAAGTCAATTTATGAGGACAATCTCAGCTCCAGATGAGTGAATAGATGTGTGTGTGTGTGTGTGTGTGTGTGTGTGTGTGTGTGTGTGTGTGTGTGAGTGTGTGATTCCATCCGAGGGAGGCCGTTCACGCTGGCTCCTAGCTCATTTCGTGATACAGCCCCAAAAGTCTTTACTTCCTGGCTTGAGTAAAAGGCGTCTCAGTCTTACCTCTTCCGCTACAGATCGGGAAACAGCCACTTCTTCCATTTTTCAAAGAAGCTTTTACTGTCTTTCTTGTCTTTTTTTAAAAGAAGAAAAATGAATGTTTTTTAAAAAACCAAAAAAAGTTAACGGAGGGAGGTGGAAAGGAGGGAGGGATGGGGTAAAACGTGCAAAAATTAATAAATGAAAAATCTAACTTTTCTGTAAACGTTTGTTAAAATCACAATTAAAATAAAAAATTTTCTAGAAAAAAAATCACATTTAGAGGCTGAATCTATGCAATAGGCTGCACGTTAGGTCTTTCCTCCCCCTTTCCCAGGAAGGCTGAGAAATACATTCTTTAAGAGAAAAATACATCCTTCTTACTGTTACCTAATAGAGCTTTTAAAATATCTTAAACTTGTATTTTATGCTTATAACTATTTCTTCATCCAGTAAAAATCTTGGTTCCCAGGGTTATTAACAGGGAGCTCTGGTGGCTTAGTGGTAAAGAGTTGCACTGCCAACCCAAAGGCAGGCAGTTCAAATCTGTCAGTCACTCCATAGGAGAAAGTTAGGCGATCTCTTCCCATGCAACTTCTTTTGTTGTTGTTGTCTGGTGCCATTGAGTCAAGTACGACTTACAGTGACCCTATGAACAGAAGATCTGAACCCTCTTCTATCCTGCGCCATCCTCACACTTCCTGACACATAAGAGCCATCACACACAACAGTCACCATATCACTCCACCTAGTCGAGGGGCTTCCTCTCCTTTGTCAGCCCTCCGCTCTTACCAGCATCATGTCCCTCTCCAAGGAATAGCCCCTCCTAGCAACATGCCCAAAGTATGTGACATGAAGCTTCATCATTCCTACCTCCAAAGAGCACTCCGGCTGCACCCTCTCCAAGACATATCTGTTTGTTTCCTTGGCTGTCCATGGGATGTTCAGTGCTCTTCTCCAACAACACAGCTCAAAGGCATCAATTCTTTTTCTGTCATCCTTATTCATTATCCTGTTCTCAGGTGCATACATAGCAAGTAACTGGAAAGACCATGGCCTGAATCAGGTGCACCTTAGTCCTCAAACTGACATCATTACTTCTCAATTATTTGGAGAGGTGCCTAACTGGATGCCAATATATTGAATGACCCAGAGAGCATCAAAGGAAGTTGGAGGGAATACACAGAGGCACTGTACCAGAAGGAATTGATTGACACTGAAAAATTCAGGAACAGGAGTCAATGGCAATGAAGGAGGAAATAGAAACTGCACTGAAGTCATTGGTAAAAGATCAGGCCCCAAGAATCAATGGGATACCAATTGACTTGTTTCAATTATGAAGGGGAAAAAATGCAGCTTTGGATGCACTTAACAGTCTATGCCAGGAAATTTGGAAGACAGTTGTCTGGCCAACAGGTTGGAAGTGGTCCATATTTGTTCCCATTCTCAAGAAAGGTGATCCATACGAATGTGGGAACTATTGAACAATATCATTAATATCACATGCAAGTAAAGTACTGCTGAAGATCATTCAAAAAAAGGCTAGAACAGTACATAGATGGGGAACTTCCAGAAGTTCAAGCAGGATTTAGAAAGAGGCTGTGGTACCAGGGATATCATTGCTGATGTAAGATGGATCCTGGCTGAAACTAAGGAATACCAGAAGAATGTCTGTCTGTGCTTTATTGACTATGCAAAGGCATTTGACTGTGTGGATCATAACAAGTTGTGGCTGTCATTGAGAAGAATGGGAATCCCAGAGCACTTGATTATGCTCTTACTGAGACTGAATGGTTTAAAACTGAGAAGGACAGTTCACCAAAGAAGACATTCAGATGGCCAACAAGCACATGAAGAAATGTTCAAAATCCCTAGCTCTAAAAGAAATGCAAATCAAAACAACTATGAGTTATCATCTCACCCCAGTAAGAATAACAAAATTTAACAGAAGAGCAAGCAACAAATGCTGGCGAGGTTGTGGAGAAACTGGAACCCTTATTCACTGTTGGTGGGAGTGTAAAATTGTGCAACCGCTGTGGAAAGTGGTGTGGCACTTTCTCAAAAAGTTGCAAATAGATATACCCTTTGACCCAGCAATTTCCCTATTAGGAATATACCCCAAAGAGACCATAACTGACATCCAAGCAGATATATGCACACCCATGTTTATCGTGGCTTTGTTCACAATACCAAGGAATTGGAAACAACCTAAGTGCCCATCAACAAATGAATGGATAGAGAAGCTGTGGTATATTCAAATAATGGAATACTACACTGCATTGAAAAACAAGGAACTCATGCAATATTATTCAAAATGGATGACCCTGGAGGACATTATGCTGAGTGAAATATCTCAGTCACAAAAAGACAAATACTGCACAGTGCCACTGTTGTAGAGTGGGACTGACATCAGGGTTGGGGTAAGACTGAGAAAAACTGGATAAATTATATATACTGTATTAAAACAGATGAGAGAGAGAACAGTTTATAAGCAAGATATGATAGGGTATTATGGTTATCACAAGAGTACAGAATGAAGGTTGTGTAGTGCAGTGTACTCAGGCGGGGGGGGGTGGGAGGCGGGTGCATTGTATACCAATGAAGGAATTTTTCTTTTACTTTTCAAAGAGAAGAGTGAACTGGGGGGAGGGGTGGGCAGGGAGAAAAGTGCAACAATGAATGAA
>NW_006399778.1:3637951-3641313 GCF_000299155.1 Elephantulus edwardii | reverse complement strand
AGACTCACCAATAACCTGCATTATGCAGATGACACAACCTTGCTTGCTGAAAGTGAGAAGCACTTGTTGCAGAGGATCAAGGAATGCAGTGGATTGCATCTCAATGTCAAGAAGACAGAGATTCTTACCACTAAACCAATAGGCGGCATCATTCATTATGAATGGAGAGGAGATTGAAACTCTCAACAGCTTCATCCTGCTTGGATCCACAATTAACATCCTTGGTCCCAGCCGTCAGGAAATAAGGAGACGCATTGCAGTGGGAAAACCTGTGCAACTTGCACCCTCTGAAAAGTTGCAGGTGGGTCAGTTATGAGTCAGTTCCAACTTGACAGCAAGTAACAACAACAGTGTCATTAACAAACTCATTTGCTTTATCCTATAATATATCAGTAATAGTCTCTGGCAGTTCAACTACACCAGCAGCCCCGGGGAAGAAAGATGGACAATCCTCTCCCACTTGATTTACAGCCTCGGGGACCAGCTGAGGGCCAGCTATGAGTCAGTTCAGACTCCTTAGCAATGAGCGTGAGTATAGAAATAGCAATACCAAAATATTAACACTAACAAGAAAATAAATAAATGCATCTTACTGTTTCTATGCCATTCTAATTGTCCTTAGAGTATGTTCCTTTTGGGCAATATAGTCAAAATGCTTATAAACTTTTTTTATGTTATTTTCTCTGTGTAGCTATGCCACTAATTCGAGACAGTGACACTGTGATAGCTGAAAACTTCAGGGAACTGCCTTATGTTTCCAGGTCTGGAAAAAAATGTTTACCTTTGACAAGATGCAGTCTTACAGGCCTCATAATAAGAGGGGAACACTGGCTTCGTTTTCCTTCCCTGACAGACTTCTGCCTGGCTTACACAGGTCCAGCTCTCACAAGTCTGCTGTACAGGAGGTTCCCAACCCTTCAGGGGGTCCCATTTCCAGCCACTTCATTAAAAGTCACTCCTGGGGAGCTCTGGTGGCCTAGTGGCAAGGAGCTGCAACTACAATCCCAGGGGCGAACGGTTCGAATCCACCAGATGCTCTGCCGGGTAAGGAGGGACAATCTCCTCCCGTACTAGTCAGATCTGATTTGACGGTACACGCACACAAAAATAATAAAATAAAATAAAAAAAAGTCACTCCTGATGTAGGTAGAATACCTTTCCTTCCCCCCCATTCTCATTATTATTGACTTTTATGTTCAGTATCATTATAATCCAACATTTGAACATCTGCACATAAATATTTATAAAATAGCATCAGCAAGGTACTTAGTGCAACACTGAATGTACACATTATTGTGGTTGTTTTGTACCACAGAGTTGGAACCTGTCTGTAGCTGACTTTCCAGTTTTCAGAGGCAGTAAATGGCGAAGGAGGACATTGCCCATCTTTCTTCCATGGAGCAGCTGTTGGATTCAAACCACATATCTTTGTGCTGTCAGCTCCTTACCCCTAAGTCACCAGAGTTCCTTCTAGGTACATGTTACTAACTATAAAATGTAAAAAACAAAGCAAAATTTTAAAAACCCAATATTGGGGTGTCAAAAGAGGCTTCTAGAAAGTAAAGAGGCAGAAGGAAAGCCTCCTGCCACTTGCTAGTAGTGTGTGTCCCATGAACACATGGCTCATTAATGCCCCAAGCATGTCTTGGTGGCAGAAGAGCAATGGAACTGATGGGGCCCTGGCTCCCTCAGGACCAAAAGGAGTGATCAGACAGTATCACTAAAAGCCAGGAGGATCCTTGGTATGCATGGATGTCTCTGACTGCAACAGTTCCATGTTAAAATAATGCACCTTCAAGGATATGAACCTATGTCCCTAAGCACAATTGAAAGCAGTGCATCTAAATTCCAGAATCAATTGCAACAGTAGTCTACATGGTTCCTATCACCATAGAGGCCCTTTAAGGAAGTGATAGAAGATTTTTTGCTCCAGAACCTACACTGCTACTTTTCAGCAAAAAGGGACAAAGAGAATGCTACTTAATGAATGACTCCTGATGAATCAGGGCAAAATCTCTCTCAGAGAGGGGTGATAGGGAATGTCAAAGGAATTGCCAACAAAGTGAATCAATCAGAAATTGATCTGGACAGTGATGTGTGACTATGGCAATATAATAATAATAACAACAACAAAAAAGGTAACTGAAGAGCAGAACACCCAAAGGCAGCCATAAATCCATCAGAAGCTGTGCATGATAAATTAATCGAAAGTTGTGTAAACTCAATTCCCCCTGGAAAAGACATATAAGCATTTATGTAAGATAAAGATGGGGTCAGTTCTATTCTGACCGGTTCCTACTGTATATAAATAATCCCTTGGTTTCCAATCATTAAACTGTGTTTTTTCTTCTCTTAATGTTGTTTCTTTTCTAAACAAGCAAAAGAAAAATGTTGTTATTGTTGTTATGTGCCATCAAGTGATTTGAGACTCATAACAACCTTATGTACAATAACTCTGAACACTGCTCTATCTTGAGCCAGTTTCATCTACCCACATTATTCCAGTCACTGAGTCAAGCCATTTCATCCAGGGTCTTCCTATCTTGCGCTGTACCTTCATGCCTCCAAACATGATGTCCTTCTCCAAGAACTGTTCCCTCCTGGCAATATGTTCAAAGTATGTCAGAAAAAGCTTCAAAATCCTTGCGTCCACGGAAAAGCCTGGTTTCATCTTCTCCTGGATAGACCTGTTTGTTCTCTTAGCACTGCATTTATGTTCAAGACTCTTCTCCATGCCCACCTATGTTTTTGTGGCTTTGTTCACAATAGTAAGGAGTTAAAACAATCTAAGTGCCCATCAACAAATGAATGGACAGAGAAGCTGTGGTATATTCACACAATGGAATACTATGTTGTTAATCATGTCTTAGTTACCTAGAAAATAATGTGTGTTTAACCAAGTTTTTGTATAACCAATATTGTTTACTAAGTAAAGTATGATGTTGTTGTTGTTGTTATGTGCCGTCAAGATGCTTGAGACTCATAGCGACCCTATGTACAACAGCCCTAAACTCTGCTCTGTCCTGTGCCAATCGCACTGTCTCCGATACACCCATCCCGATTAGCCCAGTAACTGAATCAATCCACCTCATAGAGAGCCTTCCCCTCCTGCGCTGTCCCTCTACCCTACCAAGCATGATGTCCCTCTCCAAGGACCGGTCCTTCCTCACAACATGTCCAAAGTATGTTAGACAGAGCCTCAGAATCCTTGCCTCCAAGGAGTCACCCGGTTTAACCCTTTCCAGAATGAATCTGCTTGTTTTCTTAGCAGTCCATGGTACCCTCAATACTCTTCTCCAGCACCACAGCTCAAAGGCATCAATTCTCCTTCTATCCTCCTTAGTCATTGCCCAACTCTCTGA
>NW_006399778.1:3636416-3637521 GCF_000299155.1 Elephantulus edwardii | reverse complement strand
CACTTCAGCAGTCTAGTGAGGTCCCTGACAGCAGACTTTCCCAATGCAATTCATCTTTTGATTTCCTGGCTGCTGGTACCAAGAGTGCTGTTTGTGGAACCACGCAAGCTAAAGCTGTTAATAATCTCAACTCTTCTCCATCTATCATGATGCTGCCAATTGGCCCAGTGCTGAGAATCTTTGTCTTCTTGATGCTGAGCTTCAATCCATATTAAAGGCTGTAGTCCTTGACTTTCTGCAACAAATGCTTCAGGTCTTCCTCAGTTTTAGCAAGCAGGGTTGTGTCATCTGCATAATGTAGGTTGTTGATGAGTCTTCCTCTAATCCTGATGCCACATTCCTACTCATAGAGTCCAGCCTCCCAGATGATCTGTTCCACATATAGATCGATTGAAAAGGTATGGAGATAGGATGCATCCCTGGCATTTACCTCTCTTTATCCTGAACCGTACCGTGTTTCCTTGCTCTGTTCTGATGACTGCTTCTTGTTCCGAGTATAAGTTTCTCATGAGCACAATCAAGTGTCTAAATACTGATAATATAAGGTATAGTCACAGAAGTCTAACTGTCATACCTGTCCCTTCCATCTCACAAAGGCAACTGTATCAGTTATCTGTTGTTGTGGTTGATTGCCTTGAGTTGAGCATGACTTATAGCAACCCTATGAACAAAAGGCCTGAAGCATTTCTATAACTACCCACATTTATCAAAGCTCATAGAGTTTCCGGAGGCATGCTGTTTAGGAAGTGGGTGCACTCCAATTTCCATCAGTTATCTAGTGCTGCTATAATATAAAGATCACAAGGAGATAACTTTAATACACAGAAATTTTACCTTCCCAATTTAGGAGGCCAGAAGTCTGAACTCAGGATGTTAGCTTTAGGGAAAGGCTTTCTCTGTTCAAGAGGGAGGTCCTTGTCTCCTTGGAGCTTCTTTTCCTGGGAAATCTTCATTTGCCATCTCCTTTTTCTGTTCTCTATCTTTCCTTGATAATGTCTTTCTAATCTTTTTTTTTTAATCTCAAAAGAGATTGACACAAAATACCTTAGCCCTGTTTCAATAGCAAAACAAAGATAACTCATTCCATTTATCCATATCTATGTAT
>NW_006399778.1:3621550-3623048 GCF_000299155.1 Elephantulus edwardii | reverse complement strand
TGTGTCAGAGGCGGTGCGGTTGGTGCAGGATAGAGCAGGGTTTAGGACTGTTGTGCAGGGTCGCTATGAGTCGGAAACGACTTGACGGCACATAACAACACAACAACAACATAGGTGTTTGACTGGGTGGATCATGACAAGTTGTGGGGAATCCCAGAGCACTTGATTGTGCTCATGAGGAATCATACCTGGAACAGGAGACTATTGTGTGAACAGAACAGGGGAGCACTGCATGGTTTTGGGGTGCTCCTTAGAGGTAAGAATGTTGACTCCCCCCCCCCTTGTTACTGCGCTGTAATCCAGAAGGCACACGGTTCAAATCCACCAGATGTTCTGCTGGAGAAGGAGGGGCAATCTCCGCCTGTGCAGGTCAGATTCAACTCAACAGTACACAAGAAAAGGGGGAGGGGGGCTTAATCTGGTCTTGTAAAGGTTAAGCACTGGTTATGCTGTTGGAACCCACCAGTTTCTCTGCAGGAGATGCAGTAGTCTGCTTCCTTAAAGACGATCCACTCACTGTCTTTAAGCAGATTTGAACATAGGGCACTCTCCTCTGGTTTCCAGTGTTGGAATTTTTTACAGGAGAGCACTGCCCATCTACTGTGTATCCTATCCCTTGACTCTTTGGCTAGTAGTATAACATATAACACATTAAGTTACCAGAGCTCCTTTCTCCCTAACGATTGTTATGTACTGTTGCATCGGAACCAACAGGGCCAACTCATAGCTGTCCCTCCAGTGGGTTTTCAGAGGCAGTAAGTAAATCATATGGGAAGAAACTGTTCATCTTTCTTCCAC
Source organism: Elephantulus edwardii (assembly GCF_000299155.1). Lineage (NCBI taxonomy): Eukaryota > Metazoa > Chordata > Mammalia > Macroscelidea > Macroscelididae > Elephantulus > Elephantulus edwardii. The sequence continues at coordinate 3,622,250 of NW_006399778.1, read as the reverse complement.
GGAGCAACTCGTACACTGGAACTGTATGCCTTTGGATTGGCAGCTCAACTCCTGGTTACTAAACCATGAGGGCTCCCTCCACAGATTACAGCCTTACAGAGCCCATCGGGCAGTTCTGCTCTTAATGCAGCTGCTGAAAATCTACAGCACAGTAATAGGATGGGGAAGGAGGAATATGGGGGAGTGAGATATTCAAGAAAAATAACCAAACTCGACACTTTTCGGGCAAAAGAGGCAGAAGTTTCTGTTTCCTTACTAGTAATATGAGGCTTAATAAACAAAGTGTGCCCTGTGGGTTTTAGTTAGGACTGAAACAATTTAGATAAAGGGCTAATTCCTTAGAATCTCCGCAGAAGGTCCATAAATGGTGAAGAGAAAATCAAAACAGGTAAGTTTGATTGCTTCTTGAGAGCAGAGACAAGTCATGAGGACTATCTACCTTATTGACAAATAGTTGTTGTTATGTGCCGTCGAGTCGTTTGCGACTCATAGAGACCTAAACCGTGCTCTATCCTGTGCCAATCTCATTGCATCTGACACACCCATCCCGATTACCCTAGTCACTGAATCGATCCACCTCAGAGGGTCTTCCCCTCCTGCGCTGTCCTACTCTACCCAGCATGATGTCCCTCTCTAAAGACCTGTCTCTCCTTACAACATGTCCAAAGTATGTCAGACGAAGCCCCAGAATCCTTGCCTC
>NW_006399778.1:3586591-3621450 GCF_000299155.1 Elephantulus edwardii | reverse complement strand
ACTCTTCTCCAGCACCACAGCTCAAAGGCGTCAATTCTCCTTCTATCCTCCTTAGTCATTGTCCAACTCTCTGATGCATAACAAGTGATTGCAAAAACCATAGCCTGTATCAGGCGCACCTTAGTCTCTAGAGTGACACCGTTGCCGAATAAATTGATGGGAGAAGGAATGGATGTTTCTGGCTGATGCTTACTAACGGAAAGTGACCGATTGGCCCTGCCCTTTGAGTAGCTCTTAGTCTGATGAGATGGCTGCCAGGGGAAAGGAGAGCCAGGATCTGAGTGACCGCTGTTGTGCAGTCTCTGGAGGCTGAGGAGTCCACTGATAATCAGACCCCCAAAGAACGGCTGTTTGCTGTCAATCTCAGCTCCGATCGGCCCTGGCGGCCACCTCTAGCCGCGCGCGGGCTGGATCCCGACTTTGCCCGACGAGTTAGCCGGGACTGCAACCCGCAGAGTGGATGGGCAGCAGCAGCCAGGGACAACGCTGCCATTCCCTGCCTCTGCATAGCGGTCCCGACTCCCCGGGACCGCAGCTCAGGAACAATGAGGCGCCGGCTTCTTTAAGGGAGATACCACCGCGCCAGCGGGGCAGGGGACAGCGTCTTCCCAGATGATCGCACCCAACCCCGCACCGCCGCCGCCTTGGCAGCTGCACCGTCCACAAACATGGCTCAGTGACTCTGACAAAAGGTGCAGCTTCCTTTCTGGCGTGGCGGACACCAGGCCTTGTAGCTTAGGCCGCGGCTCCCCGTGGGCCTTGCGGAAGAGTTCTACAATCGACAGGTACCCTAGATTGGCGCGAAAGAAGATGCACCCGGTGTTCCACCCTAGCGACCTCCGCACACCTGCCCGCTGCTCGGTAGGTCGGTAGGGGGACGGGGAGGGGAGGCAGAAAGTCGCGGCCCAGCACGCGCATCCTCAGCCTCAGCCTTGCTACTGCAGATAACCCTCGGGGCTGCGGGGCCGTACACGCCTGCCACAGCGGGCGGGCGGCCGAACACCGGGCGTGAAGTGGCCTCCCCCTTCCCGCGCCCGGCCACCCCTGCGTAGAGGGGCGCAAGTGGTGCGTTCCGTAGTGCGCGCACCTCCCGCAACTCTGGCTCTTCAAAGCAACGAGAGCGTGGAGGTGCCTGCGGAGCGCCAGGCGCATGACCAATAGGAATGCGGCTCGGCCTTCCGCTCACGCTACGGAAAGCCGGAGGGGGCGTGGCCGCAAGGCGTAAGGGGGTGTGTCCGCGCGCACCACGGGGGCGCGCGCCGGCCTCTGACTGGAGGCCGCGGCAGTGGAGGCGCGAGCTGCCCGATAATGGCGGCCTGCAGAGCCCGTGAGAGGGAGAAGCGGCGACGGCTACCCTGAGGTAAATCTGACCCTTCGGCGTGGCATAGAAGCCTTGCTGCAGAGTCGAGAACCTTGCATGTGTCCTCTCCCCTTCCCCGGGAGTCCTGTCATAGACCTGTCAGTGGAATCTTGCAGAAGGCCTTCGTCTCCCCAGGCCTTCAGCCCCGCGCCTCTCAGGCCACCGGCCCGAGCTAGGACTTCATGCCGGTGGCCCCCATCCCAGGCCCCGGCCCCGCAGCCCCGCACTGTGAAGGCAGGAAGCTGCAGGACTGACTTTTGGGAGCGGAGGGCATAGGGGAAGATCCCTCTGGGTTCCTTCTGGTCGCAGCCGAGGAGGGGGGGGGGGCTGGTACTTGGCCAATGAACAGGTCGCTGATCCGCCGCGCCGGGGAACACCTCCGCCCGAACTGGCCCTCTCAGGTCGCCGGCAGGTGTATGACCTGACCGACCCTCGCCTGACCGCTCGATCCGCCCGGCAGGCGTGAAATGTCTTCGTGAGTCACTGGAGTTTTGCGCAGGATGCCTCGCGCTGGCGTGTGTGTGTGATCCAGGATCTCAGAGGATTTAGTCCACCCTGTCCCTCCCCCGTGCTCAGGAAGGTGCTCTTCGCCTGGGGATTATACCGAGCTGAAGAGGAGATGAAACTGCTTTTAAAGGTGGATCCTAGCTGTCCATCCAGGGAGAGCAAGGACACAGTGTCTGCTGTGTGGTCGGGGCATTGGAGTCTACAGTCAAAGTAACAATGGGAAATAAAACGGGAATGTGACGGAGGGGGTGTCCTGTTAGAGAAAGTGAAACCGAGAAGTCAGCCCAGAAGATTTCGTTTTTCTCTGCAAAATCTCTTCCAGAAATAAATAATGAAGTGGCATTTCTCCCGTTGGTTTGAAGTAGCTCCTCTCAGTTTCACAGGCTCAGTTATGAGCTCAGGTGCCATAATCCTTAAAGGCGCTGCGCAGCTGACCTCTCTGATGGTTCGAATCCAGGGTAGAGGGGAAAGATGGGCAATCTCCTCCCATGCAGTGTACAGCCTTCAGAAACCGCTGAAGGGGCAGCTGTGAGTCGATTTCCACTCGATGGCACCAGGTTGAGAGGGTTAAATTGCACAGTGTAGACACTGTATTATCTGAGATGACTTTTCTTGCCCTGGTGACAATCTACAAATGAGGAACTGGGCTTGAAGCTCATCAGAATCTTGAAGTTCCTGGGGGGATGAGGAGGCAGTCTTTCAATTTTCTTGATCCAACATACAAACATTTTTGTGTAGGGCCTTTACTCCTGTCTTTCAATGAAGTTATCAAGTTCACTTGCAAAGAACTCTGTCAGAAGAGCCCCTTGAGATGTAGGACTGGTGTTGTTGACAGAAAAAGTTAAAATGGCCTAAAATTAAACAACGCTGATAAAATGGCAAAAAGATAGCTATAATCCAGGTAGCTTATTTTTTAAAAAAAAAGTAACATTCTTCACAAATTTAAATTTGTAAGAAATAAAGAACCATCAAATCAAAGCATAAAGAGATTTAAAATATGAACATACATAGTTTTGTCAATTTTTTAAAAAATAATAACAGCTAGCTTTTTCAGTTCTGTAAATATCCTGGTCCACTTTCAGGCCTTACGCACAAGCCAGGTGTTTGTATTTCTGGCGAGGGGAGGAGAGCGGTGTGTGTGGTTTTGTTTTTATGACCTTTTCTGTGTGTCCATATTAAAGAGAAGCTTGGGTTTTGTTTGTTCAAATTTTTATTTTCACGGTCAGTAATTTTCTTTTTCACAGTGATGTTTTAAAGTTCATATAAGAGGTTATAGAATAATGTTAAAGTGATGAACATTAGATAGAGTCAGATAGCCTACTTTCAAATCCCACATCCACCAGTTGCTGTTTGACGAAGTTACTTAACCTTTCTGTACTTTTATTTCCTCTTCTATTAAATGCTCACAGTTGTATCTACTTCAAAATTATTGTAATAAATGAATTTAATATTATAAATTGCTTGACATTTCCTGACACATGATAAATACATTACATATTAGCATTGTTAATATAATTATAGATTTGCCCAAAGTGTTACAAATTATCTTTCAAGCACTCCAGGTGGTGAGACAGATAATAACTAAACCATACCTACTTAAAAATACAGAAGTTATACCTATTGTCAACAGAGCACTTTATCGATTTTTCCAGAAACCTCGACCTTGAAGATGGTGAGTAGCCAGCCAAAGTACGATCTAATACGGGAGGTAGGCCGAGGTAGTTACGGTGTTGTGTATGAAGCAGTCATCAGGAAGACTTCTGCACGGGTAGCAGTGAAGAAAATCCGATGCCATGCACCTGAAAATGTTGAACTGGCACTTCGTGAGTTCTGGGCACTAAGCAGTATCAAGAGCCAGCATCCAAATGTGATTCACTTGGAAGAATGCATTTTACAAAAAGATGGGATGGTGCAAAAGATGTCCCACGGCTCTAATTCTTCACTTTATTTACAGGTATGTGTGGTGGAATGGGGATGTAGAGGTGATTTGACATAGCAGTTGTCATCAAGAAGAAGGAGCTAGATGAACCTTTTGAGTACAAATGTTTATATGTACTTAGGGAATAGATAGAGGTTTATAAAAAATTGAGTAAGTGTTTGGTTTGAAACAAGGCTTTATTTAAACTTGTGATGAAATACCTAAAAATAACGTAAGCCACCTGTTAAGCCATGGTACTTGCCAATACACATAGGAATGGGGCAAGATGGAAATTAGGGAAGTATTTGAAATGAGTCTCATAAGATCTTATTTTCAGAATCAGTTTAGTGTGGTTTTTTTTTAACTTAGAAAAGAAAAGGCAAAAGTCCACAACTAATAACACTAGATACTTGGGCTCCTTTTTAATAAATCACTAGTTTAAGCTTAAGCCTTTGTCATTTTAGAGGATCATAAAGTTTCTTAACTGAAATTCCATTTAATAACTACAAAATAGCAACAGCTGGGAGATAAGCTAGGGTCTATCATAAAACTAAGGGGTGTACTCTCTTAAAATACTCAACTGTATTGCCTCCAAATTATCCTCTTACAATTTAGGGAAACCAGTAACATTATAAACAAAAAGTTGTGTATTTTTTTTTTTTAAACATGACTTTTGCCATAGATAAAACTCTAGTAGTTCTGCAATGTTTGGATAGAAAATATACATTGTAGGTAAGGAATTGCACTGACAACCCAAAAGTAGAAAGTTTGAATCCACCAACTCTTCTGAAGGAGACAGATGGGCAGCCCCTTTCTGTCTGATTATTAACCTCTGAAAACCCACTGACTATGGCTATGGCACGGTTTGGACTCAACAGCACAAAGCAAGAGCATAGCCAGTTAAAGTCCACAGTAAAATTCCTTGGGATAGTCATTTTTAGTAAAGAAAACAACTTGCTTGTTTTAATTCATAATTTTCTGTCAGAATACAGAAGTTTGTTTTATGAAATAGCTAAAGCTTTTGGACTAGAAGATACACAAAACAAGTACAACTATGTAATTAGAAATTTGCAAGCTTTAGTTAATCAGTATTCATCTTGAGGACTTAGTACTAAACAGTCAATGCATATCCTGTTCTTTCTTTTAAAAAAGTAAATATAATATAAATATTTTGCTTCTATTCATGTTATTTATTTTGCCAAAAGTACATATTATATAAATTATGTTGCTATCAAAGAAAAAAGTTTTGCTATCAGGAAGTAATAGAAATATTCTTACTATATCTCCTCTTAAAAATGGATTGAACCTTGCTTTGAATTTTTGGAAACTAATATAACTTTCTTTTTTTGGTATTGGAAAAACAAAGATATTCTGAACATATGTCCTAGTCCTTGAGTGTGTATCTTATAGCTGTTATGATAACTAGCATTAGCTAGTCTTCCAAGGATTTATAAATGTAAAGGATTACCAGAGTTGATACAGTGATTTTTACATCTGAAGTACCTTTTTGTTGAATACATATCTTTGATCTTTTAAAGTTTGGCAAGTTTGACTTGTGTTACTTTTTGCTAGCTATATTGCCTTGCATAAATAACCCAACTTTCCCCAACATATTTCTGCCATCCAGGAGACGTGTGAGAATTAAGAGTAATATAGACGTAAGCAGATATTTAGCAATTCATTTAACAAGTGGCTTCTTTGTAAAGAAGATCTATCTTTACATATAGTAAAGCTAACCTGAGTTTACCCAACAGGAAATATGTAGGGTAGCTGTGGAGTTTAAATGAATAGATATCTTCATTCTCTGCACAGATTTTACTTTCCATGTTTTTTGCAGACACTTTTTTCTTAGTTCTTGGTTAGAATCATTAAATCAGTCCTGAAATTTCACTATAAACTTCATCTAGAAGAAAATATAAAACAAATCAGTAACAGAGGACACAATCTCATACATAGGAACTTTGTGACCACTTTCTATATTTATGATGATGTTGTTGTGTCATCAAGTCAGAACCAAACCATAGCTGACCCTCCAGTGGGTTTTAAGAGGCAGTAAAGTACTGGAGAGAAGATTCTTTATTCTTCTCCAGAGGAGCAGCTGGTAGATTTGAATCACTTGGCTTCAGGATTTCAGTGCAGCTTCTTACCACTAGGCTGCCCTAATACTTATAGTAAGTGTAATGAATGTGAAATATAGCATGGTGTATGAGCAGAAAACTGCATACAAAGGTCCTGAGACAAAAGACATGAAACTAAGAATTGAAGAAGGTGATAAAACTATAGTGTACAGGGAGAGTTATTTTAACCATGGCTAGAAAGGTTACCAGGGGTTCAGAACACATAGGGTCCCTTTTTGTTGTTGTTATATGCCATCAAGTGGAACCAATTTAGCTGATCTCTTGGTGGGTTTTCAGAAACTGTAAATCTCTGTGGAGGAGATTGCTCATCTTTCTCCTGCAGAGCAATTAGTAGATTCAAGCTGCATGTTTTTGGGTTAGCAGCATAACACCTTAGCATAAGATGCTTTAGCCCATGTTAAAGATCTTAGACTATATCCTAAGTGAACAAACTGAAGGAACTTAGGTAAAGAATTAATAACTAAAATCTTTACACATGAAACTAAGTAGCTTAAGCTATTTTTGTATTTTTTCAACCAGATGCTGGAAAACTATATAGCCCATGGTCTGTTTTTCTGTGGCCTGGAGGCTGAAAGAGTTTTTGACATTTTAGAGCATTGTAAAAAAAAATCAAGAAGATTGTCAGACAGAGAGCTTGTATAGCTTGGCAAAGTCCACATTATCTGCCATATTTGAATTTTTTTTTTTAATATTGGGCTCTGCATACTCAGTTACTGAGGAAATTTGCTTTTGCAAGTAAAGACAGAAGAGAAGGTAAAGAGAGGAGGTGCTAATTTTTAATTTCCATGTACTTAGTAAGAACGCACCCTGTGAATCATTGTGTGTGTTATCTCTATCCTGTTCTTTGACTTTTTGTGTCTCATTGACAAACATGTGCTACTGTTTGAAAGTATACCAAAAAACCATTGCAAGTCACTGTAGTAGATATCAGGAGTATGGCATGGAGGGGGTGTTTTGTTTCTGTCCTGCTCAAATTACTGTAGTAAGTACCTCTCATTACCATTAAGTCTGAACCTACTAATAGCTGACATTATTGGGTTACTGAGGCTGTAAATCCCATCAGAAGTAACGAGTTATTTTTTTTCCTGCAGAGCCACTGGTATATTCTAACTCCCAGAGAAACATGGCTTTTGGGTTAGCAGTCCACCTCCCTATTGGCTATGAGCCAAAGCTCTCATGTCTGTTCTTGTTAAGTACCATCGAGTCAGAACCAACCCATAGCTGACCTTTCAGTGGACTTATAGAGCAGTAAATTGCATGGGAGGAGATTGGTCATCTTTCTCCCCCAAAGCAGCTAGTGGATTCAAGCCTTGTACCTTTGTGTTGGCTGCACAACTCCTTACCACTAAGCCTCCAGGACCCCCTAAATCTCCCTTAGTACATTTAAATGTAAATTTAGCTATTTGCTCATTCTTAAAAATTCTTTGGGTTTCCCTGATAAGTTTACTCAACATGTAAATCTGGAAAATACACCATACAAAAAATGCTTTCAAACCACTCTATGCTATTTTGGAGTAGTAATTCATGTTTAGTAAAATAATATTCTTGAATTTCAGGTGACAGAATTGTTATAATTAGACTATGATAAATAAAATGGAAGTATTCTAGATTTTCTGCTTATGTGAAAGAAGAAATGTGTAAACATAAACTTTAATTTTTATAGCAAAATGCAAATTTATTTTTAAGAATTGGTTTTTAAAAGTCATCCAGTGATAGATAGCCATCATATTTACATTCTCTCTGTAGATGATGAAATTATAGTGTCAGTTTTTATTTTATCAATGAATATAGGAGTACTTTATTTCAGCAGCTACTAGTTGATCTTTGGTAATTTTTGTCTCAGTTTTACGGCTTATTTGAAAGTATTTCGGTAGTGGGTAAGAGGTATATTTCATTCCGTTTCATTTAACAGAATTTCTTAACTGATGCTTTTGTCTTAGCGGACTAGCTGCTAAAACTTTGATCTTTTCATTAAGCTATTAGATAGATGAGCAGAGTTCAGCTCATGCACATTGATATGTGCAGTAAATGTTTGGACACTTTTCAAAATAAAGCTATTTATAAATAAGTTTTTACTTCTTGGCTTCAAGATTTGATGTGTATTTATTTGGGACAAAGTGACAGTTTGAAATACTGTAATTTAAAATATGCTTATAAAGCACTGGCCAAATAGGATATATATGGCATTTGCATATAAAATTGGAAACTGATTTAATCTTTGAATCAGTTACTTTTTTTTACTATAACTGAATTGAATTACTTGTGCAGGTGATTATAATCTGATTTTTCCCTCCTTGTTATAGCTTGTAGAGACTTCATTAAAAGGAGAAATTGCCTTTGATCCCAGAAGCGCCTATTACTTGTGGTTTGTCATGGATTTTTGTGATGGTGGAGATATGAACGAGTATCTGTTGTCCAGAAAACCCAATCGTAAAACTAACACCAGCTTCATGCTTCAGCTGAGCAGTGCCCTGGCTTTCTTGCATAAAAACCAGATCATCCATCGAGATCTCAAGCCTGATAATATCCTGATTTCTCAGAGTAGGTTGGATACCAGTGACTTGGAACCCACATTGAAAGTGGCTGATTTTGGTTTGAGTAAAGTTTGCTCAGCCTCTGGGCAGAACCCAGAAGAACCTGTCAGTGTAAACAAGTGTTTCCTCTCCACAGCGTGTGGAACAGATTTCTACATGGCTCCTGAAGTATGGGAGGGACATTACACAGCAAAAGCTGACATCTTTGCTCTGGGGATTATCATCTGGGCAATGCTGGAAAGGATCACATTCATAGACACAGAGACTAAGAAGGAACTTTTGGGGAGTTACGTAAAACAAGGAACTGAGATTGTGCCTGTAGGGGAGGCACTTTTGGAAAATCCCAAAATGGAACTTCTCATTCCCGTGAAGAAAAAGTCTATGAATGGCCGAATGAAACAATTGATTAAAGAAATGCTGGCTGCAAACCCTCAGGATCGACCAGATGCTTTTGAACTAGAACTCAGATTAGTACAAATTGCATTTAAAGATAGCAGCTGGGAAACGTGACACATACATTGTTCGCAGATATCTTAAATGATGTGCTGCTTCTGTTTTAACAGTGATGCAACAATATATGGCTGAAAAAAGAATATAGAAAGCTAAACACCTTGTAAGGGTTTAGGTTTTATTGTGGGGTGTTTTTTTCCTCATTTTTCTTAAGTCCAAATTGGCCATTTTGTTAGTATGTTTTAAATGTGTATTACCAATGTGAGTGTAAATTTTAAAAAATGATCATTGGTAGAAGTTTGACAGGAAAATTCTCTAGGAGCCAAGAAAAGAAGAGAGTCCAGTATTCTGGAACGATGTCTCTCAAGTATTTTAGACATTCCTCATCAGTATTAGGAATTTCCATGGAAGAAGAGGTTTGCATGCTGGCAATGCAACCTTTGAAGCTTTGTAAAGGAAACATATATGTATATATTTATGTATATGTAAGTATGTGAATGTGTGCATTTTGCATTCCATATGAAGAAAATGCCACTTCTGTTTAAATTATTTGATGTAGGTTTGGGGTTTTGAGATTTGCTGGTGAAATCGGTGATAAAAAGAAAAGAAAAAAAATAACAACACAAACCTTCCCTCATCTTCTTACCCTGTTCCTCCTTCTAATGAAATCATACTGTTTTTTATTTTTGTAATAACTCAGCTTTTTTTAAAAAAAGGCTTCATTTGGAGGGTCTAACATTATTAAACATAAATGAAACTAAATCATCCAAAGCCGCTGAAGTATGTTTGTGCTCTCCAGTGCCCTATAGCTGCAGGAGTTGAATTAGTTATATAGTCAGGTGGTAACAGGTTGGCAAGGATTCAGTCATACCTTCTTTTAGGTAACCAAGCATTCAATTTAACCAATTAAACCACTGCATTGGGACATGTCTGCACTTGAGTGTATACTATCTGATAGAAATCTGAACACAGGAGTCTCTCTTTCTGAAAACTTTGTTATATATGAACTATAATACTTGATATATTATTTTTTGGTTTCAAGACTTTGTCTAAGCTTCAGCATAAAGTTGAAAAACCAAATGAACTCTACTCACATTGCCTGCCCTGATATGGTCTCTGTTTAATCACTGGATTTCCTTTCCTTTTGGCACTGATACTATTTTCTCTTGTCTAATTTGAGACAGTAATAGTAGTGATATGGTTGTCTTAAATGTTGATCACCTTTTTCCAAAGTGGGAGATGATATTTAAACAGTTTGACAGTGGGTAAAATATTGTGACATCAACTTATTTTTAAAATAGAAAAATTACCAATTGTATACAATCACTTGAAATGGTCTGTGTCAAAACCCAACAATTATTGTTCTTGAAGTTTTATTTTAATCCTGTATAGCTGTCTTGAATTTGTTTTTTGTAAATGCAGATAGTTAAAATCTAAGGAAAGAATGTTTTCCTAAAATGAAACATTAGCCTTTAAGGTTAAATAAACTTTTAAGGCCTTTGTATCTAGGTTAATCTTTATAAATCATCAGAATCTTTGGTCAAAAGTTTTAAAAATGTCTGTAACTGCAAGAATATTGAGATAATTTATAATTTCCCTAGTCTCCTCAGCTTTTTAAAAATAATTCCACAATTTTATAGTGTGTTACCATCATTGCCCCCCCCCCTTCATTTAAAAGTTATTCAGAAGATAAATTGGAGTGTATAAAATTCTGGACCATGTTTTACTTGGTCTGGAAGTTTAAAATTTAGACTCAAGAGTTTTATTAAACTTCTTACAATGAGAAAGAAAAAAAAGTCCTATACTTTTACCATCACTTTTAAGCTAATAAAGGTAATAATTCTTTTGGAAATTAGAGGTAGAAGTGCACTAGAACCTCATGAAAAAAGTGATCCTCTGGGTCACCACATTAGTTTAACACAGATTTATCAAAGGGGGTTTAGTTACTGGAAATAAAAAGAATCACTGCAATGTGGTCTCTTCAATATAATAGGACACTTCAGCAGAAATTCATAGGTGATCTTATACCAGTGCTTCATTTGCCTATTTTATATATGTATTTGGAGTCACAGATGCCTAGGTACATCGCTTTTGGACCTGCCTCATTTACAATAGTTATCATTTATTTTTGAAAGATTTTACCTGTACAGTAGAATTCTTTGGAGGTGGGGAACAGTATAAAGTGGTTCGTCTCTTCTGTAATTTTTTCATGTCTTTATATGTTCTAAAATAGTATCTATGATATCAGGCAAAATGTTAATACATTCTTGTCTTTATTTGTTCTTCCAATCATAAATTATTTTAAGTACCTACTTTGTGCTCAGCACTAGATATCCATTGCTAAATTGCAATTTAAAAATTGGCAAACCAGGAATAAGAAGTAAAAGATGGTGATTGATACTTTGAAATACCTGGGTATTTGCCAGGAGGAAAATGGAAGCAAGAATTTGGTGTCTTTCCAGTAAAAGGTACTTGGTAAACAATTATTCCTCATAATAGAGTCTGTTGCCATGATTAATAGCATTTTATGAAATTTGTCTTAATTTTTAAAAGACCAAATATTTCAAATGAGCTTATAAGCAGTTGTGGCCAGTTAAAATATGGGGTTGTACAGTTAGTTCCTAGAATGTTATTTTGCACTAGTTGTCACTTAGAAAGATGGGATTCATGTAGATTTTTGGTGCTAAGGAATACTTTGTCAATATGATAAAGTAAGTGTTTCGTGTCAGATAAATAGCACACTGAATAGTTCTTTCTGCTGGTCTGTTCTTTCTCTCTGTTATTGTTTTTAATTGTAAAATGTTTTATCAATCAAACTATTGTAGCAGCTACAAAAGAATTCACCAGCATGACAAAATGGTCAAAAAAAAAAAAGTCATCAGCACTTCAAAACTGAAAGCGACTTTTGACATTTTCTTTTAAAATGGTCAAATATATTTTATGAAGAATTTATAAGAGGGGGAAATGATTGTAATTTATTGTTCATGACAGTTGGTTGGTTTTTTTTTTTTTTAAATAAAGTGAGTTTCAACAACAACAACAAAAAATCCCTGAAAATTTTATATTGCTGCTTTAGTGGCTCTGAGTAGTTTTTTTAATGCTTTATTTTACTAACATAAAAGAGAAGGAATTTTGAAGTAGTCATTTTTTGTGTGTGTGAAATCGAAAAACTATTGCTAAGGGAAATACTGAATTAAGGAATTTCAGCATTTAAGGTTCTTTAAATTTTAATGCTCACTTTTATACTACTGTCAGGAAATCAAAAGACTAATTGCACTGGGAAAATCTGCTGTCAGGAACCTCTCCAGAGTACTGAGAAGCAATATTGTCAGTCTAGAAACTAAGCTGCATCTAATCCAGGCCAGTGCCTTCACAATTACTTGCTATGCATCAGACATCTGGACAGTGACTAAGGATGACAGAAGAATCAATGCCGTTGAGTTGTGCTGGAGAGGAGTCTTGAACATACCATAGACTGCCAAGAAAACAAATAGGTCTGTCTTGGAGAGGGTAAAATAGTTTCTCCTTGGAGGCTAGGATTTTTTACGTTCCATCTAACATACTTTGGACATAAGGCCAGGAGAGACCACTCCCTAGAGAAGGACATTAAGCTCAAAAGGGTGGAGGGAGGGTGCAGGAGAGAAAGAACCTGGATGAGATGGTAACAGTACAGCAGTACAGTAACTGCGACATTGGGACCAGGTGTGTCGGAGTCAGTGAGACAGGCTCAGGACAGGGCAGGCTTCAGAGCTGTTGTACATAGGTGACTCAATGACACATAACAACTACTGTTGTTGTTGTTATGTGCCGTCGAGTCGCCTGCGACTCATAGCGACCCTATGTACAACAGCCCTAAACTCCACTCTGTCCTGTGCCAATCGCACTGTCTCTGACACTCCCATCCCAATTATCCCAGTCACTGAATCAATCCACCTCATAGAGGGCCTTCCTCTTCTGCGCCGTCCCTCCACCCTCCCAAGTATGATGTCCCTCTCTAAGGACTGGTCTCTCCTCACAACATGTCCAAAGTATGTTAGACGGAGCCTCAGAATTAGGAGACCTTGGATTGCCTGAGTTGGTAGGTGTCATCAAGTTGATGAATTCTAGTGATCTCCTGAATAATAGATCTAAATTTTGCCCTGTATTTCCACACTGTCCATGATCTCTGATGTGCTTGATTGAGCACATTGTTAAAGTCAGTGTCAGTCTTACCTTGTTAAGGTTCTTCATCTCTCAGACCCTCTGTTTTTACCTTTGGGCTGTCAGTGCAATTCCTTACTCATTAGACAACCAGAGCTCCCTTATGATGTGCTAAAAGTATGCAATCCCTTGACCTGTAATTTGAGATCTTTTTTTTATTAAAAATGTCATTTAGCCTACTTTCGCCCCTTTTTTAATTGAGATTTTAATGAAAGTTTATAGAGAACTTGGATTTCCATTCATTCCTTCTTGCACTTTTTGCTCCCTGCCCATCCCTCCCTCCAGTTTGCTTTCTCCTTGAAAAGAAAATATTGTTTCATTGTTACTATGCAGCTCTTATTCTGGACTTTTATCATGTAAATAATACCTAACCTTATATTCCTTTTAAACAGTTCTCTCCCACATCTGTTCCAATGCAATGTACAGTATTTACCCCCTTTTCTTAGTTTTTCCCCAACCAAATATTGAGTCAGTTCTGTTTTATAACAGTGGCATTATGCAGTATTTGTCCTTTTGGGACTGAGATATTTCACTCAACATAATGTCCTCCAGAGTTACCCATTTTGTATATTTCATGAGTTCCTTGTTTTTCAATGCAGCGTAGTATTCCATTGTGTGAATATACTACAGCTTCTCTATCCATTTGTTTGCAGATGGGCACTTGGGTTGTTTCCAATTCTTTGCTATTCTGAACAAAGCAGCAACAAAGAGGGGTATGCATATATCTGCTTGGGTGCCAGTTATGATTTATTCAGGGTATATTCCCAGTAGTGGAATTGCTCGGTCAAATGGTGTTTCTATTTCCACCTTTTTGAGAAAGTGCCATACTGTCTTCCATAGTGGTTCCACCATTTTACACTCCCACCAACAGTGAATAAGGGCTCCACTTTCTCTGCAACCTCGCCAGCATTTGCTGTTTGCTGCTGCGCTGAATTTTGATTTGCATCTCTCTTAGAGCTAGGGATTTTGAACATTTCTTCATGTGTTTGTTTGCTATCTGAATGTCTTCTTTGATGAAGTGTCTATTTGGCCTACTTTTATAAGCGTTATTATATATGTCTTCTCCAGAATAAATGAGAATGTCATGTACTTAGTGATCAAGTGGCACAACAGGGGTAAAATAGGAAACAAAGCATTAACTTAGCATGTGACCAAAGTGTCTAGAATAGGAATCTTGGCTGCTTCTGACTTGGCCACCTTCTCCTAGCATAATCTTCACAGACCAAAAAACTTGCTTTCAAATTAGAGATTAGTAAAGAAAGAAAGAAGTACCCTTAAACTGTAAATATTTCTGTTTACTTATGTTTTACATTGGAGTCCAGAGCACCTTCATTTGTTTTTAACCTAACTTTTCAGTGAGTTTTACTTAAGATAGGGACTGATTTCTTTTTTCTTTTTTTTTTTTATAATCCACAAATATGGACAGAATTGCTTCAATGGGATATATGTCTTTTTTTTTTTTAGCTTCAGCTTTTGTTAACTTACAAAGTTCATATACATTGTGTCTCACACTATTCCTCATTCATATTATGTTTCATACAATCATTCTCATGAATTATATTTTATAAAATTAATCACCATTGGAACTTGCCCATCATTACCTTGTCTTTTCACCTGGACCCTTCCCCTTTCCTCCCCGTCACCACGACCAAAGGGACTGATTTCGTGATGAGGAAGTGAAGCACAATAAAGGCAGTTACAGAAATAATGGTTTTCTCCTTGAACTGAGGCTTTGTTTGCTTATTTGCTTTCATTTTTATTATTACAAAATTCGCACTAGATTGTAGCCCAGAATTATCTGACTCCAGTTGAAATTTCTTCTAACAGCAAGCTTCTCTTTCCCACTGAAGTAGTAACCCCTAGTTGGTTTGTTTCTTTCCTTAAATTCAAATGTTGCTCTTTTGGTTAGCCAATCATAACTGTCCTCTAAAGTGCAGTGTAATGCCAGACAGTTGGTTTGTGGTTAGATAATAACTCCTACTTGAGAAACCTATAAGCCACACCTCTTTAGGGCGAAGCTTGTAAAAAGTAGTACTTTCGCCTTTGCAGTGCGTTCTCATTGGTTAGAGGGAATTGTGGAAAAGAGGAGAAAAAAAAAAGGTGACGGATTTTTGGCTTCGTTTATTTCCCATTCAGCAGTGGCATTTCAAGCCTAGCTTGTTCTGAGCAGAGATTAAGCAACTTGATGTTCTAGAAGGCATAGTGGTTTTATGGACAAAGCACAGACCTTGGTGCAACAGATAGCTGATATTGAATATGGGCTTTTGAAAACACCTATGTAATGTGTGTGTATGTGTATATATATATGGCACTGAGCATGCCACTTCACCCTGCCTGAGCCTCAGTTCTCAATTTCTGTATCTAAAAGGGGGTTGAAGATATTACAGTGCAGGTGAAGTATTTCAGTTATGACCTTTTGTGAAGGTCTGACATAATGCACATAAAATGTCCAGCATAGTGCCTGCCTTAGGGATTCAACATCAGATTTTCAAATAGTAAGCTATTGTTAATTTTGCGTTCTAATTTTGATGATATATTTAATAAATGAATGAATAAAAAGATTCCCCTGGAGTAAACTTTCAGTTGTAACTTTGATTACTATCCCCTTAAGAGAATCTGATAAAATAATAATGAATTTTTTTAAAAAAAGAATCTTTTCCTTAGGGAAAATGCATGAACTCAAACAAAAATGTTTGCCTGTAATTACAGAAAACTTTTGGTTCTCTGAAGGGAAGCATGGTAGTCTAGTAGACGGTAGAAGCAATGGTGCTTCTGTAATAATTCAAATCCACCAACAGCTCAGCGAGAAAAAGATGAGCGGTCTTCTCTTTTACAGTTTATAGCCTCCCAAAACCCTGCTGGAGGGACAGCTATGTGTCAGTTCTGACTCAGTAACAATGAGTTTGAGTATTGATGGATCTGTGACATTAGTGTAGACAAATCAAGGACTCTGAACTGTTGCCTCCACCAAGTGCCTCTTGTAAAGCTGTGTCAAAAGCAGACCATATGGGAGACTTCTGAGGTAACTTTTATTTATTTGGGTGCTGATTAGACGGATATGTTCATTTTCTAAAAATTCCTTAAAGAGTGCCCTTAACTTTTTGTTTTGGGTTTGGGTTTCTGTTGTTACTCTTTTAGCCTACCAATTGAAACTGGAAAGAGGTTTGCAAACAGATCAGTTTTCCATTCAGGGCCTCATATATTTCCTTTCATGTCATTGACTGCAGTCGCCAGTGTAACATCACTCATTTCACTTCCTCCCTGCGTTTCCTGTTTGCATTCTTCCTTCTTTCCTCACAGGTCTTGCCTCCTGAACTTTGTCCATGGGCAACTGCTGCTGCCCTTTTGATCTTGAATGTTTGCTTGTTGTAAAGACATACTTCCCTAGTGTTTGTTGTTCACGTTATAGACCTATTCTATTGAAAACTGAGTTCAGTTCCAGGCCTGAAGGATGACTAAGGATCACAGACTTAAGAATTCAGCCTTTCTCTGTAACCAGTATATCTTGTCTTTTTCTATGACTGTGAGGTTTCCCCACATTTTTCTCTCACTCTCTTCATGACCTCCTTTTGAGGTCCATTCAGATAGGTCAGTGGTAGCCAAGTACCATCTAGTTCTGATCTTAGAGTCAGAGCCTAGGGTTTATGTGGTCCCTTAGTCCTTTAGACTAATTCCTATGCATATTTTATTTTCTTCACTCTGTTGTAATCATAGAGAGACCAATAGTTGCACCTTAAATTACCTGTCATTAGTTTGGCATTTATTTTATATTGGTTTGCATACAAAATTTGTATACATTGTATTTCATTCATGTACATTATTTCACACATTCCTTCATTCACATTTGTTTCATACAATCATTCATATACATTGTGTTTTATAATTTATTAAACAATTGTTATTAATGGGAGCTCTGGCAGCTTAGTGTTAAGAAGTTGTGCTGCCAACTCAAAGGCCTCTCCTCCATATTTCCTTTATAAAGACAGTACAAATCCACCAGCTGCTCCATAGGAGAAAGATAGATATTCTCTTCCTTTACACTTTTTACTGCCTCTGAAAATCTGCTGGAGGGTCAGCTATGAGTTCTTACTCAACAGTACATAACAGCAACATTAATACTAGACTAAAATTATATCTCATTGCTGTCTTGATTTCCATTTCTCTCTGGTAGCCGAGTGATAAGATGTTGTGCTGCCAACCTAAAGGCAGGAGTTAGAATCCACCAGCTGCTCCTCAGGAGAAAGATGAGCAGTCTCCTCTCATGTGATTTACAACCTCTGAAAACTTGCCGGAGAGTCAGCTCTGAGTTGGTTTTAACTGTGGCATGTAACAACAATGCCTGATAAGGGAATTCTGGTGGCTTAGTGTTAAGGAGTTGTACTTCCAACCCCAAGGCAGGTGGTTCAAATCCATGATTTGATTTCTGTAGGAGAAATAGAGGCATTCCTCTCCCATGTAGTTTATAGCTCTTAAAACTTGATGGATGGTCAGTGATGAGTCACTGCTAAATCTGTGGCAATGAGTTTGAGGTTGTTTTTTTTTTTCTTCTGGCTATTCTTTTTCTTTTATTTCATTTCATTCATTCATTCATTCATTTTATGTGTGTACCGTCAAATTGGATCTGACTGGTACAGGAGGCGATTGTTCCTCCTTCTTCAGCAGAGCATCTGGTGGATTTGAACCATGCATCTCTGGGATTGCAGTGCAGTTTCCTGCCACTAGGCCACCAGAGCTCGCCGAGTTTGAGTTTTAATAAGTGATTAATGATAGTGAACATTTCTTCTTATGTTTGTTGACTGGCTGACTATCTTCTTGAGTGTCTTTCTGTTCAGTGTCTTCATGTTTTTGGCCTGATTTTAAATTGGGTTATTGGTCTTTTTGTTGTTCAGGTGTTGAAGTTTTCTATAAATTTTAGAGATTCATCTCTTGTCAAGTTTGTCATTGCCAAACATTTTTCCTAGGCTCTAGGTTCTCTTTGTATTCTTTTGGTGAAATCTTTTGATCTACACAAATGTTTAATTTTAAAATTCTCAATCATCCAGTTTGTCTTCTATGGTATGTGTATTTTGAGTTGTTGATAGTGTATTTATGCTTTGTGAAAGGGCTCATAAGTTTGTCTCCATTTTTAAAAAAACTGTCTTTATACCCTTAATTATGTTGACATATGTTGGCTATTGTGTTATATGTATAGGAAGCTGTGGTAGCCTAGTGGTAAGGAACTGCACTGCTATCCCAAAGCCTCCTAGTTTGAATCCACAAGCTGCTCTGTGGGAGAAAGATAGGCAGTTTCTTCCCATGCAGTTAAACTGCCTCTGAGAACCAGCAGGAGGGTCAGCTGTGAGTTGATTCCGACTTCATGGTGCACAACAACAACATATATCTCTTTTTATGCTAGTGTGTTGCTCCCAAGTTCTTCACTTCTTAAATCCAGTTTCCAACATGTATAAAATGAGATCATACCTAACTGGGAGAGGTGTGAACTTGAATGAGATGATGCATACAGAATAGCTTAGCACAAACAATAGTGCTTCCCCTCCGCTTTGGAAAACTCACTAGGATTGCCTGAGTTATCTTTACTACTGATTTTGACACCTGGTAGTTAGCAAGTTTCTTCTTTTATTTATCTTACTGTTGTTACATGCCATCGTGCCATGAAGTCTAGTAGAATCTGGTATGACTCATAGCAACCCTATGAACAACAGACCTGAACCCTGTCCTGTCCTGTCCTGTACTGTCCTCATCATTTCTGGCACACATTGCTGGCAGTCACTCATTGAGGGCCTTCCTCTCTTTTGCTGACCTTTCCAAGTATGAATTCCCTTTCCAGGGAATAGTCTCTCCTAGCAACATGGCCAAAGTATGAAAGATGAAGCTTCACTGTCTTCGCCTCCATGGGACACTCTGGCTGCACTTTTTCTAAAACATCTGCTTGCTCATTTGGCAGTACGTAGGATATATAGTACTCTTCTCCAGCACTACTCAAGACTTCAGTTCTTCTTCTGTCATTTAACTTAGCTTCTATTGTTTTCCTCCACAAATATTTGATAAATAACTTACGTTCCATTATTATAGTTCCATTATTATAATGTCCTGCCTGGCTCTTTGCCTCAAGCAGCTATCCACAGAAACAGTTCTTAACTAAAGATCTTCTTAGCCCTATTTCCTTGCCTCTTTCTCTTTGCTGATAATAACAGTGACTGATAGTATCTCAAGATGTCTTTTGGCTCTCTGACATACACCACTGTGCCTGGAAAGTAGTTTTGTGCCAAATATTAGAATAACATGACTTTTTAGTACATTTTTCCTCACCTCAGGTGGCAGACAGGGAACGTGATCTGAGAAGTAACAGATGCACAGCTACTAGGAAGAGGGGGAAGAGTCAGGCAACAGTGATCAAAGTGCTAATAGTGAACACTAGGCTGCCGTGCTTCTCAACCCCGGCTGCACATTAGAACTAACAACAAACAGTTGATGGCTTCTGCTTCTATTATGAAATAACAGCGTTTCTCTTTTTGCCTTAACTAAATACTCATCAAAATATAAAAAGTAATGATAAACATATGTTGAACAACCAGCAGCTCAGAACAGTGATTCCTAAGAGAAGGGAATCAAATAAGATGAATTCTATGATTCCTTGGGGGGACCTCTGGTGGTATAGTCCACAGAGAGATGATCTGCTTACCCAAAGTCCTCTACTCTCTGGCAGTTTGGATCCACCAGTATCTCTTTGGGAGAAAGATGGGCAGTGCCCTCTCATACAGTTTGCAGTCTTGGAAACTACATGGAGGGTCGGCTATGAGTCAGTTTCAGATGAGTAGCAATAAGGTGATTACTTGAGGAAGGAAGGGATACATACACAACAATGGCAAACTCCATGAGGTGATAAAACAGAGTTTAAAGGTCAAGAGGACCAAACCAGTTCGAATGCATGGAATAAAGCATCCAACCGAAAGTGCCAAACAAAGAAAGAGTTGTGGATATTTGCAGAGTTTTCTTCAAGTCATAGACTAAGTACTAATGAGAACATGGCTTGTGAGGAAACTACTTGAGACCAGCAAAAACCACTTTGAAAGTTAAGGCAAGACAATCCTTAGAGCTACAGAGAGCCAGGTATGATTACTATTCCTACTAAAGACATTTGAAAGACTAAATGCTTCAGAGCATCAAGTTGAGGAATCAGAAAGGTATGCTCCAGTTGCTGGTTTTCACTGTCATCAAGGCAGTCCCCGATTCATGAGGACCCATGTACACTGGGTTGGACTATTGTGATCCATGGGGTTTTTTCACTGGTCAGTTTTCAGAAGTAGTCTCTAGGACTTTCTTCCTAAGCTGTCTTTTCTTCAATTCCACTGAAAACTGTTCAGCACCCCAGCAACATGCCAGCCTACAATGACAGAAAAGCAATAGCTGTGCTTGAGGTATATTACCTGAGGATCAAACCCAGGTTTCCAGGAGGAAGACAAGAACTGTACGACTGTCTTTATTGTTCTAATAATGAGACCAAATTAGCCCTAAATTAAAACATATTCTGGACCTGCCTAACAAAGCTTAAAAGCAAGTCTTGAAAGAATACACTTTTCCTCCCCTAGGTAACTTAATTTTGTGTCAGCACAAAGCTCAAAAATATTTAAAGGACACAAAATATTTCAGCCTCAATGATGTAAAATCCACAATGTTTGCCATCCAGTGAAAAATTATTAAGCATGCAAAGAAACAGAAAAGTGAAACCAATGATGAGAGAACAATCAGTACAAACAGACTACAGACATGACATACACGATTACACACAAGAATTTTAAAACATGTTACACATATACGTCATAGGTACAATTGAAGATAGAAGAAAGCATGAGCATGTTAAGGAGAGGCATAGGAGATAAGTCTTATAATGGATTAATCAATATGGCTTTTGGAGTCATTGCCATTATAACTCTCACCACGTGACTGGATGTTGTTGTTAGGTGCCATCAAGTCAAGTATGACTCAGAGAGACTCTATGAACAACAAATCTGAACCCTGGCCTATCCTGTGCCATCCTCACAGTCTCTGACACACTCAAGCCCATTGCTGCAGTCACTATGGAACGGTGGAGGGAAGGAGAAGAAGACCTCAACCAGGTGGATTGACACAGTGACTACATGACTGGATAGGAATATGCAAATATTAGATGTTTGTGGCCCACTAAGGGGATTGGATAGTTTGCTAATATTGTAAATAAGGTCAATAGCACATTATATGTGGAAATAACTGAGCAGATATAGGCTGAGACCACAGGCTGAGAGTCAGAGAGAGGCTTGTCCATGATTGTACCAGAGAAGAGGCTCTCCTGACTGATGTATGCAAGTATTTCTGACTCTTGAGTATTATCTGTGAGTTCTCCATGGACATTGCAATGAATTATCAAACCTAGTCCATGAGAGGGACTGTAGAAGGTGTGTGGGGGGAAAGAGAGAGAGAGACAGAGAAAGAAAGAAAGGGTGATTATCATATGCCACCTCATTGGAGTGTTGTTGTTGACAAGGATTCTTTCCTAAAGATCAGACACCAGTTCTCCATGGCCACTGCATTGTTCTCACAACATGTAAAAGTAGAAAACTATAAAGAAACTTCAAGAGATTTTTAAAAATACCATCATTGAGAAGAAAACGAATCTCCATACTATTAGCAGAAGATTAGACACTATAGAAGAAAACACTGAAGACCTTGAAGACATGAAATTTTAAAAAACTGTACAATGTGAGGGCAAATACTAAAATAAATGAAAGCAACATTTGTGAACTGTGGGACAACATCAAGCAAACCGTGTATATGTAATTACAACCCTAGAAGGAAAGAAGAATAAAGACAGAAAAGATATTTTTTAAATACAGGAAAAATCTTTTCCAAATTCAGTGTTAATTATAAACCTATAGATTGAATAAGCTCAACAAGTTCCAAGAACAGAAATATGAAAAAAACTTTCCCCAAAGCGTACCATAATCAAATTACTTAGAAACAGTGATCAGAGAAAATTTTAATTGCAGGGGGAAAAAAGAAAAATTACATAGAGAAGTCCAAAAATTTTAAATTACAGAACACTGCTTATTGACAGCACATAACAACAACAACAGCTACTTATTGAAAACAGTACAATAAAGAAAAAAGACAGCAGAGCAACATCTTTTAAATGTAAAGGTAAATAATCCAATAGAAAAATGGGCACAGGATATGAACAGGCACTTCACCGAAGACGACATTCAGATGGCTAACAAGCACATGAAGAAATGCTCAAAATCCCTAGCCCTAAGAGAGATGCAAATTAAAACAACTATGAGATATCATTTCCAGTCAAAATAGCACAATTTAACAGAACAGCAAGCAACAAATGCTGGCGAGGTTGTGGAGAAACTGGAACCCTGATTCACTGTTGGTGGGAGTGTAAAATGGTGCAACCCCTGTGGAAAGCAGTATGGCGCTTTCTCAAAAAGTTGCAAATAGAGATACCATTTGACCCAGCAATTCCACTACTGGGAATATACCCTGAAGAGACCATAGCTGACATCCAAGCAGATATATGCACACCCATGTTTATTGCAGCTTTGTTCACAATAGCAAGGAGTTGGAAACAACCTAAGTGCCCATCAACAAACGAATGGCTAGAGAAGCTGTGGTATATTCGCACAATGGAATACTATGCTGCATTAAAAAACAAGGAACTCATGCAATATTATTCAAAATGGTTGACTCTGGAGAACATTATGCTGAGTGAAATATCCCAGTCACAAAAGGACAAATATTACATGATGCCACTGTTGTAGAATGGGACTGTCCTTGGGGTTGGGGAGAGACTGAGTAAGATGGGTTCAATAATGTATACTGCACTGAAACAGAGGAGGGAGAGAACCGTCTAAAAGAGAGATGTAACTGGGTATTTCTGTCATCACAGGAGACTAGAGCGAGGGCTGCATGGTGGAGGGGACCTGGGGGAGGGTTTGTAAAACAATGAAATAATCTTTTCTTTTACTTTTCCATAATTTTTGGACTCATGTACTTATAACTTGTTAGTCGAATTTGTGTCTTCTACGTTGCAACACCCCCATGACACATCTTGAAGGATATGTGCATGTACAGCCAAGCACAATCAATAAGAGTGCATCTGAATTCCAAAGTCAATCTCCATAATAGTCTGTGTGTTTCCTACTGCCAAGGGGACCCTTTAGAGTAGTGAGAGAAGATCTTCACCCTGAAACCCACAGCGTCCCTTTTCAGCAGGAAGTAGCTAAGAGAATACGCCGTCCCCTTTTCCTTATGACTCAGGGTGAAGTCTCTCTCAGGGAGGAGTGATAGGGAATGGCAAAGGATACACTGACAAAGAAGATTGATCAGAACTGGCTTTGACAAGCACTGTGGCATTTGGACAAGAGCGAACTGGGAGGAGGGTAGAGAGAATAGTGCAGCAATGAATGAGTGGAAGCCCAAAATCTCTGTAAATGTTTATGAAAATTAATAAAATATAATTATAGGGAAAAAAACATCTTTTAAATGATGAGAAAGAGAAAAGGGAGGGGGAAGTTATTGTAGAATTCTATACTCAGCAAAAATACCATTCAAAATTTACAGTGAAATAAAACATTGCCAGACATACAAAAGCTAAATGGATGAAAATAAGTCCTTTAGGGAGAAGGAAGTGATACCAAATAAATCTATACAAAGGAATAGGTTTGAAGCATTGAATGCCAGTGTCTAAAGACCAGATGAGTTGTTGGATGACATCAAGGATATGGTCCATGAAGAGAGCAAAAGGTCATTACAAAAACAGGAAGGGGGAGGGGGAACACCACAGCACAAAAATAAATGTCAGAAGAGAATGCAAATTTCGCAAGAGTGTCAAGAACCCAAAACAAAGGGAAAAGATGCTGAAGTAAAAGAGCTTTACAGAGCTTTCAAAGGGCAGCTCAAGAAGACAAAGCAAATTATTTTTCTTTTTTTAATTGTGATTTTAATGGAAGTTTACAGAAAAGTTGGATATTCATTCATTCATTGTTGCACATTTTTCTCCCTACCCCCTTCACTTAAAAAAAATCAGTCATTGTTGCATAATTTCTTCCCTCACCCTTCCACCAGTCCACTTTACTATACACCTCTTATTCTGGACTCTTGTCAACAAATAATGCCTAATCATAGATTCCTTTAAAACAATTCTTTCTTTCATCTGTTCCAATGCAGTGTTCGTTATTTATGTGTAAAGGGTTGGAGTCAGAGAATAAAAAGGGAAGAATTCACTCAGAATTTCTTAAGCAGAAAGAACTGAAAAAAAAATTCAAGCCTCTAGTTGCAATGCTGAGAGATGCTATAGGGAAAATCTTGAATGATTTAGGAAGCATCAAAAGAAGATGGAGAGGAGACTTGGAGATAAAGCTAAGAGACTGAAAATATGCAGACCAGCAGGGCACCCCTCATTTCTCTTGCTCTGCTATTGTCCCAGAGGTCTAGTTAGGCCTGTGTCTGCCTCATTCCTAGGTAGGCCAGAAATCCCATCTAAACAACCTACCTACAGCATCAGCAGTTCCCCACTCCAAGTGTCTAGAAAGGAGTTCCAGACCAATGTCTCCTGAGATATTGACACAACAGCCAAGTTTATGGACGGTGGGGCTGCGGCAGTTGGTGTGGCTGCCTCAGGGGTTGGCATTGGGGCAGTGTTCGGCAGCTTGATCATCAGCTATGCCAGGAACTATGAAGCAACTCTTCTCTGCCATTCTGGGCTTTGCCCTGGCTGAGGCCATGGAGCTCTTCTGTTTGATGGTCACTTTCTTCATCCTCTTCGGCATGTGAGGCTCTGTGGGGGTCAACTACTCCAGTCCCTGCTACTTCAACTCCAGGCCATGCTGAGTATGCCAAGCTTTACAAGTAAACAACATTTCTCTAAATAAATAATTTTTATTAAAAAAATAGAGGGAATACATAGAATCACTATGTACCAAAAAGAACTGGCAAACATGGAAATATTTCAGTACATATCATGATCAAGACGAATGAAGGAACAAGTTCAAGCTGAACTAGACATTGGTAATAAATAAGGTCTCAGGAATCAATAAAAAACCAATTGACATGATTGACATATTTCAAGTAACAGATGCAGCTTTGGATGTGCTCACCCATGTTTCTGTTACATCAGTACAAGATAACTACGACACTCCCTACTTTCTTTCCTCCCTCTTATTAGGAAACTATGTTTGGTTCATTTCAGCTGTTTTCTTCAGCTCATCGCAACGTCAAGAAAACAAAAGTTCTTAACACTGGACCAAAAGCAACATCATGATATATGAGATCAGATAATGGAAAAGATTGAAATTATCAGTAATTTCATCTTATATCCTCAATCAGCTCCCTTGGTACCAGCAATCAGGAGACAGTAGATGTATTGATTTAGGAAAGTCTTCTGCCAGGGACTTCTCCAAATTACTGAGGAACTGTGAAGTGATATCAGTTTGAAGATTAATGTGCCATCTTATCCAGGTCATGGTCTTTTCCATCACTTGCTCTGCATCTGAGAGCTGGGCAATGAATAAGTATGACAGAAGAATTGATGCTTTTGAACTGTGGTGTTGGAGAAGAGCACTGAACATCTCATGGACAGCCAAGAGAATCAACAGCTAAGTCTTGGAGAAAGTGCACCTAGAATGCTCCTTAGAGGCAAAGATGGCAAAGCTCTGTTTCACATACTTTGGGAATGTTGCCAGAAGAGGTTATTTCTTGAAGTGGGACATCATGCCTGGAAAGGTGAAAGAGAGGAATACCCTTAACCAGACTGACACAATGATTGCAGCAATGAACTCAAGTGTATTAGAGAGAATAAGGCTAGCACAGGATAGGAGAGGGATTAGATCTGTTTTTCATACGGTCACTGTATATTCTACTCAACTCAATGGCACCGAACAACAACATAAAAAGGAATGAAAAGCATTACAATTGTGAATACTTTTGTAAATATTTTCTAACTTATAAAATTTCTTTTAAAAGGAAGAGAAGAATAAAAAGAAGATGGAAGGAATACACAGATTCATTGTACCAAAAATAATTGGTCAACCCTAAATAATTTCAGAAAATACCATATGAGGCCACAGTCTTTCCAATTACTAGCTATGCCATCCAAGACCTGGACAATGAATAAGGATGAGCTCTGGTGTTGGAGAAGAGTACTGAACATCCCATGAATAGTCAAAAAACCATATAGGTAAGTCTTGGAGAGGGTGCAGCCAGAGTACTCTTTGGAGGCAAGAATGATGAGATTTTGCCTAACATACTTTAGACATATTGCTAGGCGGTGCTATTTCTTGGAGGACATGATGTTGGGAAGGGTGGAGGGTCACCAAAGGAGAGGAAGGCCCTCAACCAGGTGCACTGACAAGGTGACTGATGCAGTGGGTTCTTGTCTATCAGAAAGTGTAAGGATGGCTCAGGATAGGACTGGTTTCGGATCTTTTGTTCATAGGGTTGCTATGAGTCATACTCAATGCAATGGCACCTAACAACCACCACCAAATGAACAAGGAATAAGGCCCCAAGAATTGATGGGATACCAATTGAATTGTTTTAACTAACAGATGCAGCTTTAAACATGCTCACCAGTCTATGCAACAAAATTTTGAGGACAGCTGCCTGGCCAACTGACTGGAAGAGGTCCATATTTTCCCAAGGTGATCCAACAGAACATTGAAATTATAGAACAATACCATATAGAAGCAAAATGTTACTGAAGATCATCCCAAACTGGCTAGAACAGTACATAGATAGGGAACTTACAGAAGTTCAAGATGGGTTTAGAAGAGGCCATATCATGTGTGGATCATGACAAACTATGGCTAACACTGAGATGAATGGGAATCCCAGAACACTTAACTGTGCTCACATGAAATCTTTACCTAGATCAAGAAGCTGTTGTCTAAAAAACAAAACAAAACAAAGGAACACTACATGGGTTAAAATCAGGAAGGGTGTACTTCAGGGATGTATCATTTCTCCATATCTATTAAGTCTGTATGCTTAGCAAGTAATTCTAGAACCTGGACTCTATGAAGAGATATGTGACATCAGGGTCAGAAGAAGATTCATCAACAACATGCGCTATGTAGATGACATAACTTTGCTTGCTGAAAGTGAGGAAGAATTGAAATGCTTGCTGCAGAAGGTCAAGTACAACTTTGATATGGATTTTATCTCAACATCAAGAAATCAAAAGCCCTTACCATCTTGATAGATGGAGAAAGGATTGCGGTTGTCAATGATTTCATCTTGCTTGGAACAACAGTCAGCACCTTTGGTAAGTGTGCTGTCAGGGGCCTCTCCAAAATACTGAAAAGCAGTGATGTCAGTTTGAAGACTAAGGTGCATCTGATTAGGCCATGGTATTTCAATTACTTGTTCTGCATCTGAGAGCTGGACTATGAATAAAGATGACAGAAGAATTGATGCCTTTGAGTTGTGCTGTTGGAGTACTGACTCTCCTATGGACTGCCAAATGAACAGATATGTTATAGAAGAAATGCAGCCAGAGTGCTTCTTGGAGGCAAAGATGGCAAAGCTTCATCTTACATACTTCGCACATGTTGCTAGGAAAGAGTAGGAATCTTAGAGAGGGTCGTCATACTTGAAAAAGTGCAAAGTCCAATGAAAGAGAAAGACCCATAACAAGATAGATCACACAGTGACTGCAGCAATGGGCTGAAGTGTGTCACAGATGATGAATATGGATGGCACAGGATATGACAGAGTTCAGATCTGTTGCTCATAGCGTTTTTATGAGTCATACTCGATTTGGTAGCACCTGGCAACAATACAATAATCTATTGTGAGATTTATGTTGTTGTTTGGTGCCATCAAGTCGACTATGACTTACAGCACCCCTATGAAGAACAAATCTGAATCTTACCCTATCCTGTGCCATCCTCATTATCTCTCTTAAGCCTGTTGCGGAAGTCAGTGTGTCAATCCATGTCATTGAGGGTCTGCCTCTCATTTATTGACACTCTAAGTTTCCCAGCACTATGTCTCACTCAAAGGTCTAGTTTTTCCTGAAAATATGGCCAAGGTAAGTGAGACAAAGTTAACTTCTAAGGAGCACCTTACCTCTTGGTTATACCTCCTTCAAGACAGTTTGTTATTTGACAGTCCATGATATATTCAATATTCTTCTTCAGCATCACAATTCAAAAGCATAGATTCTTTTCTGTCATCCTTATTAGTTTTCCTAATCCATAGGAAGCAATTGAGATACCATGGCTCATATCAGGTGCACCTCGTTCTTTAAACTAGCATCTTTGCTCTTTACAGCTTTGTAGAGGTGCTTGACAGCAGTTTTATCCTGTGCACCTTATCTTTTGATTTCTTGATTACTGCTACATGCATGTTGATTTGGGATCCAAATAAAATTAAATAACTGACAATTTTAATCGTTTTGCCATCTGTTATGATGTTGTGTACTGGTCCAATGGTGAGGATTGTTATTTTCTTGATATTTAGATGTAACCCATACTGAAGGCTATAGTCTTTGATTTTCGGCAGTAACTGCAGGAAGATTTATATGTAAATGAAATGCATGGCAACAGAAATTCCACTCTCTGATAGAGACTCAAAAGACTTAGAAGCAGAGACTCAAACAGAGAATTGTACACAATATTTATTGAAACACTAGTCATAATCGCCAAAAGGTAGAAACAAATAGAAATACCCATGCATAGATAAATGGGTAAAATGTACTATTAAATACTGTACAAGGAATACTACTCAGTAAGTAGGAGAAATGGAGTTTTGATTCATGCTACAACAAAGAGATGGAGCTTGAATGCATCATGCTGAGTAAAATAAATCAATCATAAAAGAGCAAATATTATATGACCTTACATATATAAAAAGAAAAGAATAAGCAAACATATTAAGATCACCTTCCCAATGTTGTTGTTCGGTGCCAGTGAGTCAAGTATGACTCATAGCGACCCTATGAACAACAGATCTGAACCTTGTCCTATGCCATCCTCATCATCTCTAACACACTTGAACCCATTGCTGCGGTCACTGAATCTATCCATCTCCCTTAGGGCCTTCCTCTCTTTCGCTGACCCTCCACTTTCCAAGCAGGATGTCCTTCTCCAAAGCAGTATGTCCTTCTCCAAAGAATAGCTCTTCCTAGCAACATGCCCAACATATGTAAGACAAAGCTTTGTCAAGGTGCACTCTCTGTGCACATATTGCAAAACATATCTGTTCTTTTGAATATTCACTACTCTCCTCCAACACCACAGCTCAAAGGCATCAATTTCTTCTTCTGTCATCCTTATCCATTGTCCATCTCTCAGATGCATAGCAAGTGACTGAAAAGACCATGGCACTTTAGTCTTCAGACTGACATCATTGCTCAGTAATTTGGAGAGGTCCTTGACTGCAGCCTTGTCAAAAGCAATGTCTCCTGATCTCCTGACTGCTAGTATTAATGGTATTGATTATAGATCCAAATAAGATGAAGTCATTAACAATTTCAATCTTTTCTCCATCTATCATGATGTTGTCTTTTACTCCAGTGGTGAGAACGTTTGTTTTCTTGATGTTGCCATGAGATAAAGCAAACAAGAGTTTCCTAATAGGAAGAAGGAAAGAAACTATGGAGTATCTTAGTTATCTAGTACTACTGTAACAAAATACAAGTAGATGGCTTAACAAGCATAAATGTATTCTTTTTTTAAATTTTTTATTAAAAATTGTTAAGACAAAGTTTATACATGTAAACAATACAGTGATTGCAAGTCTAGAAATTAGTTATACAATCAAAATAATCTGTTTAAGATATAAGTACAATAACTCTAAAAAACCAAATATCTGCCTACAAGAAATAAACAAGAGAGTTCAAACCTGTGTGGGTCAGAACAGTTATTTCTAGTTTGCTACTTTCTAAAGTTTCCCTCAAAACTGTAACAAACATAAATTTATTCTTTCTATTTAAGAGGCTAGAGGTCCAGATGCAAGCTCTAGGGGAGGTTTTTCTCTCTGTGTCTAGGAAAAGCTCTAGTAAAAGTTCCTTGTCTCTTTGAGCTGCTTCTTAAGCAGCCTTTATATGGATGAATTGTGGAGCTGAAGAATAAATAAACTGTGAACTACTAAAAGAACAAAATACAAATTTGTCTTTTAAAAAGTGTAACCAGAATGCTGCTTAGAGAGGAAGACAATGAAACAATAGTAGCTCATGATCTCAAAATTTCTTCATGTGCCTGTTGGCCATTTGAGTGTCTTCTCTGGTCAAGTTTGTGTTGGTTTTGGGTGTGTTGTGTTTGGGTTTTTTTTTTCTTAGTAGGAGGGTTATTTTTGGGGGGTACTACATTTCAGTTAATGATGATGGAAAAATTGCATTAAGGGTAAGATTGTACTGCTGATTAATGTAATTGTTTTCAACAAGTTGTACTCTGTAAAATGATCAGTTAGCTACAAAGCAGATATATGCACACCCATGTTTATTGCTGCTTTGTTCACAATAGCAAAGAGTTGGAAATAACTCAAGTGATAGAGAAGTTATGGTATAGTCACACAATAGAATATTATGCAGCACTGAAAAACAAAGAACTCATGAAAGATTATACAAAATGGGTGACCCTGGAGGACATTATGCTGAGTGAAATATCTCAGTCACAAAAGGACAAATACTGCATAATACCACTGTTATAAAACAGAACTGACATGGGGATTGGGAGGAAACTAAGAAAAAGGGGATAAATAATGTACAGAGCATTGAAACAGACGAGGGAGAGAATTCTATAAAAGGAATATATGATTGAGTATTATTGGTGTGACAAGAGTTCAGAATAAGAGCTGCATAGTAAAGTGGCTGGGAGAGGGGGGTCCACGACTGTATAAAAATGAAAGAACCTTTTATTTATTTATTTTTTAAGCTAACTGCGGGGAGGGGCAACATGGAGGAAAATGAGCAACAATGAATGAATGAAAATCCAAGTGTTGTATAAACTTTCATTGAAATATCAATTTAAAAAAGATCACTTAGCAAAAGTTAATGTAATGTATTTATGATAGGAGCAACAAAAGAGTTGAGAGATGTTGATTGTGGATAAAAAAAAATTAAATATTTTACAACTTCAGTCTTTATCTATCTTGATGTTACCTATTGGTCCAGTGGGGGAAGATTGTTTTCTTGAGGTTGAGATGTAATCCGTATTGAAGGCTTTAGCCTTTGATCTTCTTCAGCAGGTATTTCAAGTTTTCTTCACTTTCTGCAAGCAGGGTTGTGTCATCTGCATACATAGGTTGTTGATGAATCTTCTTCCAATATCGATGCCATATTCTACTTCATATAGTCCAACATTCAATTCTGATGTACACCTTCCCTGAGTTTAAACCATACAGTATCCCCTTGTTCTGTTCAACTGACTGCTCTCACTCAAATTGTCTATATACAGTTTCTACATAAGTACCATTATGCCTTCTTTAATTCTCATTCTTCTCAATATTATTCATAATTTATTATGATACACACAATTGAAAGTCTTTGAATGGTCAGTAACACACAAGTAAGCATCTTTCTCTGCTTTCAGCCAAGATCCATTTGACATCAGCAATGATCTTGCCCATTCCATAGTCTCTTCTGTATCCAGTTTGATTTTCTGGAAGTTGCTTGTCGATGTAGTGCTTCAGCAAGATTTTACTTGTGTGTGATATTAATGATATTATTCAGTAATTTCCACACTCTGTTGGATAATATTTTTTTATAATGTGAACAAATATGGTTCTCTTTCAGTCAGTTGGCCAAATAACTAACTCTTCCAAATTTCTGGGTATAGGCTAGTGAGCATGTCCAGGCTTCATTTGTTTGTTGAAACAACTCAATTTGTATTCCCTCAATTCTTGGGGCTTTTTACCAACCTATGGAAGCTGATACGAAGGCTGTTAATTGTTGATCTAAGTAAGATGAAGTTGTTGACAATTTCAATCTTTTCTCTTTCTATCATAATGTTGCCTATCAATCCAGTGGTAGGAATCTTGGTCTTCTTGACATTGAGATGCAATCCATATTGAAGGTTATATTCTTTGAGCCTCTGCAACAGGTGCTTCAAGTCCTCTTCACTTTCAGCAAGCGAGGTTATGTCATCTGCATAAGGCAGATTATCAGTGAGTCTTTCTCTGATCCTGATGCCACATTCCTTTTCACAGAGTCCAGCTACATGAAGAATTTGCTCAGCAAACAGATTAAATAGGTACAGAGAGAGAATACAACCCTGACACACTCCCTTCCTAATCTTAAACCATGTAGTAGTCCCTTGCTCTGTTTGCACAACAGCCTCCTGGTCTAGGTATAGGTTTTATATGAGCACAATTAAGTGTTCTAGAATGTCCATTCTTCTCAATATTATCCATAACTTGTTATGATCCCTGGTCTAGGTATAGGTTTTGTGTGAGCACAATTAAGGCTATGGAACTCCCATTCTTCTCAATGTTAGCCGTAACTTGTTATGATCTTCACAGTCTTCTTCAATGTCTTTGCATATTCACTAAAGCATAAAGAGACATTCTTCTTGTATTCCATACTTTCAGCCAGGATCCATTTGCCATCAACAATGATATCTCTGGTGCCATGGCTTCTTCTAAATCCTGCTTGAAATTCTGGTAGTTCCATATCTATGTACTGTTCCAGCAGTTTTTTAATGATCTTCAGCAGTTTTGTTTGTGGGTGATATTCATGATATTATTCGATAGTTTACACATTCTGTGAAATAGTGTTCACATTCCAAACCTTTCTTGGGAATGGGAACAAATATGAACTTCTTCCAATTCATTGACCAGACAGCTGTCCTCCAAATTTCCTGACATAGACTGGTGAGCACATCTAGGTCTGTATCTATTGGTTGAAACAAGTCAATTGGTATCCCATTGATTCCTGGGGCCTTATTTTTTGCCAGTGCCTTCTATACAGCTTCCACTTCATCCCCCATTACCATTGACTCCCTCTCATAAGGTACTTCCTGAAATTTTTCCGCATCAATCAGTTCTTCTTACTACAGTGATTCTGTGTATTCTCTCCATCTTCTTTTGATGTTTTCTGGGTCATTCACTATATTGTCCATAACATCTTTCAATATTGCAACTCAAGGCTTAAATTTGTTTTTCCGTTCTCTCAGCATGAGAAATGCAGGATGAGTTCTTCCATTTTATTCTCCAATTCCAGCTGTCTGCACATTCCATTATAATACTTTTCTTTGCCTTCTCAAGTTTCCCTTTGAAATCTTTTTTTTAAAACTTAATTCATTTTCTTTGTTATACAAAATCCACTATATGGTGGCTACAGCTGGACCCTAGGTCCTTGGCACAGAGACTCTGGTATGAGTCTTTACAAGACTGTCAGTGAGTTCCTGGTAGGGAGACTTGGGGAACACAGTCTCTTTCCAGAGATCTGGGGTCAAGCAGCAGTAGTTCTTGGAGATGGCATCAAAGGTGGCCTTGGACAATGGAATACTATGCTGCATTAAAAAACAAGGAACTCATGCAATATTATTCAAAATGGTTGACTCTGGAGAACATTATGCTGAGTGAAATATCCCAGTCACAAAAGGACAAATATTACATGATGCCACTGTTGTTTAAAAGAGATCTATAACTAGGTATTTCTGTCATCACAGGAGTCTAGAGCGAGGGCTACATGGTGGAGGGGACCTGGGGGAGGGTTTGTAAAACAATGAAATAACCTTTTTACTTTTCCATAATTCTTGACTCATGTACTTATAACTTGTTAGTCAATTTGTGTCTTCTAGGTTGCAACACCCCCATGATACATCTTCAAGGATATGAACATGTACTGCCAAGCACAATCAATAAGAGTGCATCTAAATTCCAAAATCAATCTCCGTAATAGTCTATGTGTTTCCTACTGCCAAAGGGGCCCTTTAGAGTAGTGAGAGAAGATCTTCACCCTGAAACCCACAGCGTCCCTTTTCAGCAGGAAGTAGCTAAGAGAATACGCCATCCCCTTTTCCTTATGACTCAGGGTGAAGTCTCTCTCAGGGAGGAGTGATAGGGAATGGCAAAGGACACACTGACAAAGAAGATTAATCAGAACTGGCTTTGACAAGCACTGTCGCATTTGGACAAGAACAAACTGGGAGGAGGGTAGAGAGAATAGTGCAACAATGAATGAGTGGAAACCCAAAATCTCTGTAAATGTTTATGAAAATTAATAAAATATAATTATAGAAAAAAACAAACAAACAAAAAGTGGCCTTGGCAAACTTGCCAAGGGTAGCTGTGCAGCCCTTGGCAGAAGTGTAGCAGTCATCAACTGCAGCCATCAGCAGCAGTTTCTTGGGCACACTTGCCTGAACAATTCCAGTGCCTTGGGGCACAGGGATCAGATGGCACTGTGCCTGGTCACCTTGCAGGGCATGGCATGAGACTTGATGATCTGGTTCCCCCAGTAGCCACAGAGACAATGGAGAGCTTGGCCAGAATAATGGCCCCACAGATGGCAGTAGCACCCTCCTTGGAGCACTTGACACCCAAGCCAACATGGCCATTATAGTCTCCAATGGCAACGAAGGCCTTGAACCTGGTCCAGTGGCCTGCATGTGTCTGCTTCTCAACAGGCATGATTTTCAAGACCTCATCCTTGAGGAACATCCCCAAGAAGATGTCAGTGATCTCAGACTCCTATTCCAAAATCAATCTCCATAATAGTCTATGTGTTTCCTACTGCCAAAGGGGCCCTTTAGAGTAGTGAGAGAAGATCT
>NW_006399778.1:3584623-3586036 GCF_000299155.1 Elephantulus edwardii | reverse complement strand
TATGAAAATTAATAAAATATAATTATAGAAAAAAAAATTTAAAAAAAATGATCTCAGACTCCTTGATGGGCAGTGAGAAGAGAGAAATCTCCTCCAAGGATTTCATTTTCATGTCTTTGACCAGACGGGTCTTGGTGATGGGGAATCACTCCTTGTCCTCGGCTTTGCCTCCTCAAGCTCTGTGGTCCCTCCCGCAGCCCTGTCCACAGCCTCCCATCCCAGGGCCCCCTCGCCTCAGCCCTCCTACTGCACCTGCCATTTGGGAGTTTCTCAAAGAAGAAGCCATTTGAAATCTTTTGTTCAGCTCTTTTACTTTGGTATGTTTTCCCTTCTCACCACTCTAGTGCTCTTTTTAGAGTCTCTTGTGACATCCATTTTGCTATTTTCTTTTTCTTCTGTCTTTGTAATGATATTGGTACCAGCAGTCAGGAAATCAGGAGACATAGAAAGTCTGCAGTTAGGGACCTTTCCAAATTATTGAGGAGTAATAATGTCAGTCTGAGTACGAAGTTGTGTCTGATTCAGGCTATGGTCTTTCCAATCAT
Organism: Elephantulus edwardii; assembly: GCF_000299155.1. NCBI lineage: Eukaryota > Metazoa > Chordata > Mammalia > Macroscelidea > Macroscelididae > Elephantulus > Elephantulus edwardii. The sequence continues at coordinate 3,585,491 of NW_006399778.1, read as the reverse complement.
TTTCTATGCACCTGAAAGCTGGACAGTGTATAAGGATGACAGAAGAAGAGTTGGTGCCTTGAGCTGTGGTGTTGGAGAAGAATGCTAAACATCCCATAGATTACCAAAACAACAAACAGGTGTCTTGGAAAGGGTGCAGCCAGAGTGCTCTTTAGAGGCAAAGATAATGAGGCTTAGCCTCACATACTTTGGGCATGTTGCTAGAAGGGGTTAGTCCTTGGAGAGGGACATGATGCTCAGAAAGGTGGAGTGTTGGCAAAGGAGAGGAAGACCTTTGACCAGGTAGATTAACACAGTGACTGCAGCAGTGGACTCTTTGGTGTCAAGAGGTATGAGGTTGGTACAGGATAGGACAGGGTTCAGATCTGTTGCTTATTAGGGTTGCTATGAGTTGTACTCAACTTGACAGCACCTAACAACAGGGATGCTGGAAGATCTTCAGTACCATGGTTTTTGATTATATGCTATTTCCTGAAATAATTCAGTGTCATTCAACTCTTTTTGTTCTTGTGACTCTTCGTATTTCTTTCATCTTCTTTTGTTTCTTACTACATCATTCAAAATATTTTGCCTATGGAGTACTTCTGTCTCCTATGTGGGCTGGCCTCCCTTGTGCCCGCTCTCAAGCCGCCCTTCCGCCCAGGAGCACGCCGGAAATCCTGGGTACCTCTCTGGAAAACGCCTCTTCGTCTCCTATGTGGGCTGGCCTCCCTTGTGCCGGCTCTCAAGATGCCCTTCCGCCCAGGAGCACGCCGGAGACGAAGAGGCGTTTTCCAGAGAGAGGTACCCAGGATTTCCGGTTTGAGGCCTTGAACACTAATGAGTGAAGACCAGATGAGTTGTGGGAGGATGTCAAAGATATCATTCA
>NW_006399778.1:3576327-3582876 GCF_000299155.1 Elephantulus edwardii | reverse complement strand
ATCGGGATGGGTGTATCAGAGGCGGTGCGGTTGGCGCAGGATAGAGCAGGGTTTAGGGCTGTTGTGCATAGGGTCGCTATGAGTCAGAAACGACTCGACGGCACATAACAACAACAACAACATGGAGTACTTCACAATTGTAACTCAAGTCTTGACTTTGATCCTGTTGCCTCATCTACATGATAAAGAAAATATTCACAAATGAGATTTTAATCACAGGTGGTGTTGTTATGTACTATAAAGTCAACTGTGTTCATAGTAACCCTATGGAAAACAGATCAGGTATAGGGTTAGGGTTTACAACACATATTTTTGGAGGACACAGTTCATTCCATAATATGTGGATAGTTGCCTCCATAAACAACTGTTACCTTCACTATGAGACTAAAAGAACTAGTTCTATTTCCCTGACAATATTATTGAACATTTTGATCAAAGATATGGAAAAAATCAAAAGAGAGAAATACAGGGACAGAATTTCGAAGTGGATGCTAAATGAACCCCTGAAACTATTTCCCTGATTAACATAAACAGTAGACAGATAAATTTCAAATGTATTATGCAGACTCAAAAGGCTACATACTATTTAATTCTACTCATTTGGCATTCTGAAGTGGACAAAACTCATATGGCCAATGTATTAGTGATTGAAAAGAGTTAGAGAGTGGGCAATGATTTGACCTCAAAGATAATTTGACTACTTCCCTCCCCTCCCTCCCACGTAGAGCTGGTTGGTCTGCAGGTCTTTGGAGAACCAGGGACTCCTGTCTCAGTTCTGTAAAATGAGTGTTAGTAATGGTTGTTGTTGTTGTTGTTATGTGCCGTTGAGTCGCCTACTACCCATAATGACAACAATTCTGTACCCTGCCCTGTCCTGAGCGAGTCTCACTAATTCGACATGCCAAACCCTATTGCCCCAGTCACTGTTTCAATCAGGATCTTCCTCTCCTGCACTGTCCCTCTAGCCTTCCAAGCATGATGCCCTTCTTCAAGGACCAGCCCTTCTTCAAGAACCTGCTCTCCTGGCCACGTGCCCAAAGTATGTGAAATGGAGCTTCAAAATCCTAGCATCCAAGGAGAGACTTGGTTTCACCCTCTCCAAGATAGACCAATTTGTTTTCTTGGCAGTCCATGGTATGTTCAAGACTCTTCTCCAGCACTACAGTTTGAAGACATGGATTCTTCTTCTGTTATCCTTCGTCATTGTCCAGCTCTCTGATGCATAGCAAGTAATTGCAAAGACTATGAGCTGGACTAGGTGCACCTTAATCTCTATACTGACATGGTTGCTTTCCAGCAAGCAGCCCCTCAAAAAAATACGTATAATTTGACTAGAAGATTTTTTCCGCTATAATAGAACTTGTTCTATATCTTGTTTGTGGTAGGAGTTTGTACATACATCAAAAAAGTTACTATATTATATTCGGTTTTTTCAACCTTCAGAACATTTTAAAATTTTAAACATGCACATGAAATCCAGCCATTCTATACTCCCAAATATTTGCCCAAGAGATATGGGAAAATAAAAGTGCACAAAACATATACAGAATGTTCATAACAATTTAACTTGTAAAATCCCAAATCAGAAAACGGAAACAACCTGTATGTCCATCAGCAGGTGAGTGGAAAATACTATTATTCCTATACAAAGGAATACTACTCAACAATTAAAAAATTTAATATTGATAAATACATTTACATTTATCAATTAAATATATAAATCCCTGATGATATTGTGAAAGAAAACAGACTTGGGGGGAAAAAAGGAGAAATAACAGCTAACGGGTCCATTAATATGAAATTCTAGAAAATATAACAGAAAGATCCGTGATGGAATAAAGTAGGAGACAAGAGGGCTGAATTATAAATGAACAAGAGGAAACTTTTTGGGAAGATGGCTTTGTTCATTATCTTAATTGTGATTATATCATGAGTTTTATTCAGAGAAGAGAACTCATCAAATTGTGTGCTTTAAATATATACATTATGTTTTACTTTCAATATACAGTTCAGTACTCCTAAAAAATGCTAAAAATAAAAATGGACAGTGACTAAGGATGACAGAAGAAGAATCAATGCCTTCGAATCGTGGTGCTGGAGAAGAGTCTTGAATATATCATGGACCACCAAGAAAACAAATAAGTCTGTCTTGGAGAGGGTGTTCAAATTTCTCCTTGAAAGCTAGGATTTTTTTTTTCTCTCTCTCCCTTTTTTTTTTTTGAAGGCTAGGATTTTGAAGCTCCAGTTCACATACTTTGGGCACGTGACCAGGAGAGACCGGTCTTTGAAGAAGGATATCATGCTCAGAAGGGTAGAAGGACAACACAGGAGAGGAAGTCCCAGGATGAGATGGATTGATATAGTATCTGAGGTAATGAGGGATTGAAGTGTCGGAATTAGTGAGGTTGGCTCAGCAGAGGGCAGACTTCAGAGCTATTGTACATAGAGGTCACTATGGGTCACAGGTGACTCAACAGCACATAATAACAACAATAATAAATCAACGAGCAGGGAGCTTTGGTGATGTAGTCTTTAGTGAGTTGTGATGCTAGTCCAAAGGCTGCACTTCTGTCCACTAGCTCGTCCATGACAGGATAATAAGCAATCTGTCCCCTTCTTAGAAATTCATTGACGGGTTAGCCATCAGTTGGTTCCCATTCCATGGCAAGGAATTAATGTGTTTTGATGAATCAGCAAGCAGCTCAAGTCTTTTTCAGTACCCACCCCAACTCTGGACCCTATCTTCACCATCAGACTCCTTCAAACTCATGCTAGAATATAGCTGTGTAATAAAAAGAAACAAGTAATCACTGTCAGGTGTTTTGTCCAGGCACAGGATTTCTTTATTTGAAATGCAAGGAAAGACTATACTTTCAGGGATCAATTTGATAGTTTGTTACTGAAATACAAGGAATGACTCCAGGAAGTCCAGGGACTCACTAAAACTGTGAGGAAAATCCTATGGGTATAGAAGTGGAGAGGATTCTAATTTTAGCCGATTCTTAAAAAGGGCCAAGAAACTAAGAATGAATATTCTTAGGGCAGACATGCAAGGTAATGGAGTGAGTATTAAAAAGAAAAGAATAAATATATGAGAATTGGAAAGCTAAATTGCACATGAGCCCAAGGCAGGCTGGAGCCGATTGGTCGTCTCTTGGGAGGAAACCATTCACGTCTAAGTCTACATGTCAAGACATAACTACCTGCATCTGCTAAAACTCTGGGCTTTCTCCAGCTGGCTCCCAACTTAACCAGCATGTTCTTGTCTTAGGCCCTGGCTCTTCTAGTTTAACAGTTTCCTGAGAGATCTGGTGGGCCTTCAACTCCTCTGTTCTCACCATATCATGAACAGTGAGTGGGCGAGTATACTTGGTTCTTCTAGTTTTCTTCCAAAGTAACATTAGTGCTTATGGGATAAAAGTATATTCTTTGGGGTTAAATTACAAGTTGAGGCCTAACTCCAGTCTAGGTTCATCACTTAGAGGAGACTTTTCTTGATCTCTGTATTCCTTTTAAGGACACAGAACAGTCCACACCCATGTTTATTGCTGTGTTATTCACAATAGCAAAGAGATGGAAACAACCTAAGGGTCTTATCAACAAATGAAAGCATAGAAAAACTATGACACATTCACACACTGGAAGATTATACAGCACTGAATAACAACAAACTCATAAAACATTACATAACATGAGGGAGCCTGGAGGACATTATGCTGAGTGAAATAGCTCAGTCACAAAAGGACAAATACTGTAATAACATCACTGTTATAAAATAGGACAGATGGGGATGGGGTGGGCAGAGAATGGGAAAAGAATGAATAGATAATTAATACTGCAGTAGAACAGATGAGGAGAACTGTCCAAAAGGAATATATGATTAGGTATTATGCATATGACAACAACCTGGAACAAGGGGTGCATAGTGGAGTGGGCTGAGAGAGGGGCGGGAGGGATGGAGAGAAGAAAATGTGTAATAACAAAAAAATTATACTTAAAAAAAGAACACAGGACAGAAAGCGTTCAATAGATTGATGTTTCAGGCCTTAATAATAATTGTTAACATTCTAAAACACAACAAAACAAATCTAAACTAAAACCTGCCTCATTGCTGTTGAGTCAGAACTGATTTATAACTGATCTTCCAGGGAGTTTTTGGAAACTGTAAATTGCATAACATGGGAAGAGATTTCCCATCTTTCTTCCTCAGATTAGCTGGTGGATTTGAACTGCCTGAGAAGTGTTATCCTTTGGGTTAGCACCCAAAGGTTTGGGATTAACTCCGTGCAGACTAAGCCACCAGCTCTAAAATTCAGTGGTTCTACCTATTCACAAAAAAAAAAAAAAAAAAAAACCTAATATAGAGAGGTCTGGTGGCCTAGTGGCAAGAAGCTGCACTGCAATCACAGATGTGCTTGATTCGAAACCACCAGATGCTCCACTGGAGAAAGAGGGGCAATCTCCTCTTGTGCCAGTCGGATCCAATTCCACACATTCAACAAGAAAAAAATAAAAGAAAGGGAAACGACTAATAAAAGGACTGTGAGAGTTACAAAGGAAGTTTACCATCCTGCTTTCAGCTGAGAAAACAAAACATCCAAGTCTCAATTACAAGGAAAACTAAAGGCTAATGTATGTCTTTGTATGAATTTGCTGTAAGACGCCAAGATATATAAGAAATATTACTTTCCTCTCTTTTTTGTAGCTGAGATCTGAGGAAATTTCAATTATGTTTTAATTGGGAGAGGCGTGCTACTCCTCTTGAGAGCTGTCCATGAAATGTGGAGAATGACTTCTGGTGTTGTCTTTCCTCCAAGCTGTTTATTGGCTACGTCTACATGGTCATATTTGCTATCCATGTTGTTCTCTTCATTCCCAGCTCAAATACTAAGACCTTCATCAAGTAACATTCCAACAGAAATCTTGCTGCCAGAGGTTACTGCTTGCTCTTAGTTCTCACAGAACCAGCCACTTCTTCATTCTCTCCTGTTTCTGGAGATCTTATTCCCTTTAAGATGGGTAGGGTGCTTACTCTCCTGTATGTTAATGCTTCAAGACACTTCACTGCCCTTGATACTTGAAAAGCAAAGTATTTTGACACTGCTCTGTGACAAGTGACACCCTGGGCTTCCAGTATGCACAGCATGGCAAAAATAAAATTGCCTCTTGAGAAACTAAGCCCCACTATGTGCAATTTTCAATCATATGCATGTGCAAGGTGGACAATGAATAAAGAAGACTGGAAAAGATGCCTTGAATTGTTCTATTGACAAAGAGTATTGAACATCCCAGGGACTGCAGGAAAACAAGCTCATCTCTCATGGAGGAGCCGCATCCAGGGTGCTCTTTAGAGGCAAGGATGGTGAAATGCCATCGCACATACCTTGGGCATGTTGTCGGGAGGGGCAGTCCTTGGAGAAAGACAGAACACTTGGAAAAGTAGAGGGTCCGTGAAGGAGAGGAAGACCCTCAACGAGAGGGACTGACACAGCAGCTGCAGCAACGGGCTTAAAGACAGTGGAGGTTGAGAGGATGACAGGCCAGGCAGTGTCTCGTTTCAGTGTACGAAGGGTCTCTGTGAGCCACTGCTGACTCAATGCCACCTAACCTCAGAAGCAGTGATAGCGGTAGTGGAGCTGTGGGTAAAGCATTGGACTGCTAACCAAAAGGACAGCGATCTGTACCCACCAGCCACTGCTCAGGAGGAAGGTGAAGCGGCAGCTAGGGTAGAGACTTAGAGCAGTCCTGCTCTGCCCTGTAGTGTCACTAGCTTGGCATTGACCACATGGCAGTGGGTTTGATGTTTGTTTTTATAGCAGCCGCTGATGTCACATTTACTATGTTTAGTAGGACCAAGCTTCATAACCTCTGTGAGTCCCAGCCACCTCTTCTGCAAAGTGGCCATAATAATAAATTGCCTTTCCAAGTTGCTTTGCAAACCAAATTAAAATAGACATGAAGATCTTTCATAAACTACAAGAAACAATGTAATTTAAGGAATTGCTATTAGTTATTATAGGTTCTCAGGGCTCCAGAGTACCAAATGTCAAGGTTAATAGGCAATCAAGTGTTAATCAGCTGGTACAGCAGCACAAGGGATGTCTGGGAAGTGCTGATTCCAAGCAGGTGTACACATTGCCTTTACCAGGGGAATTCCATGAGGAGAGGATGGAGACTGTCCTCTAGTGGACAGAACAAGTGCAACATACTGAAGCAAAAAAGTTTTTGCACCTCCTGGTAAACCAATGGTAGCTTTGGTGGTATAATGGGTCATGTTTTGGTCTGTTTATTGAAAAATCAGTAATTCAAATCCACCATCTCTAAGGAGGGTAACTGAGGTAGTCTGCTGCTGGAGATGTCTGTTTGTGAAATGAAATCTACTCAATAACAGTGGATTGGGGTGAGGTAAACCAAGGAGCTTGAGTGTTTAAGGTGCTTAAGAATTTAGCTGCGCAAGCAACAAATGCTGGCGAGGTTGTGGAGAGACTGGAACCCTTATTCACTGTTGGTGGGAGTGTAAAATGGTGCAACCACTGTGGAAAGCATTGT
>NW_006399778.1:3568827-3575787 GCF_000299155.1 Elephantulus edwardii | reverse complement strand
ACCAATGAGGGAGTTTTTCTTTTGCTTTTCAAGGAGAGGAGCAAAGGGTGGGAGGGGGAGGGGTTTGTGCGGGGAGAAGGGTGCAACAATGAAAGAATGGAATCCCAAGATCTCTGTAGATGTTCATTGAAATGAAAAATAAACAACCTAAATTAAAAAAAAAAAAGAATTTTGCTGCTAACCAAAACACTGCATTTTGAACTTGGCAACCACTTGGATCCATAGATTTACAGCCTTAGAAAGTCTGAGTTGCACTGTTCTGTCCTAAAAGGTCACAATGAGTTGAAATTGACTGGATGACAGTAAATTTGAGGGTTTGTTTTTTTCTTTTTGTTTTTGGGTACACCACTCCCTGACCTGAGTTTATGTGTCCACAATTGCATGGCTTACTTCCTTTAGATAATATATGGCATAGTAGGGAAACAGAGAGGATTTTTAAAAACAAAATTATCACTATGGCCTCACGTTAGTGTCAAACTCGCCCATTCTGTCTTTCTTGTTAGGGGTAGTTACTTAAGGGTAAGCAATTTACCTTAGATCCCAGAATGAGTCACTGAAACGGGGCCTAGACTAGGCCCCCACCTCCTGGTGATCAGTCCTTTTTAGAACACGAGGGGGAGCAGATGGTTCAAGATCTGGTCACTTAAGGCATAGTCAAAAATTTCTTCTCAGCTTCCTTCTGAACTGTTGTTGTTATGTGCCGTCGAGTCATTTGCAACGTATAGCGACCCTATCTATGTACAACAGCTCTAAACCCTGCTCTATCCTTTACCAACCTTTTTGTCTTTGGCACACCTTCTCCCATAACACAAGTCACTGAATCAATCTATCTCATTGAGGGTCTTTCCCTCCTGCACCATCCCTCCACCTTCCCAAGCATGATATCTCTCTCCAAGGACCAGTCTCTCCTTACAACATGTCCAAAGTATGTTAGATAGAGCCTCAGAATCCTTGCCTCCAAGGAGCAGCCTGATTTCACCCTCTCTAGGATACACCTGTTTGTTCTCCTGGCAGTCATGGTATATTCAATACTCTTCCGCAGCACCACAGCTCAAAGTCATCTATTTAGTTTCTATCCCTAGTCATTGTTTAGCTTTCTGATACATAGCAAGAAACTGTGAAGACTATGAACTAGATCAGGTACACCTTAGCCTCCATAACTGACATCGTTGCTCTTGAGTACTCTGGAGAGGTCCCTGATTACAGACTTTCCCAATGCTATTCGTCTTTTGATTTCCTGGTTGCTGGTACCAAGAATGTTGATTGTGAAGCCAAGTAAACTAAAGCTGTTAACAATCTCAAGCTCTTCACTGTCCATTACGATGGTGCCAATTGGCCCAGTGGTAGGAATCTTTGTTTTCTTGTTGTTGAGCTTCAATCCATATTGAAGGCTGCAGTCTTTGACCTTCTGAAACAAGTGCTTCAGAACCTCCTCAGTTTCAGCAAGCAGGCTTGTGTCATCTGCATAACACATGTTGCTGATGAGTCTTCCTCCAATCCTGATGCCACATTTCTCTTCATAGAGCCCAGCCTCCCGGATGATCTGTTCTGCATATAGATTGAAAAGGTATGGAGATAGGACACATCCCTGGCATACACCCTTCCCAGTTTTGAACCATGCAGTGTTTCCTTGCTCTGTTCTGATGACTGTATCCTGGTCCAAGTATAGGTTTCAAATAAGCATAATCAAGTGCTCTGGGATTCCCATTCTTGGGTGTTGAATATTTGTTTTTAGAATGAATATTAAGAAAAGATGTGAAAAGTTTTCTAAATCTCAAAAAAGAGGAGAACAATGTCTTGGAGGAGCTACTCATAATTCTCCTTAACATGGTCTTGGAGGTCTCTGAATAGATCTCAGAAGAGAGCTAGAGAGATGTTGAATTACTGCTGGAACCAATGTCCTAAACGTGACACATTGCTGCTATCATAGGCAGCATTCTCTGAAGGCAGATCTGAGACGGAATTTTGGGTGTAAGGTATTTCTTGAGGAACAACTCCTTTTTAGGAAAGGGTTGTTGTTGTTGTTATGTGCCGTTGAGTCACCTTCGACTCATAGCGACCCTATGTATAAACAGCTCTGAAGCCTGTCCTGTCCTGAGCCAGTCTCACTGACTCTGACCCAACTACACCCATTACCCCAGTAACTGTGACAGTCCACCTCATCTGGGGTCTTCCTCTCCTGAGTTGTCCCCCCACCCTTCTGAGCATGATGTCCTTCTCCAAAGACTTGTCCCTCCTAGGACCCAAAGTATGTGAGACAGAGCTTCAAAATCCTTGCCTCCAAGGAGAAACTTGGTTTCACTCTCTCCAAGACAGACCTGTTTGTTCTCTTCGTGGTCCATGGTATAGTCAGTAGTCTTCTCCAGTACCACAAAACAAAGGTATCTATTTTTCTTCTGTCATCCTTAGTCATTGTCCATCTCCCTGAGGCATAGCAAGTAATTGTGAAGACCATAGCCTGGATTAGGCACTGAGTCTCTCATTGCTTCTCACTACTCTGGAGAGATCCCTGACAGCAAACTTCCCAAATGGAATTTGTCTTTTGATTTCTTGACTGCCAGTACCAAGAGTGTTGATTGTGGAGCAGAGCAAGATGGAATTATTAACAACCTCAATCTCTTCTCCATCCATCATTAAGCTGCCAATTTGCTCATCAACAGAGAACTGACAGATATGCAGGGTGGGATGAGAAGAGGCCATGGTACTAGGTATATTATAGCTAATGTTAGAAGGATCTTGGCTGAAAGCAGAGAATGGACAGAGGAATTTCATTGACTATGCAAAGGCATTTGACTGAGTGGATCACAACAAACTGTGGCTAACTCTGAGAAGAATGGAATCCTAGAAAATTTGGTTGTTGTTTATGCGAAACCTATACTTGGACCAGGAGGCAGTCATCAGAACAGAGCAAGGAAACACTGCATGGTTCAAAACGGGAAGGGTGTATGCCAGGGATGTGTCCTATCTCCATACCTTTTCAATCTATATGCAAAACAGATCATTTGGGAGACTGGGTTCTATAAGGAGAAATGTGGCATCAGGATTGGAGGAAAACTCATCAACAGCCTGTGTTATGCAGATGAAACAAGCCTGCTTGCTGAAACTGAGCAGGACTTCAAGCACTTGCTACCAAAGGTCAAGGACTGCAGCCTTCACTATGGAAGAAAAAAAAGATTGTCACCACTAGGCCAACTGGGAGCATTATGACAGATGGGAAAGAGATTGAGATTTTTAATAGCTTTAATTTGCTTGGCTCCACAAACACTCTTGAAAGCAGCAGCCAGGAAATCAAAAGACGAATTGCATTGGGAAAGTCTGCAATCAGGGACCTCTCCAGAGAACTGAGAAGCAATGATGTCAGTCTGGAGACTAAGGTGTGCTTGATCCAGGCCATGTTGTTGTTGTTGTTGTTATGTGCCATCAAGTCGCTTAACCCTGTTCTATCCTGTGCCAACCTTGTCTCTGACACACATACCCATTACCCCAGTTACTGAATCGTTCCATCTCCTCAAGGGTCTTCCTCTCTTGTCCTGTTTCTCCACCCTCCCAAACATAATGACTCTCTCCAAGGCATGGTCCCTCCTTGTAACATGTCCAAAATATGTCAAAGCTTCAGAATCCTTGCCTCTAAGGAGCAGCCTGGTTTTACCTTCTGTAGGATGATGAATCTGTTTGTTCTCCTAGCAGTTCATGGTATATTTCATAATCTTCTCTAATATCACAGCTCAAAGACATCAATTCTCTATCATCCCTAGTCATTGTCCAGCTCTTTGACACATAGCAAGCAATTGCAAAGACTGTGGCCTGGATCAGATGCACCTTAGTCTCCAGACTGATGTCATTGCTCTTCAGTACTCTGGAGAGGTCCCTCACAGCTGACTTTCCCAATTTGTCTCTTGATTTCCTGGCTGCTGGTACCAAGAGTGTTGATTGTGGAGCCAAGTAAACTAAAACTGTTAACAATCTCGATCTCTTCACCATCCATACTGATGCTGCCAATTGACCTAGTGGTGAGAATCTTTGTTTTCTTGATTTTGAGCTTCAATATTATTGAAGACTGCAGTCCTTGACTTTCTGCAGTAAGCACTTCAGGTCCTCCTCAGTTTCATTGTCTTCACAATATTACTGCTATGTATTAAAAATCTGGACAGTGACTAGGGATGATAGAAAATCATTGCCTTTGAGCTGTGGTGCTAGAGAAGAGCATTGAATATACCATGGACTGCCAGGAGAACAAACAGATTTGTCCTGGAGAGGGTGAAATCAGGCTGCTCCTTGGAGGCTAGGATTCTGAAGCTTGTCTGACATACTTTGGGCATGTTGCAAGGAGGAACCAGTCCTTGGAGAGGGACATCGTGCTTGAAAGAGTGGAAGGACAGCCAAGAGAGGAAGACCCTGGATGAGATGGATTGACTCAGTGACTGGGGTAGTGGGGGTAGGTGTGTCAGAGACAATAAGGTTGGTACAGGACAGAGCAGGTTTCAGGGCTGTTGTACACAGGGTCACTATGAGCCACAAGTGACTCAACAGCACATAACAACAACATGGACTGCCAAAAGAACAAACAAATCTGTTCTAGAGAAAGGGCAACCAGAGTGCTTCTTAGGGCAAGGATGGTGAAACTTTTCCTCATACACTTGGAGTATGTTAGCAGAAGCGGCCAGTCCTTAGCAAAAGACCTCATGTTCCACATGACAGACAGGTAGAGGATCATCAAAGGAGAGGAAGCTCCTCAACAAGATGGACTGACATTGTGACAACAGTGGGCTTGCACACGGCAGAAATTAGGAGGATGGCACAGGATAGGGCAAGGTTTCAATCTGTTGTTCATAGAATGGCTGAGTCATCCTTGACTCAGGGACACCTAGCAACAACAGCTATGTGCCAGGTACAATTCTAGTGAACAAAACGAACAAAGATCCTAGCTCTCTCTGAACTTAAATTCTAGTTTCAGAAGATACTTATTTAAGAGCATAAATAAGTAAGTTATTTTGTGTGCTTGTTTGGCTGTGAAAAGTTTAAAACCAAATACACAAAAAACTATGGACTGTTTCTTCTCTGAGAAAACACCAAATGGCGGATGACACTGTTGCAGCGGGAGGGCCAGAGGAGGCAAAGCCAAGGACAAGGAGTGGCTCCCCATCACCAAGCTGGGCTGTCTGGTCAAAGACATGAAGATCAAGTCCTTAGAGATCTATCTCTTCTCACTTCCCATCAAGGAGTCTGAGATCATTGACTTCTTCTTGGGGATGTCCCTCCAGGATGAGGTCTTGAAAATCATGCCTGTTCAGAAGCAGACACATGCAGGCCACTGGACCAGATTCAAGGCCTTTGTCACCATGGGAGACTATAATGGCCATGTTGGCTTGAACATTAAGTGCTCCGAGGAGGTAGCTGCCATCCGTGGGGCCATTATCCTGACCGAGCTCTCCATTGTCCTTGTGGCTACTGGGGTAATAAGCTCATCAAGCTTCACGCCATGCCCTGCAAGGTGACCCATGCCAAGCCCTGCAAGGTGACCAGGCACTTGGCTCTATGTTGGTGCCATCTGATCACTGTGCCCCGAGGCACTAGAATCATCTAGGCAAGTGTGCCCGAAAAGCTGCTGTTGGTATCTGGAGTTGACGACTGCTACACCTCTGCCAGGGGCTGCACAGCCACCTGGGCAACTTCACCAAGGCCACCTTTGATGCCATCTCCAAGACCTACACCTACTTGACCCTAGATCTCCAGAAAGAGTCTGTGTTCACCAAGTCTCCCTACCAGGAATTCACTGACCATCTTGTAAAGACCCACACCAAACTCTCTATGCAGAGGACCCAGGCTCCAACATAGTGGGTTTTGTATACAGAAGTAAATTTAATTAAGTAAAAAAAAAAAAAACACATAAAACCCAACTACAAACACACTGCCCTTGATTTCAAGCCATAGTAAACCTGCATCGGGTTCCCAAGGCTCTGAATCTTTAGAGGAACAACTACCTCACCTTTTGCCCATGAAGACACTGGTGGATTCAAACTGTGGACCTTCTAGTAGCCCAGCTCGTGAGGCTCTACATCATCAGGGCTCCTTAAAAAATATTTTTTTTTTAAATCAGGGTAAAAAGCCAGGCAGGTAAAGAGGATTGAGAATGCTGTAGAAAGGGGCTGGCTGAATTATTAAATGAAATACTCAAAGTAGACCTTATTAGGTGAGATCTGAACAGGGTCTTAAAGGAGATGAAGGAGTTAGCAAATAAAATATCTGGAGGGAAAGTATTCTAGCAAGGGAAATCAAAGTCCTGAGGGCAAGCATGATTGGATTCATAGAACCCAAGGATGTCAAGTGTGGCTGGAGCAAAATAAACTAGAGCAAGAATTGTTGTTGTTATGTGTCATCTAGTTGCTTGTGACTCACAGCTATGTATAATAGCGCTGAACCCTGTGCTGTCCTGAGCTCATTGTCTCCGACACATTTACCCCCATTACCCTAGTTACTGTATCAATCCATCTTATCCAGGGTCTTCCTCTCCTGCGCTGTCCCTCTACCCTTCCGAGCATGATGTCCTTCTCCAAGGACTGGTCTATCCTGGTAATGTGCCCAAAGTATGTGAGACAGAACTTCAAAATCCAATAAGCAGCCTGGTTTTACCCTCTCCAGAACAGACCTGTTTGTTCTCCTGGCAGTCCATAGTATGTTCAATACTCTTTCCAGCACCACAACTCAAAGGCATTGATTTCTCCTCTATTGTCCTTATTCATTATAAGAGATAATTCCTATGGTTCAACATAAGGAAAACAATCAATGTAATTCATCACATCAACAAGGCAAAGAACAAGAACCATATGGTCCCATCAATTGATGCAGAAAAAGCCTTTGATAAAATCCAACACCCTTTCCTGATTAAAGCACTCAACAAAATAGGATTAGAGGGGAATTTCTTCAACATAGTAAAAAGTATCTATGAAAACCCAAGAGCCA
>NW_006399778.1:3530666-3565673 GCF_000299155.1 Elephantulus edwardii | reverse complement strand
ATGAAAATTAATAAAATATAATTATAGAAAAAAAAGACACATGCTTAAGTTAGATGCTCCTTAATCATCAAAAAAAAAAAAAAGAGATAATTCCTGGGGTAACAGGAGCCAAGTCATGTGGAACTTTGCAAGCTATTGTTATAATAACTTTGACTTGAGTGCAATAAGAAGACTTTTTCAGGATTTAGGCATAGAAGTTACACTGACATCCTTTTAAAAGATTGAGCTAGATGTGTGGAGAATAAACTACAGTGGACTGAGATTAGAAATAGGGATACTGAATTATGAAAATGTGCCAAGAAATTTGGAAACCATTACCTGGCTTATTGACTGGAAGAGAGCCATATTTCTTCCCATTCCTCAAAAAGATTATCTAACAAAATGTGGACATTAGCATGAAGGGACAGTGCAGGAGAGGAAGACCTTCAATGAGGTGGATTGATTCAGTGACTGGGGTGATGGGGATAGGCATGGGATAGAGCAGGGTTTAGGACTGTTGTACATAGAGTCGTTATGAGTCTCAGGCAACTCGGCACATAACAACAAAAACAAAGCAAAATCTTGCTGAATATTATTTTAAAACAACTGTTGTTGTTGTTGTTGTTGTTATGTGCCATCGAGTCTTTTCCGACTCATAGCGACCCTATGCACAACAGCCCTAAACCCTGCTCTATCCTGCGCCAACCGCACCGCCTCTGACACACCCATCCCGACTACCCCAGTCACCGAATCAATCCATCTCATAGAGGGTCTTCTCCTCCTGCGCTGTCCCTCCACCCTCCCAAGCATGATGTCCCTCTCCAAGGACCCGTCCCTCCTGGCAACATGTCCAAAGTATGTCAGACGAAGCCCCAGAATCTTTGCCTCCAAGGAGTAGCTTGGTTTAATCCTCTCCAAGATGAATCTGTTTGTTTTCCTGGCAGTCCATGGTACATTCAGTACCCTTCTTCAGCACCACAGCTCAAAAGCATTCACTCTCCTTCTGTCCTCCCTAGTCATTGTCCAACTCTCTGATGCATAACAAGCGATTGCAAATACCATGACCTGTATCAGGCGCACCTTAGTCTCCAGAGAGACACTGTTGCTCCTGAGTACCTTTGAGAGGTCCCTAACAGCAGACTTTCCCATAGCGATATGCTTTTTGATTTCCTGACTGCTGGTACCAAGAGTGTTGACTGTGGAGCCGAGCAAACTGAAGCTGTGAACACTCTCAATCTCTTCGTCATCCATCCTGACGCTGCCAATTGGTCCAGTGGCGAGAAGCTTTGTCTTCTTGACATTGAGCCTCAATCCATTAAAACAACTAGAATAATATATAGTCAGGAAACTGATAATTTCAAGCTGGAATCAGAAGAGATTAGCATGAGAGATATCATTACTGATGTCAGATCTTAGCTGAGAATACCAGAAGAATGTCTACCTGTGTTTTATTTACTGTGTAAATAAAGACATTTGATTGTGTGGTCATAATAAATTAGGGCTAACTTTGAGAAGCATGATGGGAATCCCAGAACACTTAATTGTGTTCATACAGAATCAAAATCAAGAAGCTATTGTCCCAACAGAACAAAGGGCTATTGCATGGTTTAAAATCAGGAAAGGTATGCATCAGAGTTGTATCCTTTCTCCATATATATCCAATCTGTAAGCTGAGTCAATCATTCAAGAACTTGTACTGTATGATGAAGAATGTGCTATCAAATTTGGAGGAAGAGTAATCAACAGCCTGCGTTAAGCAGATGATGCAACCTTGCTTGCAGAAAGTGAAGAAGACGTGAAATACTAAAAAAAAAAAAAGACTTGAAATACTTCCTGGAGAAGATAAAAAACCTACAACATTCAATATGGATTACATTTTAACATCAAGAAAACAAAAAATCCTCATCACTGGACTTGGAAGCAACATCAAGAAAGAGAAAAGATTGAAGTTGTCAACTATTCCATTTTACTTAGAATCAATCAATACCAAGGGTAACAATAGTAAAAAAAATCAAAAGATGTGTTAGTGCAAACAACAAATACTGGCAAAGTTCTGGTGAGATTGGAATTTTTATTCACCGCTGGTAAGAGTGTAAACTGGTGCAACCACTATGGAAGGCAATATGACACTTTCTAAAAAAGTTGGGAATAGAAATACCATTTGACTCAGCAATTCCACTACCCTATAGCTCAGTTGGCCTAGTGTACAGAAAGTAATGCTACCAAGCCAAAGGTGGGTGACTTTAATCTGCAGCCTTCAGGTCTGGTTTTAATTGTTTTTGGTCAAACATTCTTCTAGGTCGTATAGCACTGGTCTGTCCATTTGCTGTATAAAGATAAGTCATGTTACTGTAATGCTGAACATTGTGACACTAATGTATCAGATGTGATAATGGTCACCCGTGATGGACAGTGTTTGATGGAGCTCTTCGATTAAAACAAGCTTGGAAGCAGGAGTGGTATCCACTTCTGAAATAGCTTACCTCTGGAAACCCTATGAACCTGGAGAAACGATGAAAGTTATACAAGCGTTCAGGTCTTTCATTCATAGGGTCTCTATGAGTTGCCTATGACTCGAGGGCACTTAACAACAACAATATATAGGAATACACTATAAAGAAACCAGAGCTGCCACCCAAACAGATATGTGCACACCCATGTTTCTTGCTGCATTATTCACAATAGCAAAGAAATGGAAGCAATTCAAGTGCCCGTCAACAAATGAATAGATAGGAAAACGATGGTATACTATGCAGCACTGAAAAACCAAAAAAACCCCCTCTCAAAATACTATGTAACATGGGTGACCCTGGAGGACATAATGTGGAGTGAAATATCTCAGTCAGGACAAATACTGTGTAACACCACTGTTATGAAACAGGACTGACATGGGGGTTGGGGGAAAATTAAGAAAAGAGGGGATAAATAATGAACACTGCATTGGAACAGATAAAGGAAAGAACTGTTTAAAAGGAATATATGATTAGGCATTATTTGTATAACAACAGTCCAGAGTAAGAAGTGCATAACAAAGTGAACTGGAGGAGAAAGGAAATAATGCAACAATGAATGATTTTTTTTAAATTTTATTATTTTTTGTGCATTGTACCGTCAAATCAGATCTGACTGGTACAGGAGGAGATTGTCCCTCCTCCTTCTCCAGCAGAGCATCTGGTGGATTCGAACCAGGCACATCTGGGATTGCAGTGCAGCTTCTTGCCACTAGGCCACCAGAGCTCCCTTGACTTTATTTTTTTTTTTAAAAAAAAGTATGAACTGGGCAGGTAGGGAGGAAAATGTGCAACAATGAATGAATGAAAATCCAACTTTTCTCTAAACTTTAGTTTAAAATCACAATATTTTTTAAAAAGAAATTTTAATTTAAAAAACATACAAACAAAAATAATATATGTTATACTGGGAAAATCTTCTCCCAGGAACCTCACTCCAAAGTTCTAAATAGCAATAATGGCAGTTAAAAGACTAAAGTGCACCTGATCCACGCCATAGTATATTCCATTACTTCCTATGCACCTGAAAATTGGACACTGAATAAGGATGAGAGAAGATAAATGCCTTTGAGTTGTAGTATTGGAAAAGAGTTATATCCCATAGACTGCCAAAAGAGCAGACAAGTCTATCTTGGAGGAAGTGAGCAACCAGGGTGCTACCTAGAGGTAAGGATGGCAAAGTTTGCCCCACATTCTTGGGCATGTTATCAGGAGTCAGTCCTTAGAGATAGATATCATGCTGGGAAAGGTGGAGAGACAAGGAAATATAGAAACACAACCACCCCCCCAAGAAAATGGAATGACACAGTGACCGTAACAATGGGCTCACACACATCCAAGATGGGGAGGATGGTGCAGAAGCAGGCAAAGCTCAGATTTGTTGTTCATGTGGTGGCTATGAGTTGTAGTCCATTCACTGGCTGCTAGCAACAACTTATTGGAAATTATGATGATGGTTGTTTGGCCCAGAGTGGCAGGACTAGCTTAAGACAGAAGTGATCTGGTTCTGGATGTATTTTGAAGTTAGAGCCAATGTTGTGAACAGATTCACTAAGGAGTTTGAAAGAAAGGGATGTGTCAAATGTTATTCCAAGGTTTTGACCTAAGCGATTGTAAAAATGCTGTAATGGGGAAGGGGAAGTCGATAGTAGAACAGATTTGGGGGGCAGGGATAAGTCAGTCATTTAGTTTTGGATATGCTGAATCTTGAGTTCCCAGGTATTTTAGCATCAGTTCAGATTCAATATCTAGTAAATTTTAAGAGGCCTGGATTTTCCTGTTCTGCAGTCCACAACCACCTCTGTTAATGCCCACAGATATCACTAGAGAAAGCACGAGGGGAAAGATTAAGTATATGCTGCTGTGGCAGCTTTCACATACACAGGAAGTAACACCACTGGATCAGGTACATTTTACCCTTTAATATGTCATCCTTGCTTTCTAGCACTTTAAACAGGTAATTTGGAGCCAATTTGTCCAGTGCAATATGTTGTTGTTTGATTTCTTAACTGCCGATTCCATGGATGTTAATTGTGGATCCAAATAAAACTAAATTCTTGACAATCTCCATCTTGTCTCCATTTAACATGATGATGTTTATTGGTTCAGTTGTAAAGGTTGATGTGTAATCCACACTGAAGGCTATAGTGGTGGTGCTGGTGGTGGCAGCAGCGGCGGCGGCGGTGGTGGTGGTGGTGGTGGTGGTGATGGTGGTGGTATTAGGTACCATGGAGTCAGAACCGACCCATTACTGACCCTCCAGCAGGTTTTCAGAGGCAGGAAACTGCACGGTAAGAGATTGCCGATCTTTCTCTCATGGTATAGTAGGTGAATTTGAATTAAGTGCATTGGCATGGCAGCCTAACTCCTTACCATGAGGCCACCAGAGAAGGCTAGGCAATACCTATTTTAGGATGACACAGTTCAGCCCATAACAGTGGAATTTGCTTACATTGCTCCTTTAATAGCACAGTCTGAAACTGTAGAGTAGTCCTAGAAGAGGTACATGAAATAGACCATTTGCTGTGTCCGTGGGCCTTAGAACATTAGTCAGGGAAATACTGGCCTTTTCACTCTCATTGCAAACAGATTACACTGAATCCTTGTTTCAGTCAGCCAAACGATTAGGACTGCTTTTAGCTTCAAGATAGAATACTTATTTATACTCAAACAAGACCTATACCTAGCCCAGGAAGCTGTTGTGTGAACACAGCAAGAGAACACTGCATAGTTTAAAACCAGGAAAGGTGAATGGCAGGGTTGTATCCTTACTATTGTATAATTATTCAAACCATATGTAAACTGAGAAAGTCATTTGAGAAGTTGGACTCTGTGAAGAAGAATGTGACATCAGAATAGGAGAAAAACTCATCAACAACCTGCATTATGCAAATGACACAGCCATGCTTGCTAAAAGTGAGGAAGGCTCAAAACTCTTAAGGCAGAAGATCAGAGACTAGAGCCTTCAATATGGATTGCATTTCAACATCTAGAGAACAAAAATCCTCACCACTGGACCGGTAAGCAACATCATGATGGATGGAGAAAAGGTTGAAATTGTCAACAATTTCATGTTACTTGGATCCACAATCAACACCCTTTGTACCAGCAGTCAGGAGATCAAGAAACTCCTAATTGCATTGGATTGGACAAGTGCTGTCAGGGACCTCTCCAAATTACTGAGAAGCAATGATTTTAGTTTGAAGACTAAGATGCACCTGACTTAGGCCATGGTCTTTTCAATCACTTGCTATGCATCTGAGAGCTGGACGATGAATAAGGATGACAGAAGAATTGAAGCCTTTAAACTGTGATTGAAGAGTACTGAATATCCTATGGATTGCCAAAAGAACAAACATATGCCTTGGGAAAAGTGCAGCCAGAATGCTTTGTGGAGACAAGGATGGTGAAGCTTTGTCCCATACACTCTGGGCATGTTGCTAGGAGAGGTTGGTTATTCCTGGGGAAGGGACATTGTGCTTGGAAAGGTGGAGTGTAGGTGAAAGACAAAGATCCTCAATGAAATGGATTGACACAGTGACTGCAGCAATGGGCTCAAGTGTACCAGAGGTGCTAAAGATGGCACAGGATAGGACAGGGTTCAGATCTGTTGTTCATAGGGTCACTATGTGTTATACTCAACCACACCTAATAACAAAAACAACAACAGCAACAACTCTTCTGCACAATCCTCCTGACCTCCAAGGTGCTTAGTCACATAGTTGGAGTCACTATATCAAACCGTTTCGTTGAGGGCCTTCTTGTCTTTCCCAGGCCCTCAAACCATTACATTGAGGGTCTTCTTGTCTTTTCCAGGCCCTCTCCCCTTCCCAGCATGATGTCCTTTTCCAAGGACCGGGCTCTCCTAACAACATGCCCAAAGCATTTGGGATGAAGTTTCACCATCCTTGCCCCTCAGGAACACCCTGGTTGCACTTCTTCCAAGAGAAATTTGCTTGTTTTGCTGTGCATGATATATTCAATGCTGTTCTCCAACACAACTCAAAGGCACTGGTTCTTCTTTGATCTTCCTTATCCATTGTCCAACCTTCAGATGCATCAGAAACAAATGAAACTATTCCATGGCACTCTTTTTTTTTTTTATTTTATTATTTTTTGTGTGCGTGTACCGTCAAATCAGATCTGACTGGTACAGGAGGAGATTGTCCCTCCTTCCCCAGCAGAGCATCTGGTGGATTTGAACCGTGCAGCTCTGGGATTGTAGTTGCAGCTTCTTGCCACTAGGCCACCAGAGCTCCCCTTCCATGGCACTCTTTAGTGTTTAAGCTGACATCCTTGCTCTTTAACACGTTAAAGCAGTCTTTGACAGCAGGTTTTTCCCAATGCAAGATGTCTTCATTTCTTGTGTGGATCCAAATAAAATTAGATTGTTGACAACTTCAGTCTTTTCTCCATCGATCATGATGCTGCCTATTGGTCTAATAGTAAGGATTTTGGGGGGTTTTGTGTTGAGGTGTAATTCATATTGACATTTGTAGCCTTTGATCTTCTGACGTAAGTGCTTTAAGTCATCTTCACTTTCTGTAGGCAAAGTTGTAAGTCAGGTTGTTGACAAGTCTTCATCCAAGCCTGATGCCACATTTTTCTTTTTTACCACATTTTTCTTTATATAGTCCAGGCCCTAGAATGATTTCTACAGCACACAGATTGAATAGGTGTGGAAAAAGGATATAGCCTTGACACATACTTTTCCTGACTTTAAAATAAAATATGCAGTGTTCCCTTATTCTCTTTGGACAACTTCTTGATCTTTGTATAGTTTCCACATGAGCACAATGAAGAGTTCTGGGATTCCCATTCTTCTCAATTTTATTCATAATTTATTAAGATCCTCATAGTCAAATGACTTTGCATAACCAATAAAATACAAGTAAACATCTTTCTGGTATTCTCTACTTTCAGCCAACATCCACCTGACATCAGTAATGATATCCTTTTGTTCCACAGCTACTTCTGAATCTGGTGTAAGGCTTTCTTGTGGATTTAAGCAAAATTAAATCCACAGCCACTTTATTCTCTTTTCCGTTTAACAGGATTTTGGTTACTAGTAACTGGAAAATGAACTATTAAAGTGAAACCCAAAGAAAATATACTGGGTTACCAAGCTGTAAAAAACTTGTATACATTTGCTTCCAACATGACTAGACCCTGAGACTCAAATTATCAAGATTGGTTTTCTTTCTCCTTGACTCTCAATTCCATTTCCTGTCTGTTGCCTACATACTCAGGCAGGCTCTACTTTGCGAGCCATCTCCTCCCAGGTTCTCACACAGGAAAGAAGAGAAAGAATTTTGGTGTTAGCAGTCCCAGCGAAAGTCTCATTGCTATAATTGAGTTGTCACAGAAAGGCTTTGACCCACTTCTAGGTCAAATGCCCTACCTGAACTCAAGTAAGCAGACTCAGGAAGCAGAGACTAGAAATGAGAGATAGGTGGTAAGATTGTCAGAAAAAAGGTGAGTAATTGTTGAATGGCAAAACCCACCAGTGTTCGTAGTGCTAAAATAATAGGGAAGTTGATGATGACAGTGGAGAAGGCTACAATTAAAACTGAATGATAATATTAAAGTGTTGGTTAAATGCTGTGATGTTAGGGATGATGGTTATAATACCTACCTTTTAGGGTGTCTGCCCATCTTGCAACCTCTATCTTTTCTGTGAAATGGCATTCCATGCAAAAAAGGGTAGTCCCCACACCCGAGTATGTTCAGTGTAACACAATACCGCCCTGGTTGTCACTCAGTGGCACCCTTAGAACCACTAGTGGGACCTTGTCCTTTAAAAGACTACATATATATATACACACACACCCCACACCCAAAAAAGGAATTTACTTAAAACTATTTGAACTTGTGCCACTCAGGATCCGGCACATGATGCCGCACAGGTGAGCTATCACCTGCATAATCTGTCTTCATACCTGACATCATTTAATACCAGGAAACCCACCTCCACAGCTCTTGGCCTGGGCCCTCAAAACAAAAGACTTCTGCATACAAATGCCGTGGAGGCTTCCTGCTTGTGCCGCTGCTGACAGTGGAGACAGACACTGTTTGGAGTGTGGAAGGCTGAGTGCTGAAAGCACTTAGAGAAGAGAAAAAACAACTTCATTAACTTGTCAAATCCTTCCTCTCCTCTCACACAGCGTGAAAGCCGGAGACTCATGCATGTCGAAGTATTATTTCCCAGCAGTGCAGAGCGTCCTTTTCCTTGCTTCACTTCATGTTCCAATTTGTAGCAGGTATTTGCAATCAAAGCAGATGATGGCTAAAGGACATCCTGCAATATTGGACAATGTTTTTTGCTTTCAAATTTGTAAATGAAAGGAACACATAGGATGCAGGAAACCAATTCTATACATGACTGTTAATCTAGACATTGCTTTATGAGATCATAAGAACCAAGATATAAAAGCTAGGAACTTAAATGATACCATGAAAATATAGTATTATCTGCATAGATGGTCATACATGTAAAATTCTTTGTTCATTTATAAATTTAAATATTGCTTTAAGAATTCTGTTTTCTATTCAAGTTACTGCAGAGAAAAAATTTTCCAAATTAGAATATTTTTTAAATTTTATTATTATTTTGTGTGTTTGTGTACCGTCAAATCAGATCTGACTGGTACAGGAGGAGATTGTCCCTCCTTTCCCGACAGAGCATCTGGTGGATTCGAACCATGAGCCTCTGGGATTGCAGTGCAGCTTCTTGCCACTAGGCCACCAGAGCTTCCAAATTAGATTTTAAAACCTGGGTGGGGGGTTGGTGCAGAAAAGGACTGATGAGAGGTTGTCTAGATAGACATTGCTGTAAAGAGAACATGAATTATGTGGGCCTTTTCATTATAACAACACAGTTCACAATACTGCTAAAATCAAAGGAAGGAAGTATTTTTAAAGATATAAAAATTTCTATATTAAGCACGTCTTTATTTTAATATTCACCCAACGTTGCTGACTCTTTGGCAAAATAACCATGTTGTTATTGTTGTTATGTGCCATTGAGTCAACTGCAACTCATAGCAGCCCTATGTACAACATCTCTGAACCCTGCCCTGTCCTGAGCCAATCTCACTGATTGACACACCTACCCCCATTACCCCAGTTACTGTGTCTTATCTGGGGTCTTCCTTTCCTGCACTGTCTCTCCACCTCCCTTCCAAGCATGATGCCCTTCTCCGAGGACCTCCTGGCCATGTCCCCTAAGTGTGTGAGACGAAGTTTAAAAATCCTAGCCACCAAGTAGAAACTTGGTTTCACCCTCTCCAAGACAGACATATTTGTTTTCTTGGCAGTCCATGATATGTACAACACTCAGCCTCAATACTGACTAAATTCAGTCACCTTTGATATTTTGCTGTCTTTCTGTTGATTATACAGGCATACCGTGGAGACAGTGTGGGTTTGATTTGAGACCACCATAATAAAGTAAATATCACAGTAAGTCAAATCACACAAATTTTGGGTTCACAGTGCATATAAAAGTTCTACTACACTGTAGTCTATTATATGGAGCACTGGTATAGTAGGGTATGTGTTGGCTGCTAAACAAAAGGTCAGTTAGTTGAATCCGCCAGCCACTCTGCAGAAGAAAAAAGAGACAGTTTGCTCCTGCAAACATTTTTAGCTTCAGAAAGCTGAGGGGGGGTTGTTAGGTAGAGTAGCCCATTAATTATGCATTAGCATTATGAAAAAATCATGAGATATTTTGAAAATTATAAAAATATGATGGACACAAGTGAGTACATACTATTGAAAAAAAATGGTGTTGATAGGCTTGCTCATTATACACATACACACACAATCTGTGGAGCACAGTAAAGCAAAATGCAATAAAATGAGGATATATTACAATTTTTTGTCATTACAAAGGTATATTTATTATCTTAGTTATCTAGTGTTCCTATAGCAAAAATACTACAAGTGGATGGCTTTTAAAAACAAATTAATTTTCTTACAGTTTAAGAGTCTGGAAGTCCAAATTCAGGGTTCCAGCTCTAGGGGAAAGCCAATTTGGAAATCCTTCCGTATCTGTAGGCATGGCATTCCTTGGAAATTCCCAAGTATCCTGACCTTTCCTGGTGTCAAAGAGCTTCCTTAAACAGAAGCCTGAGTGTAGAGGGGTCAACTCCACTCCTGGAAATTGGCAGTATGAGGTCCCCATTCTAATTTGTGAGGTAAAAGGTATTACAGCCAATGCCTTTGGGTAACTCTCCTTACTGTGTATTAATGGAATTCAGTTCATAGGGATCATTACATAGCTTCCACATTATATCATTAGATACATGTATTTGGGGGAGAGCAGGAGTGGCATCCACTTCCTAACCCACACGCCTCTGAAAATTCAATGAACTTGGAGAAACAATGATAATGATAGAAAGGCTTCAGGCCTTTTGTTCATAGAGTCGCTATGAGTCATGCTCAACTCAATGGCAATAAACAACAACATGGTTCAATCCATGAGACACTTGTCAAGGTAGAAGGATAGAGTCCCTGCTACTACATTCCTGGAGAAGCCTTTTTCTTTTCCGTATGTCCTCCTATTTTTTTTTTCTTGGTCTAGGTTGGATGTATTTATTCCTTGCATTCAATCTAAAATCACTTTACTCAAGGCAATGGTAGAAAGAGATGGTGAAAATGGAATTAAGGAGGATGTGGTACTACAGGCATGAGTGAGGAGGATTGAAGTGAAGTCTGTGTGTAGTAGGGCTGCCCTCGTTCTGATTCTTGCTTCAGTATGGAGCACTGGAAGCACTAGTTGTTGTTGTTATGTGCCATCATGTCGCTTGCGACTCATAGCGACCCTATGTACAACAGCCCTAAACCCTGCTCTGTCCTGTGCCAATCACACCGTCTCCAACACACCCACCCCGATTACCCCAGTCACTGAATCAATCTACCTCATAGAGGGTCTTCCTCTCCTGTACTGTCCCTCTACACTCCCAAGCATGACATCCCTCTCCAAGGACGGTCCCTCCTTACAACATGTCCAAAGTATGTCAGACGAAGCTTCAGAATCCTTGCCTCCGAGGAGCAGTCTGGTTTAAGCCTCTCTAGAATGAAACTGTTCGTTTTCTTAGCAGTTCATGGTATTCTCAATACTCTTCTCCAGCACCACAGCTCAAAGGCATCAATTCTTCTTCTATCCTCCCTAGTCATTGTCCAATTCTCTGATGCATAACAAGTAATTGCAAAGGCCATGGCCTGTATCAGACGTACCTTAGTTTCCAGAAGCACTACAAAATGACTGAGCCAAGCTGGAACTCTGGCAGAGCTGACTTGCTCCAGTCCTGCCTGAGCAGCGAGAAGGTAGTTGACTGTGTGGTCTACTGGATAAAGGCCCAGCTTTCTGCCCTGAAGAGAATGTCTGGTCTAAACCAGCCACTTTTCATTTAACAACACAACATATAATGCACAGTGCAACCAGGCCTATAGTTACACTTAAACTCAAACTCCATTGATATCAAATTGGAACTGACTCAATAGCCAATCTTTGGGTTTCCAAAGCTGTAAATCAAATAGGAAGAGACAGTCCATTCCCATCCCCCCCCCATCAGATAGTAGATTCAAGCCAGCAAAGAAGTACCACCTTTGGATTACTCTCTACAGACTGAGTGCCCTCCTATACTTAACAGTTAACAATTTATTATAACCAGAAGGATGCAGACAAAGAAAAACATCAGAGGTATGTAAGGTCTGGGAGCAATTGCTGTACAAGATTTCCATTGTCCCCAGGATGGCTACACTTTGTCCAGTGCATGATGTTCTCACCAGGCGAAGAGACCCAAAAGTGAGCTCCAAAGTCCAGAGTCTCCCCCTAGTCACTGGGGCCTCAACATATGGGCAAGAATCAGTGAGTGTGTATGTGGACAGAATCATGTCTCCTTCCTTTTTGAAATTTGCTGCCAGATGGGACCTGTGTAGCCCTTCTCATTACACATGTTTAAGTATTGCCTGACTATGAAACAAAAGCCCCTTGATCTATTTCCAAGAGCAAATTCCAAGAACTGTTTTCAGTAACTAGAAACAGAAGGTTACACCAAGTTCTTTGTCCCACAGTCACCTATAAAATTGGGGGAATAACAACACCCACTTCACGCTGGGTGAGATACTGAGAAGAAAAATGTAAAGCACTCAATGTACTTGCCTACAAACCTCACTGCTGCGGAGTGGATTCCAATTCACAGCAGGCAGGTGAGTGACAACTACTCCTCAGGGTTTCTTGTCAGGTATATTAAGAAAGTTTTTCTTCCACAGAGTGCCACCAGGTTAATTTTAACCCCCAAACTTTTAAGTTAGTAGTCCATGTAGGCCCACATGTGACAGCAAAAAATGTGTCTAACTTAATTGTACTGTTTACTAGGTGCTCAGGGGGAAAAACGTTTAATGTTAATATTTTTCTGTTCATTGTCCACTCCACCCTCTACCCCCATCACATTTACTCTTCACCCCTTCCTCTCACCCCCCTGCATGCGTGCAGGGCAGTGGATTCTGGGCCAAATTCTACCCAGAAGCCACACCCCTCAGTGGGAGAGCCGGTGGCGCTGGAGCCAGGCTATTGTGGTGGGGAATCTTTCCGGAAAAGGAAGAGTGAATTAGAGGATGGCTGGGGTCATGTCTGTGGGGACTCACACACAGCCAGCAGGGCCTCCTCCAGTTGGGGGTGGGGGGCATGACTGCTGCCTGTTCTTGCTCACCAAGCCCCCCTCTCTATCATTGACCTGTGCCCTCAATTGAGCCTCTCTTTGAGCGGCCATCTCCTTTAAACCCTCCCAGATTCCTGTCAATTCAGCTGAGGTTCCCATCAACTTCAACTAACGTTCTCCTTCAGTACCTATCTCCTCTCTGAGCCTCCGCCCCCCTCTCTGAACCCTAGCCCCTCACAGAGCCCTCCTGTCTGTACCCTCATCCCCTTTCACGCTCCCCTGAGTCTTCTCCTTCCCCAGCCTCCTGCCTCACTGAGACCCTGGCTCCTGCTGTCTGGCCATTGCTCTCATCTCCCCTCCCCTCTCCCTCTACAGGTCAAAATACCCTTCCTGACCCAGCTTAGATACCCACCCCTCTTTTAAAGCACCTCCCCCGCCCCCATCCCACTGGGCAGAACAAATCGCTCCCCTACATGCCCTTGGGCTTTGGCAACTTCCCTGTTCCTGCAGCGCTGACCTCACTTTGCGATCAGGCCCAGCCTCTGCTACCCAGCAGATGAGCTCGCTGAGTGTAAACCCATACCTGACCCACCTGCTGACCGAGCTCCCAGAGCAGGTGTCCCAAACTATCTGCTAACAGCAACGAGAAGACGTCTGTGAGACTGGAAAAGAAAGAAATCCCTCAAACTCACTGCTATCAAATCAGAACCAAATCATAGCTGATGCTCCAGCTGCTTTTGGGGAGGAGGAGCTTGCCAGAGCTGGCCTTTGAGTTAGCAGTGCAACCAGGTCTCCCTTCCCGAGCTTAGAGAAAAGAGACTGAGGTCAGAGTTGTCAGGAAGGTATCTGAGGAGTCCAAGAGTTGAAGAACCACATTCATTGACGTGCTGTGTGCTTTCTTAACCAGTGACGTCATTAATCAGCCAGTGCAGTAACTCACCATGTAGAGCACCCGAAACACCAGACCTTACAGAATCCACAGTCATGTTTGCGATCCATTTACTTGAAAAACAATTATTTGGTTAAGTAGAGTTGTAAATGTCTTAAATGTAATATCTCTTAAATTACATGAATACTAACAAATATTTCATAAAATCTACTTTGACCTCTTTCACCAAGGACCCGCCTACATGGGCCGAGTTCACACCAAATCCATGAAGAAGGTGGCCTGGGTCTTCATTGAGAAATACTACATGCGCCTGGTAATGACTTCCACACAAACAAGCGCTTGGGCAAGGAGATCGCCATTATTCCCAGTAAGAAGCTCCGAACAAGATAGCAGGCTATCACACATCTGATGAAGCAGAGTAAGAGAGGGCCTGTGAGAGGCGTCTTGTTAAGCTGCAGGAGGAGGAGAGACAAAGGAGAGATAATTAGGTATCAGAGGTTTCAGCCATGGATGAGGAGATCATTGAAGTAGATCCTGATACTGAGGAAATGCTGAAGCTCTTGGACTTTGGCAGTCTGTCCAACTTGCAGGTCACTCAGCCCACAGCTGGAGTGAATTTCAAAACACCACGTGGAGCTGTTTTAGTCTGTCTACTATGCTGTAGTATTTTCAATAAATGAGCACACACACAAAAAATCTACATTAAATTACAACATCATTCATTAACATTATTAGTGACTGAGCTGAAGCCTTTTTTAAAGTTTTCTCCTTTTTTTAAAATTTTATTAGTTTTAATGAACATTTACAGAGATTTTGGGGGTTTTGTGGGGGTTTTTTTTGTTTTTTTTTTTAATTTTTTATTATTTTGTGTGCGTATACCGTCAAATCAGATCTGACTGGTACAGGAGGATATTGCGCCTCCTTCTCCGGTAGAGCATCTGGTGGATTCGAACTGTGTTCCTCTGGGATTGCAGTGCAGCTTCTTGCCACTAGGCCACCAGAGCTCCCCAGTTTTCTCCTTTTTTAAATTACCACTTCATTCTCAAAAAAAGTTCTTTATATAGGTTCATAAATACTAATTACTACAATGTTGTAGCTGAAACACAGGAAAATGTGGAAAAAATCAGCAACTATAAAAGCTCCCAATTGCAAGGGAAACAACAAAACCGGCTTGTAGCACATGCATTCGAGATCATGTGATTCTAAGTGTCCGAATTATTGAGTAATAATGACACCAGGGTGTTTTGTAGTTGTTGTTATGTGCACTCAAGTGGCCTGCAACTCTTAGCTCTGAAGCCTGCCCTATCTTAAGCCAGTCTCACTGACCCCAACACACCAACCCCTAAAATCCTGCTGAAGATTATCCAAAAATGACTGGAACAGTACATCGACAGAGAACTACCAGATATACAGGCAGGGTTTAGAAGAGGTCATGGCACTAGAGACATTATTGTCAATGTCAAATGGATCTTGACAGAAAGCAAAGATTACCAGAAGAATGTCCATCTTTGTTTCATTGGCTATGCAAAGGCATTTGACTGTGTGGATCATAACAAATTGTGGCTAACCTTGGGAATAATGGGAATCCCAGAACACTTGATTTTGATGATGCAAAACCTATTCTCAGACCAGGAAGCAGTGCTCAGACAGTGCAATAAAACACTGCCTGGTTCAAAATCAGGAGAAGAATGCATCAGAAATACGTCCTATCTTCACACCTTCTCAATCTATATGCAGAACAGATCATTTCAGGGGCTGAACTTTATGAGGAGGAGTGTGGCATCAGGATTGGAGGAAGACTCAACAACCTGATGATGCAGATGATACAGCGTTGCTTGATGAAGCGGAAGAAGACCTGGAGTGCTTGCTGCAGAAGGTCAAGGACTGTAGTCTTAAATATGGATTGAAGCTCAACCTCAAGAAGACAAAGATTCTCACCATTGGGCCAATTTGCAGCACCATGATAGATGGAAAAGATGTTGAGGTTGCTAACAATTTGAGCTTGCTCAGCTCCACAATCAATACTCTTGGCACTAGCAGTCAGGAAATCAAAAAAAAACAAATTGCACTGGGAAAATCTGCTGTCAGGGGCCTTTCCAGAGTGCTGAGGAGGAACAATGAAAGGAGCAACTCTAGAAAGTTCTTTAATAGGTTCAAAAGTAAATGAGCATAGAGTTTCAATGTTGTAGGTGTATGAATACTGCAGGGCCGAAACTGAGGCCAGTTGAGGGGGTGGGGGGGATGATGAATTTGTCTCATCCTTTGGTGCCTTGTGGTGACGTGTCACATTTTTCAGTCAACTGAAGAGTGTGGTCCATAGGCATAGAAAACTGGGAATTGCAGCACATCAAGAATTAACTGACTCACCCACCTGGCATGATCAATGACTAACTACAATGGAATGTCCTTACCCTTCTTCCTTCCCTAAGACCCTGTTATAAAAACCTGCCCAAATACACATTGGGTGTGACTTCCTTGGTCTCACTCTCCAGACCAAGGAACCTCGCCCAGTAGCTCCCTTAATTAAGCTGCCTTTAAGCTTTCTCAAATCCTGGTCCCTTTCTTGAGTCTGCGACCTTACAAATACATAAAACTAGGATTATGAGAGATGTTTTTGTTGTTATAACTAAATATAGGAATGTTTTTATTAAAACAATAATAAAACTCACTGTGTCATTTTGGTATCACCTCTCTGATAGTGTCAACCCTGCACCACCATCACCACCCCCAGTGATGTCTCTGTTCTCAGTCACAATGGCATAACTTTACAGGAGTTCGGTTTTATTATTCCCATTTTACAGAAGTTCAATTCTTACTGGGAGTCCCACAACCAGTGAGGAGTAGAGCAAGATTGGAATCTAAGGCAGAGTGTGGCTGAGGAGTGAATAGTATAGCTGAGGGAGATGGAGATGTCACAAATATTCTCCTCTGTGATGTTGAGAATCTGAGGCCAGGTCTTAAGGGCCTCCCAGCCCTCTCACTGTTCCCGTCAGTCACTGACAAGGGCTGCTCCTTGACCTTCCCACCACCTTCTCCTGGAAAAAATGGCTCTGACTCAAGCCCATTCCTTATCAATCCTCAAAGTGGTCCGGGAATGAGGACCTGAAAGAGGAAGGATGTGTTCTTCAGAACAGGTCTCCCGGCCTGCCTCAAGGGAAGTCTTGGCTCTAGGGCCGGAAGGAGACACTTTAAAGCTTTCCCTGGGGAATCATGACCAGGAAGAAAGATGATCAGGTTCATAGCGACTGTGGCAGAGATGTAAGGCCAGGCAGATGTAGCCCCACCTCTTCATCTTCTCTGGAACCCTCTGACTCTGGACCCCTCACCCAGAAAAATCTTTTTTTACTTGACCTCTCCCTTGCTGTGCCTGTGTGCTCATCTCCTGGACTCTGTGCACATTGGAGTCCTGGAACAAGACTGTCACTCCCCTCAGGCTGAGAGCTTCTGGGAGCAGGCATACAAACACTCACCAAGGGTTCCTAAGGGAAATTTGTGTCTTCTCCCTCAGCCTGATGTGGGTAACACTAATTCAGACTGCTGGATCTGGAAGGCTGGGCTAAATCAGAAGCACCCTTCCTGAGATCAAGGGCTGCCCCAAAGCACCTGCATTACATTCCCTGAATCCCCTCTTTCCATGGCCCTGCATCTGTCCCCTACATTTAGGGAAACTGAGCTTCTGCCTGACCTTCCATCCCACCCAAATGCTCCTTTAAGACCAAAAGGATGGGGGTTGCATCCAGAGTCAGACACAACAGCCCCATCCTCCCCCTTCCCAGGCCAGGTTTCCTGCCATTGACAGCATCCCAGCTGGGCCCAGCCCAACCTCCCAACGCTTAACCCTTTCACGACCAGATCTGAGGCCTACTGGCTTGCACCCCAACCTTTACCTATAAAACTAGGAAAATAAAAATACTCATCAGATAGTTACGACAATCCATACATTAGTGTGTAAAGTACCTAGAAGAACAACTAGGTTGTTCTTATTACAAAGTAATCTCTCAATAAAAGATAGCTATTATTTCTAATTCTGTGAGCTTGGATAAGAAATTTCTTTTCTCTGAACCTTGATCTCTTTAGCTGTGAAATGGAGAATATAAAGGAAATTTCCCACAGATTCTCCTAGGGATTAGTTGTGACAATGCAAATGATATTGGAAGTGTTGTGACAACACAGTGTGAAACAGTCACAGACAAAACAAGAAAAAAGCTAGTAACAAAAATTTCTTACCAGGAAAAGGGCCTTAGGGTTTTCAGATCTTATTTGACAAAGGTGCTGTAGAAAGGGTGGATACAGAACTAGGCTCTCTCCCACCTGATGACATTTTCTGTCTCTGTTTCCTTACCCAAAAAGTGGGCCTGGCCTTTCCTGCAGGGCTTCCACTCCTGGTCCTGGAGGTTTGAGAGGATCAAAGGAGGTCAGAGAGCCCAGATGTGAAAGTGCTTTGCAAACCTCAAAAAGTGCTAGAAGGGAGGGGAAAGAACTAGAGGAAGGGGCCATCTACAGGGTGGGCAGTCACCTCTGTGGAAGGGACATTGGCCTCTGAATTGTGGGTGCTGGAGGATTACCTGCTGGCGAGTGGGAGGAGCATCCACATACCAGAACTTAGAGGGTGGGGGGGGCAGAGCTTTTTCTTGGGAACTGAAGTGTCAGATAGGAAACTTTGTCAGCTCTAGATACCCCAAAGTGGGAGGTCAGAAGAGGAAGGGGCCTAAAGAACTTCATCTTGGCCCCAGAGTAATTTCTTCATTCCTTCTCTTCCCAGTCAATCCCACTTAGCCTTAGAGTCCTTGGGAGAAGCACCTCCTATGGCCTCTTGGGTGACCTTTGTGCCTTTGACTTGCTGAGACTGGTTCACCTTGCACATCTACAGCACCACTACCTGCAGGCAGCTGATTCCAGGCCTTTCCCAAGGGCACGAGGCACACATCTGTTGAGCACAAGTCTGAACCTGCTGCACATCGGGACAAAAAGCAAAGCAGCTAGAACCCTGCTATACCATCTCTCTCAAACTTACATAGGCATCTGCCAAGGTCTGGGAGGAAGAGCAGACTGACCAGGTCATTGGAGGAAATCTGAAAATCAGAGTCCTAGCTATACCCTAGAATCACTGTGCCTCTGTAGCAAATCAGTCTGCTTTTCAGAGCCTGTTTGACCATCTGTAAAACAAAGGAGCTGGGCCTGATGCCGAGGTCTTTCCAGCTCTGAGAGACTGTGATCAGGAAGGAGTTAATGGAGGCCAGGCTCTGGGTCAGGAAGGGTTAATCTGGGGGGGGGGTGGTGGAGGCTCTTTCTGCTTTTCCTGTGGAGAGTGAGGTTTGGCTGCCACCAAAGTTACTTCCAGTCCCTGCTGTCCCTCCTGCCCTCAGTTCAGACCTGCCTGGGAATTCCTGTATTCGGCCTCCCCATGCAGAGGTGAGTGTATGCTGAACCCAGGGCTCGGGTGGGAGACAACCCATAGTCCCAAAGCAAGCTTCTGGCACCAAATCAGTGAGCAGAGAAGCCCACACCTGGAGCTGAAGGCTTGGGCAGCTTTCAGACCACTAACCCTAAGGCTGGGAGAAGGTGGGCAAAGGGAGGGAGAGAGGGAGGGCTCGTACATCTGTGGTTAGACGTCCAGGCCAGCCCAGAAAGCAGGGAAGAAACAGTGGATGAGAGACTATTTTGGTCCCTGTGTTTAGGGACTTTTTATAGCCTTGTTGCTCAGGGCTAGGGAGAGAAGGACGGGACAAGGCTACTCCTGAGGTCACACAAGCACAGTGCCCTCCTGCGATCTGGAAATCTAACTAAATGCCCTGTATGTTCCTGAGGAGACAGAAAGTGCTCTTCCTGCCACCTTGCTACCAGTTACCAACTAATGAGGCCAGCTACCTGGGCAGTTAGGCACTGATTTGTAGGCATTTAACAACACAAAGGAAGCTCTAGTGGCCAAGTAGTAAGAAGCTGTGCTACCATCCCAAAGACACATGGTTCAAATCCACCAGCTGTTCCATGGGAGAAAGATGGACAATATCCTCCCATGAAATGAAGCTGCCTCTGAAAATCAAATAGAGGATCAGCTATGGGTGGCTTCTGACTCAGCAGTACACAATAACAACAACAATACTGCTGAAAGGCTGGTGGCCCCAACCCACCTAGAGTCACCTCAGAATACAAGCCTGGCGATCTGAAAGTTCTTAGCCTTGAAATCCTATGGGATAGTTTTCATCTGCACATGTAGGGTTACCATAAATGGAAATCAACTTGATAAGAACTAACGTGATAGGAAAGGAGCTGAAGAAAGTTTGACAGACAAGACCACCAGGAGTAGACAGGGTAAGTGTGGGAGGGGGGCAGAATTCTGCCCCCAGACCTCCCACCTGGGTTTGCTACCTCCTCCACATCCCTTGCTGGTGTTTCCTCCAGATCCATGGTCCTCTCAGTCACTAGGACTGATGTCCTGTGTCCCTCTCAGCTGGACTGTCGGGTATGGGGGTGGGTTATGAGCCATGTGGGTGGCCCATTCTGTTACAACCAAGGGACCTGTCAGCTCTTGATTTACAACTCCTCCTGGCCACATCCTCAGCTGAAGGGAACTGAAAGAAGGTCACAAGGTCTCAGAATAAGAAGGGGGCAGAGACCTTGAGGGAGTTCCTGGGAGTGCAGGATTTGGGAAAGAGAAAGTGGTAAAACTTTGTAGTGAGGCAATGGGCTCAATTTTAACAGAAATCACTTGGTAATTGTATCAGCAGATTAGAAGGAAACTAGCAAAGGAAAGTGCTGTGAGGCAAGGAGGAGACAGAGTCTGAACTCATTCTGAACCACAAGGCTAGACATGGCTCTCAGTCTGACTTGAACAGGCCTCATCCTCTCTCCTGGTTTTCTCTTCTAAGAAATGGAAATTCCGAGATTGGATAGGTGATGTTTGCTGCCGAACTCTCTAGAATCTCTTCGACAAGGGCACAGATTCGATGGTGGGTCAATGACAGACATGACCTGATGACCACCTCCCACTCCTTCAGCAGTGGCAGGACAGTTGGCTGCAATTACAGGAGGTTCCTACCCTGTGGTTATGTCCCTGACCTCGGTAATGGGGGCGGGAAGGGTGGGCCCTGCGCTGGAGCCAGCCTGTGGCTGGGGAGCCTCCTTGTCTTGGACTCAAAGCTGCTAGGCTGGAAAGAGGTATTTTTTCCGGTTGAGGAGACTTTCGGGAACTGGGCCCCAGCCCTGCTTCCTTTTCCAAGTGCCCTGCTTGCTGATGATGCCTGCTGGGCACAAACCTCTGGCCAGACTCGGATACCTTCAAAGGAGCATGAGTTTCTAGGTGGCCTGGGAAGCCTTACTGAATGGCTTTGAGTTGGGGGAAGGGGTGAACTGAATCTCTGCCCCTAGGCATGGCATCCTGCCTACT
Source organism: Elephantulus edwardii (assembly GCF_000299155.1). Classification (NCBI taxonomy): domain Eukaryota; kingdom Metazoa; phylum Chordata; class Mammalia; order Macroscelidea; family Macroscelididae; genus Elephantulus; species Elephantulus edwardii. Next base: position 3,544,241 of record NW_006399778.1, on the reverse strand, counting down.
GGATCGGGGAGGGGGTTGATGGATCCTAACCCAGGAAGGTCTGCCAGAGAAAGGTAGGCACATCTCCTACCCTCTCCCAACCATTCCTTTCCGCCTACAGGCCTCCAGGAGCCCCAGTCAGTTGCTCTCAACTCCTCAGCCAGCTACCTACCTCCAGCAGCTTATGGAACACCGTCCAGCTCCGTTCTGCTAAGATGCTTTTGGCCTCTCCCTCCACCCCATCCAGGGGGCGCACCCCCAGCGCCGTGGAGAGGCTGGAGGCGGACAAAGCCAAGTACGTCAAGACGCATCAGTTGATAGCAAAGCGCCAGGAGCCAGCCCTGCGTGGGGCGTGTGGGCCGCTCACCCCGCACCCCTGCAATGAGCTGGGCCCCCCTGCATCACCCAGGACACCCAGATCTGCCCGCCGGGGTAGCGGTAGACGGCAGCCAAGACCTGATTCCCTCATCTTCTATCGTCAGAAGCGAGACTGCAAGGCCACCTTGAACAAGGAGAATGCCAAGGGCCAGGGGCTGGTACGACGCCTTTTCCTGGGCTCCCCTCGGGACGCCACCTCCAGCAGCCCAGGCCCAGCCGAGCGACCTGGGGTTTGGACCGCATCCCCAGATGTCCCAGAAGCAACCGGAAAGCGGGCACTGTGCCCCACTTGCTCGCTGCCGCTGTCAGAGAAGGAGCGTTTCTTCAACTACTGTGGCCTCGAACGCGCTCTGGTGGAGGTGCTGGGCGCTGAGCGCTTCTCCCCACAAAGCTGGGGCGCCGACTCCAGTCCTCCGTCTGGAACGTCGCCGCCGCCCGGATCCCGGGACACCAGCGACTGGACTTCCAGTGACAGCGGCGCAGAGGGCCCAGACTGTGCAGGCGGCGACGAAGCGGAGGCGGCGGGCTCGGCGCGCGACGGGCGCCCCCAAGTGTCAGTGGTGGAGCGCAACGCGCGCGTCATCCAGTGGCTGTACGGCTGTCAGCGCGCGCGAGGCCCGCCACGCGAGTCGGAGGTGTGACCACCTTCGCAGCTGAACAAGTTCCCGCGGTGCCGAGGCTGGACCCGAGCACCCGCCGGGACGCCCGGCTTCTGACAGGAGGAAGACCTTTGGGAAGCCCTCTCCTCTGAGTCTCGCTTTTCCCATCCGTTCTATGGGATGATCCCAAAGGCCTTCCTCGTGCTGTGTAGTGCAGGAGGACTTCTGTGGCTTCTATGGACGCTAGTCTGGTCTGGGAGGTAATGACTAAGATGGCAGATCAAGAGTATCTGCTGAATAAAGTGAAAACATTATTTTATATGGATCGTGTGTCTGGATTAGAGGGCAGTTGTTGAGAAGCGAGGCTGGGTAGGTTTGCAAGGTTAAACAGGCGGGCTTTACTGTGTGGGTCCCACGCTGACTTGTGACCCAGCACTTAAACTTTTGGTTTAAAAAGAAACAGATAAAAATGAAGAAGAGGAAGGGAGGAGAAATAACTTTAAAGTATGTATTTTGAAATTATTAAGGGCACTACAAATTGCCTATTAGTATTCTATTAATTAGTACTTTACTATTATAGAGTGCTCTAGCAGCATAGCAGAGCTCCCCATTCACTACGTTGTTGGTTTTGTTGTTGTGTAACATAGAGTCAGAACCATCCCATAGTTGATCCTCCAATGTGTTTTCAGAGGCAATTAATCCCACAGGAGGAGATAGCCCATCCTTCTCCCAGAGCTCCTGGTAGATTTGAACCGTGTGCCTTCCAGATTGTAGCACAGCTTCTTGCCACTAGGCCACCAGAGCTCCTTAAAGAGGAGCTCTATTGCCACAGCTAGTAGGGAGTTGCAAGCCTCTCTAGCAGTTTGAATCCAACACTGGTTCTGAGGGAGAAAGACAAGCAATCTCCTCCCATTCAGTTTACAGTCTTAGAATCTCAATGAGGGTCAGCTATGAGTCGGCTCTGACAATACAGCAATGGGTTGAGTTGAATACAATTATAGCGCTCTGATGGCCTAGCCTATCGGGCAGCCAACCCAAAAGCCATACCTCTCTAGAGGTTCCAAACTATTAGCTGCTCAGCAGGAGAAAAATGGATATTCTCCTCTTGTGTGATTTACCGTCTTGGAATTCCTATGGAGGGTCAGCTTTGAATCATTTCTGACTCAAAACAGCAGTGAGTTTGGTTGATCACTATTATCAGTTCTGGTTGGCATATGACCTGCATCTTTTGTGGTTGGAAAATATCAGATGGCTGTCAGAGAACTGCATCCTTGGAAACCCTACTAAGGGTTGCTATAAGTCAGTAAATGAGTTAATACTATTATTTCTTCCACCAACACCAACTTGTCCCCAACTAGAGCTGGTAGCTGGGAATGGTACTTTTGCAGGACATAGAAAGAAATCTGGAGTCCCTATCCAGTCTTAGAAACTACCAGCCTCTAAAATGTCCCAATTCCTGGTGCTTTGCTACAACTTTTGTGGTCACTAGGCATGAGGACTGAAGTATGATGGAGCTGGAGTTTGAGACAATCAAACAGACCCTTGGAATCATGAGCTTTCCAAGTGACAACCTCACTCAGCCCCTGCCTCCCTTACCACAAGCACACACAAAGTGCTTCATGTGTTCTTATCTCTCAGTCTTTGTTCATATTCCTTCTCCCTTCGCCTCACTTACCTTTCCCTTCCTCTCAATCTATCATTTAGTGATGAAATATAGTCTCCTTTAGGAAGTTTTCTGAATCCCTCTGCACTTTGTGTGGGGCCTGCTGGTATGAGTTGTTAGTCGGCCCTTACCCAGTACAGGGAACACATATATATTTGAGCTACATGTAACATTTGTTGATGTACAAAAGAGGCTGGGCATGGTGATAAGTGCATCGTCTGAGGCTCCCCAATATCCTTCAGCATTGTATCTTTTTGAGTCGTGGTGCTGGAAGAGTATTGAACATACCATGGACTAACAAGAAAACTAACAGGTCTGTCCTGGAGAGGGTGAAACCAAGCTGCTCCTTGGAGGCAAGGATTTTGAGACTTCATGTCGCATACTTTGGGAATGTAGTAAGGAGCAGCTAGTCTTTGGAGAACGATCTAATGCTTAGAAGGGTTGAGGGACAGAGCAGGAAAGGAAGACCCTGGGTAATATGGATTTACACAATAATAACAGGGGCAAAAAAGTTAGATGTGTCAGAGATAATGGGATTGGCTCAGGATAGAGCAGGATTCAGAGCTATTGTGCACAGGGTCTCCATGAGTCTAGTTCAGCACATAGCATCTTAATACTGTCGTCGTTATTGTTGTGTATCGTCGAGTTGGACCAACCCATAGCTGACCTTGCAGTGAGTTTTCAGAGGCTGTTAACCACACCGGAGGAGACTGCCTATCTTTCTTCTGTGGAGCATCTGGTGGATTTGAACCACGTGCCTTTGGGATTGCAGTGCAGTTTCTTACCACTAGGCCACCAGAGCTCCCTAAATTAATACTACATCTTCTGATACTTTTGCTATTACATCTGTGTCTGGTCATTTTCTCCTGTGTTTGTGGACAACAGAACTCTGGTGGTACAGGATGTTAACTGTTGGGCAGGCTGGTTAACTGAAAGGTCAGCCTCTGGAGCCCACCAGTCATTCTGAGGGAGAAAGAAGAGGCAGCTTCCTCCTGTTAAGATTTACTGCTTTGGAAACCAAGTGATGGAGGGCCGCCATGACTTGGAATTGACTCCAGACATTGACTTTTTATTTATTGGGTTTTATTGATTAGTTGGGGCTGTTAACTGAGTGTTCAACTATTGGCATCTACTACCATTTGCTCCTGGAGAGGGATGAGCCAGCCAGTCAGCTTCTCTGTAAAGACTATCGCGTTAGAAATCCTGAAGTAGCCCCATAATGTCTTATAGGATCTCTGACTCCCAATGAACTGGACAGCAAAATGGGTTATGGGATATTTGTGGGAAAGGTCAGTACCCCTTTGGCTGGATCCCGCCCAGGCCTGCCCCACCTAAAAGTAGCCCTCTCCGATGTCTGGACAAAAATAGGCAGCCACGGGGTGTCTCACTAGGGGCTTTTATAGGATGGGGGGAGCAAGCACCCAGTTCCACTAGCCGGCTAGTCTCCCTTGGGCGCAGCCTTCACTCTCATCTCAGCCAATTTGTTGGTGAGGAAGCCCCACTTGAAGCCAGCTGCAGGGTCGGCGTCCCGCGCCTCTAGGCGCTCGGCGGCCTCCGCTGTGGTCTCCTCCCCCGGTTCGGGGTTGGCCTCCGAGGAGGGGTCCGCGCTGCGCAGCATGGACGCCGCCGCCGCCTGCTGCTGCTGCCACCTGCTGGCGAACGCATCCCAAAAGCCGGGTCCGCGCGGCTCCGCCTCGGCCGCCGCCGCCTGCGCGGGGGGTCGCGCTGCCAGGGGGCTGCGGGAGAGAGATGGGTCTGGGGGCCGAAAGAGAGACTCCCGGAGGGAAACCGGAAGCGGAAGCGAGGGGCGTGTCAAGGCACCTGGAGTGGAAGTTGTAGCGAAGAAGAGGAAGACCCTCTACAACATGCATCAGCATAGTGGCTATAACAATGGTCTCGAGGAAGGCGTCTAAGACAGGGCAAGGATCCGATCGCTAGAAGTCATAGTCTGCTAGAGTGAACTTAACAACAAAAGTGAAGACAAGAGGTGGGGTGGGGGGAGAGAAAGGGCAAATGAAGAGTTGGCTATCTGGAGGGCTTCAGGAGAGAGGGCCAGGGAGCTCAGGGTCTGGAAGGAAAGACGGGCTCAGAGCACTAAGAAGGGATCTCGGCGGGTTGGGGTCAAGGTTTGAGGCGAGAGATGTGGGAGGAAGGGATCAGAGTCTGGATTCGTGGGGGGAGAAGAGAGCAAAGGATTCCAGGAGAGAGTGAAGCTCCAGGTCTAAGAGGAGGAGAGAATGATCCCGAGAGAGGGGTGGAGTCCAGGAGGCGTGAAAGAGAAGTGGGGCGGAGATCACACTCTTGGGGAATGCCGGGTTGAATCCCCAAGAAAGAGGGGTGAATAGAGGAAAAGAGGAGGAAATGGTGGAAAAAAGAGCAATCCTGAGAGATGGAGGCTTGGCAAGGAAAGGGTCTCGGGAGCCAACAGGGCCACGTGGGTAAAAGGCCAGTCAAGGAAGAACGACGCAGGATGGAGTGCGAGCTGGAGTCTGAGGCCCCATTCTTCCTTTTCCCTCACCCACAGCAGCAAAGACCTAAGGAGACCTGTGTTTCTAAACTAGTGTACTTTAGAATCCCCAGAGAGCTTAACGAAAACATAAATCCACTCTTGCTAAATCTCTGAAGGAAGTCTTGGGAATTTTGATTTGTTTTGATCACACAGCTCCCGGTGACGATGACGATCAGGCCAATGTTAGAGAATTACTGATCTGAGCTACACTATTCCAAACATCTACACTTCTTTCCTCTGTTCTGCTATTCTAGGAAGTTGATCACTCCCAAAAGAATGAGTAGAGAGAGTTCATAGGTACTTTTCTAATACCCTAATCCCAACAACAGGGAAGTTCTTCCTGGGATCTAACCTGATCTCTCCAATTTGCTCATTTAGCCTTTTTTTTTTTTTTCCTCATGAAAGAAAGAAAAACATGCAGGGGCTGCCTCTTTCCAGCCCTCTGATGTCAGAAAGATAAACTAGATAGAAAGGACATGGGAGAAAAGGGGCCCTGGGCTTCCCCTTCCCAATATCTCTCCTTCCCATTTCTCCCCTTCCCTCCCCCACACACGTACTGGTCAGCACAGGGCTCCGGTGGCAGCAGCTTGTCCTCATCTTCTTTGTTAAACAGAGATGACATTGTCAGCCAACCTTTCACCCCGACCCCCTGAACCTAGGAAGGAGGGGCTGGAGTCAGGAGGTTAAGATCCCAGGACTCCATAGCAGTTTCTGCCAGACTCTGGGGAACAGGATCAGGTTGGCCTTGGGAGAAGAGAAAAGAACTTACCCTGCGGGCGAGCTGTGACATGGGATTGAAAACCTCTTCGGCTGGTTCTGCCACCTCAGACTCCAACACTGGGGTTTCCCTCTGGGACATAAGATCACACTCAGCATGAGACCCTGGCAGAATGCCCCCACAACCTGGCACCCAAACTTCACAGAACTAAACACATCACAAAGGCACATGGAAATGTACATAGGTATACCTCCTCACAAAGCTACAAGTCCCATAGACATACATGCCTGTAAATTCCTGCAGATACCCTTCAGCACACATGCCTGCCATCTGCCAGCCACAGATGCACAGATACATACACACGGACCCACGGACACATGGACAAAGGTATGTATGCTTAGAGACACCCATGGGCCAGACTCGATACAACTAGAGCTCTTCACTCCTGTACATAGGTATATGTGATGTGAGGCACCTGTAATGAGCATGCGCACAGTTATGTCATTCATACCTGTGCATGTGTGCACTTGCACAACCGCAGACAGCTTCACAGAAGTCCACTCACAGCACACACACCTTTTCCAGCCCCCCAGAATGCAGATGTTTGATGCACCCAAAAATACACACCAGACAAACATAACATCAGAAATGCCTGCACAGAGGTATGCAGGCATAGACATATGCTCAGAATGTACACACCTGAGAATATCTGCACCCAGTTCACATCCACACACATCTTTCACTGAGGATTCCATATGGACTAGAAGGCAACCTTAATATCATCCATAGGTTAAGACTTTGGATACCAAACTGTCTAAATTGATATATATGCATCTCTCCTCCTTCAAGCTTCTCCTACCCCAAGAATAATTTCTGCCCCTTTTACATTTATGTACATGGCTACTATCTATTATAGCATCTAGGCCTGAGGCAATTCCCAGTGTCAGAATTTTGCTTGGTCTTTTTATGTCGGCACAAAGCATGGTTCATGAGAACCATGAGAGATGACTCTGATGTGATGCCGATACGGTGACCTTCAAAGCACAAACACTATTCCCCTTGTTGTTGTTATTGATTATCTTCAAGTAGAGCACAACTCATAGCAACCCTATGAACAAAAGGCTTGAAGCCCCTCTACAAGTATTGACATTCATCAAAGTTCACAGAGTTTCTGGAGGCATGTTATTTAGAAAGTGGATGCCCCTCCCATTCCCCTTACCTCCGGTAATAAAGGGGTCAGTATCTGTTGAGCAAACTGTCTCACTTTTGCTCTGCTCTGTCCATTAGAAAGTTGTGTCAAGCTAATATGTACATGGGACTATCATCAACAGTTCATAGAAGAATCTCATGCAGCATCCCTTGAGATTTTTTTAGCTCACTCTTCCCATGTCCTCAAGTCTTCACTTCCGTTTTCATAATGCCTTTGCATTATGCCATCCCTGAGTCTCTTCCCCCTCCTCTCTCCCCCTCTCTCATTGCTTGTCCCCTACCCCAGTTTAGCACTTCTCACTAAAGCTGCCCCTCTGTTTATGCCCCATCAATCTACCCACCTCCTCTGCCAGGTCCTCCTCAGATTCCCCGCTCAGGGTCTGTAACACTTTGGACTTGTAGGTTTTCCAGAAGGCCTGGTTCATGGCTGCAAGGGAAGCAGGCCTGGCACCCAGGCACAAGAAGATAGTGGCTCAGTGGGCACCCAGGGTCTCTAGCTCCAGGAACTTGGCGAGCCCAAGAAACTGTCCCAGGGATCAGGTAGCTTCATTAAAGATGCACCAACCTCCTCTTTTGGCACAGTGCCCAGCTGCTGAACCAGATCCAATGGAGTCTGGGATGGGGTTGATGAGGGTTTCAGCCACCTCAGGCCCTTCTTGACCCATATTGGTCAAGAATAATGATGACATCTCTCTCCACAAAGGCCTCCTTTTGGGGCCTAGGAGAACCTGGAGATTATCTCTTGGAGTTGTTCCAGAAAATTCCTCTTTTCCATTCATGAAGTGTTCAGGCCCAGGACCAACAGTGGTGCCCCTTGTGACTGTAGCCATGACAGTGGTGCCCTTTGCAGGGCTATGTCTTGTGTCCCTATTCAGCCTCCATGAACTGGAATGAAAAGGTACTAAAGCCCCTAGCAGATGCCCTAGGCTTACATTTCACTGCTTCATCTGGACTGGAAAACTCCCTCTCCCCAGGGATGCTCATGCCTGTCTCCTTGTTTCCTGGCAACAGGTTCTAAAGAGCTAGAGCCTTTGAATTATTACTGAGCTCCTCTAGCCCAGTCCCAAGGAACTGGCTTTGGCCAGTCTGGATGGCACCAAGTTCTGGTGAATGGGAGAAAGTTCCTAGGTCTTCTGTGGGCACGTGACAACTAGACTGTGCCTCTGCCTTTGCAGACAGTCCAGGACACAAATAATGGAGGCAAAAGTGAGGAGCTGCTTCTGTAACCAACCTCCTCTTCTTGTGAAAGGAGCTGACTCTTCTTCCAATCTGCCTAAGCACTGGTATCTCTGGAGAGGAACACCTCTCTCTCATGGCTAGGGGTGGAAAGATACAGAAGCACCAGTGATGCTGTGCTCAAGGTTCTGTTAACCAAAAAATCAGCAGTTGGAACCTACTAGAAGTTCTGCAAGCAGAAAGATGAGGCAGCCTGTTCTTGTAAGATTTACAGCCTTAGAAACCCTATGGGGCAGTTCTGCTTTGTCCTACAGAATTGCTATGAGTCGGAATTGATTCTATGATAATAGGTTTTGATGGAGGGTGGAGCGTCAAAGGGGAGGATGGAACACTCAAAAAGGCTCTATGTAAGGTGATTAGAGCCGGAGGGATCTCAGGAAGCTCTGTTGGGACCGGAATCCAAACATTTAGTCTCGTTTATTAATTTGTTAATAGTAATTTATTTAGTAATTTATTAAGGTCTCCCAACCGTGGAGCTTAGCATTTGGGACGAGTAATGGGTGACCGGGTCAGAAAATGGCACTGAACAATGCTGGGTTATGCTGGGGTGGGCAGAACAGCCAGAGCAGCTTCCGCAGCCCCGGAGCCGCCCGCTGGAGGGCGCTCAAGCGGCAGACTGGGGGTGACGTCATCAGAGGCCGTCTGGGCTCGCTTGCTCCACCCCCGGGCGTCTCGTGACGTCATTGAGCGGTACGGAAGTGCTCACACGTGTTCTTCTCCGAGCGCGGTCCTTGGCTGGTACAGGCCATGGGTCGCTCTCGCCGCACCGGCGCCCACCGGGCGCACTCATTGGCCCGTCAGATGAAGGCCAAGAAGCGGCGGCCAGACCTGGATGAGATTCACCGCGAGCTTCGACCTCAGGGTTCTTCACGGCCACTGCCCAAGCCGGACGCGGAACCCGACCCCGACCTGCCAGGGGGTGGCTTGCATCGCTGTCTGGCCTGCGCGTAAGCCTCTGCTGGGCCCAGCCTGGAGTGGTGGAGGGTCTGCAGTGCTGGTCGGGGGATGTCAGGGTCGGGTCCCGGGATGCGTGGGGTTTCTCCTTTTCCGAGGTCTGCATCTGCCCTCCTTGGCATCTCCCAGGCCCGGAACCTTGCTTCAGGGAAGATCTGGGATCTGAAAGTCATGTCAAGAGTCACTCTTTTCCTCGCCCCCTATTCCAACAGGAGGTACTTCATCGATTCTGCAAACTTAAGGACCCACTTTCGATCCAAAGACCACAAGAAAAGGTATGAGGGCATAAGACTGATGGATGAGTGTCTGCGTGCCGGCAGGCGTGCACCAAGTTGATAGGTAGGCAGGCAAGCCGTGGGTATGATCAGCTTCCAATTCTTTATTTTTCTTCCTCCCAGGCTGAAGCAGCTGAGTGTTGAACCCTACAGTCAGGAAGAGGCAGAGAGAGCAGCGGGAATGGGCTCCTATATCCCCCCTCATCGGCTGCCTGTGCCCACAGAGGTTTCCACAGATGTCCCAGAGATGGACACGTCTCCCTGACATGGCCCGAGAATGCAGGGCAGAGGAGATGCCCATGGGTGGTGATACAAAGACTAAACTGAAAGACATTACTAACATCTTTTGGACTTGGAATTAGGAGTGGTTTGGCCTCTTCTGGGTGCCTCCCTCTAATAAAGGAACAAGACAAAGAGGATTGCCTCTGAACCCCAACATTCAGGCCAGATCCTCCTACCTTCCTCTAAATTCCTGCCATGTTGGAATTTCTCTCTTAAGTCAATATACAGGGTCTAAGGTTTCTACTCTCTATTTGGTCCATCTTAGGAACTGCATATCGGCATTCCCTCTGGGATCTTGACATTTGAGCTGGAGCTGCCAGCAGTTGAGTAGGGTTAGGATTAACTATTCTAGATTTTGTGTGGGCAGGGACTGAGCCCTCAGGAAGGAAGGGTTAATATGAGAATATAGTTCCTCCCCTGAGTCACCTACCTCCAGGTCACGGTAAGAGGCTGCCTCCTTCATCATGGAGCCTGCGGTGGTTGTCGCTGCCCCACCATCTTCCAGACAGCATAGCAAGAGCCTCCCAGCCCCAGCACAGCCAGCAGTGTGGCCACAACCCCAGCCACTGGGCTCCGGGGCTCTGCCTTCAGTTCCCCTGTTACCTGCATCTAGGAGTACACAGGTTTGTGTAGAGGGTCAGTTGAGGTTTCTGGGGAGGTGGAGGATGGGAAAGAGCTGAGAATGTACAGCTGAGTGAAAAGATAGAAACGCCGTCACTGCCCCAGGGAGATTCCACCCCAGTATCTCTCGCTTCACTGCCCATCTGGGCCCTGGCTGCTCAGGCGGCAGGAAACGTGCCAGCTTGGCTGTAGGGGGTGTCAACCTAGCGTGGTAGGGGGAAAGGAGAAGGTAGTTGTGCCGGAAGCCATTGGTCAGTCAGAGGACTTACCTGTAGTACTCGGAAGTAGCCTGGGGTCAGGCGTCGAAATCGCATGGTGAGGACACTGATCTCCCTGGCGGCCTGTGGGGGTGAGGGTGGGCTTGAGGTGCAATGGTGTTCATGGTGCCAAGGGTAGGATATCAGGGTCCTGAGATCTCTGACCTCCCCCCAACAGGGAACCCCTTCCTTCAGAGGATGCTCACCAGCGCCTCCTCACCGAGCTCTGGCAGGAGGTGGGGCAGCGGGTTCTTTAAATCCGGTCCCTTCCCCCCAACAGCCCTGCCAACCTCAGGAGCAGCTGTCAGGAGAGATCAGCATCAGGCCTGAGCAGAAGCACCTCCCCCAGCCACTGTGGGGACAAGGCCTTAACAGCATTCAGGAACCTCAGGTCTGGACAAGGTGTGGGAGGGCCTCCGCAAGCCTTGGTCCGGACCCTTCCTTTACCTCAAATGATTGAGGACCACCAGTCAGCTCTCTGCAGAGGAGTGGGAGGGTGCTTTATGAGCCTATATGATTGTTCCTGTTTAAAGAGTCATGTCCTCCCCACAATGTAGTTCCCATAGGGACACTACAGTTTTTCTTTGTCCTCTCCTTTAGGGACAGTCATACCTCCTGGAGTTAGGAATACTCCATGAAAGAATGTGTGTAAAATGTGTACACCTTCAGCCTGGGAGTTTCCCTTCTGCAGAAGTACTGGCGCAACCGAGTTTAGATAAAGGAATTAGTGTTCATTCCAATATTTTGTGCAGTAGAAAAATTTGGAAATGGCCTTGGTCCCTAAAAAGGTAGATCTGTAAATACTGGTTTACAGAGTGGTCTGCTGTTGTGTTTTTAAAAAAGAGCAGCTAGAGAGCTCTGTTGGCCTAGTGGCAAGAAGCTGTGCTGCAATCCTGAAGGCATGCAGTTCGAATCCACCAGATGCTCCTCTGGAGAAGGATGGGCAATCTCCTCCTATACCAGTTGGATCTGACTCAATAGTACACAAGAAAGGGGCAGGGGAAGATACTGTAAAGAACAGCTAATGGGTCTGAACATTGCTTTAAACACTATAGAGATTTCATTTGGTACTGACTCTCATAAAATGGGGGAGAAGGAGAACAAAGTAATTTTCAGAACAGTGTGTAGAGCATCTGCACAGATAGGAAATGGAAGGATGTCCAGAAAACTTAAGAGTGTGCTCTTCTGGAGAGTGGAATAGGAGCATACATATGTCCTGCTTTCACATAATACTATTCTTATGACTTGTTTTTAGTAAATAAGCATAAACTTTTGAAAATTCATAAAAAAAAAAAGCTGCCATTTACTGTGGTCCTAAGTGCTTGGTATTGCCAGGTGCTGAGGCAGAGTGAAAGTCCTATTTTGCTTATTGGGCCTCAACCTAATGGGGGAAGGGGATAGAAAAGCCCAGCATTACTCATTAGTCAGTCCCTCCATTGGGCATCTTAAGGCTGTAGATCTATCCAGGAATAGACTGTCCATCTTTCTCCCATGGAGTAACTGGTAGATTTAGACTTCTGGCTTTTAGGTTAGCAAACAAACCCTGTAAGGCATTGTGCCAATAGGGACCCATAGCTGATCTAGCAGGGTTTCAGCGACTATCAGTCACACAGGAGGAGATTGCCCATCTTTCTCCCCTGGAGCAACTGGTAGATTCGAACCACAAGCCTTTGTACAAGGAGTTGCATTGCCAGTCCAAAGACATACAGTTTGAATCTACCAGCTGCTCCATGGGAGAAAAATAAGCAGTCTTCTGTGCAGTTTATTACCTCTGAAAACTGGCTAGAGGGTCGGCTATGAGTTGGTTCAACTTGATGGTACATAACAGGTATAAATGAATGGTCATGAACTCTTACCTGTTTCTTACTTAGAGGATTGTGAAGACAAGGGTTCTCATCATGGTATCTGATACCAGCTCAAGGCCTGGTAGGTACTTGATGAAGTCAGGGCCAAGGAGATAGGTCTACTGGACACTAGTGAAGGTTCTATTTGAATATGCTGGGCTTTCCCACAGTATCACAGCGAGGCTTTTATACAAAGAAACTATTTTAAAGGAAGATGAAACTCGAAGGATAGCTCAACAGATATGGGGTGCAGGGTCTTAGGACATGAGGTTAAGGACAAAGCCATCCAGTGAGAGAGGCTTGCAAATGTGAAGACTGCTGGTTCACAGATGAGGCCACAAGACTTTGAGACCCATTTGGAGGTAGCCACTTGTCTACTCTTTGAAGATGCCATGTATGAAGGTGAGGAGGGTCATCAGAGGTGACAATTCCAGAGAAGCTAGAGAGCTCAACTTGTATGTTAGATTATTTTTATAACCAATTTTTAAATGCCCACAACCATGGTTTTATCTGTGAGCCAAATTCAGAATTCAAGTCTCAGGTACAGACAAGATCATGATGGGCTTTGAAAGCCTGCTGTTGGGGCACTGAGATTTCAAAGTAGGTAAAATGGTGAGAGGAGATAATAACTCTAGGAATGTACCCAGACCTCACCTCATGGAATGAAATAAATAAGGTTAATGCCTATCTACTCATTCCCAAGAAAGATGATCCCAACAGAATGTGAAGGACTGAGAAGTTCAATTTAGAAGATGCTGTGGCACCAGCGATACTGCTGATGTCAGATCATGGCTGAAAGTAAAGACTATTAGAAGAATGTCTGTTTGTGCTTTATTAACTATGCAAAGACATTTGACTGGATCATTATGACTAACATTAAGAATGAAAATTCCAGAACACTTAATTGTGCTCATGCGAAACCTATAGACCAAGAAGGTATTGTGCAAACACAGCAAAGGAACACTGCATGGTTTAAAGTTAGGAAAGATGTTCATCAGAATTGTATTCTTTCTCCATACCTATTCAAGTCCGTACATTGAGTAAATTATTC
>NW_006399778.1:3526375-3529931 GCF_000299155.1 Elephantulus edwardii | reverse complement strand
AAAAGTGCATGAGTAGTCAAAAATTGAAAAGCAGTAATATTCTGAGTAGAGGTTCTAATAGTGGCACAAATCAAGTTACAGAGGTAAGGTGGTTCCATTGCCATCCTTACTCTAACTTAATTTTTTTTTTTAATTTAAATTTGTTACTAATTTCAGTGAAAATTTACAGAGGCTTTGGCTTTCCATTCATTCATTGTTGTAGATGTGTCCCCTTCCAAGGCTCCCCTCCCCCCACCAGACATTACCCTTTTGGAAAAGTAAAAGAAAAGATTCTTTCATTATTTTACAAACCCTCCCCCAGGTCCACTCCACCATGTAGCCATCGCTCTAGACTCCTGTCAAGAGATTGGAATTCTTAATCACTACCGATGAGATTGTAAAATGGTACAACCTCTGTGAAAGGTGGTCTGGCACTTTCTCAAAAAGTTGGAAATAGAAATACCATTTGACCCAGCAATTCCACTACCAGGAATATACCCTAAAGAAACCAGAGACAAAACTCAAACATGTATACACACCCATGTTTGTTGCTGCATTATTTACAATAGCAAAGAGATGGAAACAACCCAAATATCCAACAACAAACAAATGGAGAGAAAAAACTATGGTTCCATCACACAGTGGAGTATTATGCAGCACTGAGAAATAGTAAAACATTACACAACATAGAGGAACCTTGAGGACATTATGGTAAGTGAAATTATCTCAGTCACAAAAGGACACATAACTGCCTAAGACCGCTGTTAACACAATAGGATGAACATGAGGAAGATATTGAAGAGAGAATGGGGAAAGAATGGATAGATAGTAAGCACTGCATTAGAACAGATGAGGGGAAGAACTGTCTGAAAGGAATATTTGATTATGCATTATATATATGAGAACAATGTAGAACAAGAGGTTCATTGCTGGGTTGGCTAGGAGAGGGGGAGAGAAATTGTGCAACAATGAATAAAAGTGTAAAGATATTCTGACCATTGGAATAGGCAATATCATGATAGATGGAGAAAAAATTCAACTGTCAACAGCTTTATCTTAACTTGTATCTACAATTGGCACCAGCAGTTAGGAGATTAGGAGACTTACTACACTGGGAAAATTCAATTCAAATTACTTAGAGGAGCAATCATGTCAGTTTGAGGACTAAAGTACTCCAGATTTAGGCCATGTTCTTTTCAAATCACTTGATAAGCATCTGAGTTTCTACCTCCTTCATTACCATTTGTTCTTGTTCATAGGGTATTTCCTGAAATTGTTCAGTGTCAGTCAATTCCTTCTGGTACAGTGACTGTGTATTCCCTCCATCTTCTTTTAATGCTTTCTGTATCATTTCAATATATTGCCTATAACATCTTTCAATATTGAGACACAAGGTTTAGATTTGTTTTTCCATTTGAGAAGTACAGAGTGAGTTCTTCTCTTTTTATTCTCCAATTCTAGCTCTCTGCACATTCCATTATAATACTTTGCTTTGTCCTCCTGAGCTGCCCTTTGAAATAGTACGTTCAGCTCTTTCACTTCAACATGTTTTCCTTTTATTTTGGATTCTTGACACTCCAATGCAATCTTTTAAGTTCATTATTTTTCAGTGCTTCTTAGTATTCCATTGTGTGAATAGACCACAGCTTCTCTATCCATGTGTTTATTGATGGGCATTTGGATTGCTTCTATCTCTTTGTTATTGTGAATAACACAGCAATAAACATAGGTGTATATACATCTGTTTAGATGGCAGTTCTGGTTTCTTTACGGTATATTCCCAATAGTGAAATTGCTGGGTCAAATGACATTTCTAACTTTCTGAAAAAGTGCCAGACTGCTTCCATAGTGGTTGCAGCATTTTACTCTCCCACCAGCAGTGAATAAGGGTTTAATATCTCCACAACCTCACCAGCATCTGTTGTTTGCTATTGAACTTTGCTATTGTTCCTGGGATATTTATGGACTTTTTATTTTGATTATGGATTGCAGTTTTAGTATCTGTGACTTTGTCACTACTAGAAAACATAAATACTTTCATATCAAATTGTAGTTACTTCCAAGTATTTTTTTTTAATTTTTCTTTTACTTTATTATTTTTGTGTGCGTGTACCGTCAAATCAGATCTGACTGGTACAGGAGGAGATTGCCCCTCCTTCCCTGGCAGAGCATCTGCTGGATTTGAACTGTGCACCTCTGGGATTGTAGTTGCAGCTTCTTGCCACTAGGCCACCAGAGCTCCCCAACTTCCAAGTATTTAATAATGTCACTCAGGACCTTCACTTTGCTCTCCAGCTTCAGCAGTTACCAGCCAACTTTAAACAAAATTGAGCAGCCTCAGCTACAAGCAGAGTGGTACAGCAGCCCCCTCAAGAGACCACCAGATCTCCCGATGTGGTCCATAAACAGAGCTGTACAAAGCCAATGAGAATCCTCCTTCATATGCTGACCTTGTGATATTTTTAACAAAGGATTCATTTCCAGTAAAACGATATGAAATTAAGGGCATGCAGTGGATTGAAATTCTCAACATCTTGGACACTGGTAAAGTTGCTAGGACTCTGGAACCAAATATAAGTGGTGTGAGTATGGTCTGACTTTCACGGAAAAAGTGAAACAGCAGAAGATACAGTTAAAGACCAAATTTCTCAAGATTTGAAACTGATGTTTAATACCACCTTCTCACCAAAACCAAGAAAGGTGATGAAATCAACTCTTCTTACAAGAGGACGTGCATTAAATTTGGTTGTGATGTTGACTTTGCTTTTGCTGTACCTGTAACCAACCCATGATTTAGCTGTCTTTGGTTACAAGAGCTGGCTTGCCAGTCACCTGTTGGCTTTGACAATCTCAAATGAAAGCCAACTGACTTGAGATTGTCAAAGCCAACAAGAGATACCTTTGCAGTAGATTATAGGACTGGGAACTTTCAGTCACATACCACCGTCATTAATGAGACAGTATTTGGAGGATCAATTCATTAGAAAGTATGGGAAGATCTCGACACTTCAGTAAACCTTCCTTAGACATTAAGTAGCATCTGCACTGGTTTGGGCTTTTCATCACTTCGATTTTTTGCAAAGTCAATAACTAATATAGAGTGGGCTACACTCGGAGTCTGGGGTGAAGCTTACACTATCAGCTCTCATAGGCAAGGAAAGCACTAATGGTAGAGGCCATAAACTTGGTCTTGTTCTGGAAAGGTATTCTTTTTTAAAATTTATTATTAATTTCAATGAAAATTTACAGAGACTTTGGATTTTCATTCATTCATTGTTGCACTTTTCTCCCCTCCCAACCCTCCCCACTAATACACTACTCTCTTGGAAAAGTAAAAGAAAAATTCATTGTTTTACAATCCCTCCCCCCAGGTCCACTCCACTATACAGCCTTTGCTCTTGACTCCTGTCATGATAATAAAACCTTATAACATATTCCTTTTAAACAGTTTTCTCCCTCATCTGTTTCAATGCAGTATACATTATTGAGCCCTTCTTTCTCAGTCTCCCCCCAACCCCGAGGTCAGTCCTGTTTTACAACAGTGGCACCATGCAGTATTTGTCCTTTTGTGACTGAG
>NW_006399778.1:3522305-3523473 GCF_000299155.1 Elephantulus edwardii | reverse complement strand
GCAGTCCTTGACACTCTGCAGCAAGCGCTTCAGGTCCTCCTCAGTTTCAGCAAGCAGGGTTGTGTCATCCGCATAACGCAGATTGTTGATAAATTGTCCACCATTGTGCTCGCTTCGGCAGCACATATACTAAAATTGGAACGATACAGAGAAGATTAGCATGGCCCCTGCGCAAGGCTGATACGCAAATTCGTGAAGCGTTCCATATTTTTAAAAAAAAAAAATTGTCCACCATTACCCACCATTAATGAAATCCATCATTGATAAAGGGAAAACCTGTCATTTTTCACTGCTTTGAAATAATAGTTTTTAGTAGCCAAATGCCAAATTGTACTTGATTGTGCTCTTTCTGTTTCAGAAAGTTTTGCAGTGGGGCTGATAATTGATGGGCAACTCTGTGCCTAGTATTATTCAGTGGCTAAATGAGGATTTTGCTTATCCTCACACCACATCCAAAAAAAGTTGGATAATGAGTAATGATGACAGAAGAATCAATGCCTTTGAGTGTGATGTTGGAAAACAGTATGGAATTTCTCACAGACTGCCAAAAGAACAAACAAGTATGTCCTGGAGAAAGTGTGGCCAGGATGTTCCACAGTGGCAAGGATAATGCAACCTCATCACACATCTTCTGGGCATGTTGTCAAGAGGGACCAGTCTTTGGAAAAGGACATCATGGTTGGAAAGGTGGAGGGTCAGCAAAGGCAAGACAGACCCTCAATGAGCTGGATTGATACCATGACTGCAACAATAGGCTCAAGTATATCAGAGATGATGAGGATGCACATGATAGGCCAAAACTGAGATCTGTTCTTCATAGGATCACTGTGGATTATAATTAATTTGACAGCACCTAACAATAGCATATGACAGTCAACATGCATGGTTATAGCAGTCAAGAAGTCAAAAGACATGTTGCATTGGAAAAGTCTATCAAGGACATCTCCAAGGCACTAAAGAACAATGATGTCAATTTAAAAACTAAGGTGTCAGTTCGAATCCACCAGATGCTCTGCTGGAGAAGGAGGGATAATCTCCTCCTGTACCAGTCAGATCGGATTTGATGGTGGTGGTGTTGTTGTTATGTGCTGTCAAGTCGCTTGCAACTCATAGCGACCCTATGTACAACAGCCCTAAACTCCGCTCTGTCCTGTGCCAATCGCACTGT
>NW_006399778.1:3495267-3521660 GCF_000299155.1 Elephantulus edwardii | reverse complement strand
ATATTGTAGGCTGCAGTCCTTGACACTCTGCAGCAGGCGCTTCAGGTCCTCTTCAGTTTCAGCAAGCAGGGTTGTGTCATCCACATAACGCTGATTGTTGATAAATCATCCACCAATCTTGACCCCACATTTCTCCTCATAGAGCCCAGCCTCCGGGATAATCTGTTCTGCATATAGGTTGATAAGGTATGGAGATAGGATGCATCCCTGGCAGATGCCCTTCCCAATTTTGCACCATGCAGTGTTCCCTTGCTCTGTTCTGACGACTGCACACGTAAAGAAAATAATAAAAACTAAGGTGTGCCTGATCCAAGCTTTGATCTTTTCAGTTATTTTCTAAGTTGGACAAAGAAGAAAAAAAATGACAGAAGAACTGATCCCTTTGAATTGTGGTGCTGGAGAAGAGTACTGAATATATATCTCATGGATGCCAAAAGAACAAACAAGTCTGTCTTGGAGGAAGTGCATCCAGGATGTTCCTTCGAGTAAAGGATGGTGAAACTTCATCCTACATGCTTTGGGCATGTTGTCAGGAGGGTCCAGTCCTTGGAAAAGGACATCATGGGGGGAAGACCCTCCACAATATGAATTGATGTAATGATTGTAACAATGGGCTTGAGATCTCTGATATCAGAGATGTGAGCATGGTGTAGCATAGTATTAGGTTCAGATTTATTGTTCAGAGTTGCTTTGAGGCGTGTGTGACTAGATAGTACCTAACAACAACACACTCAGCAAGTGACCCCAACAAATGGCCCAGGTCTCTGCATTGCTTCTTGTAATCCTTATCTTTAGCTGTCTCCTTATCACTAAATATGTGGGAGGAGGTGAACCAAGGACCACCCCACAGTTTAATGATCTTCAAGCTGAACCACCACCACCTTCCAGAAAATTTAACTTCAGTTTTCCAGTCTTGTTATTTAATGTTCATAAACACTTGTTATTAGTCATACATTTGTGTATTTAAATATATTTTTATAGTAGTTATCTTTGCAGTTGTAAAAATTTTGTATTAAGCCTTTAATGGAATTTGGAGAAATTTACCATCCTGTCAGAGGGATTCATGGTAGGAAAAGAGGGGGGATTGGAAACCCTCTGTAAAGGTTTTAGAGAGGGAGGCCTCAGCAAGATGGATTGACATGGTACTCTAACAGTGGGCTCAAGTATATCAGAGATGGTGAGGACAGCACAGGTTAGTCATAGGACATAGCTATGAGTCATAGTCGACTCAGGGCACATAACAACAAAAAGTTTTAGAGCTGTTTATTCAGGTGCTGTGTGATAACTCTGAAGGCTTGCTTTGGGGTCGGGGGTTGCGCTGGCAACCCAAATGGTAGCGGCTCAAATAAATCCATAAGCTGCTTCTTCAGGGGAAAGAGACCGTCACCTCTCGAGCCATTTACAACCTCTGAAAACAATTGGATGTTAGCCAGGACTTGGTTTCGCCTCGACATTAATGAGAGAGTGAGTTTTATAACTAAAGCTATTGACATAATGAAGTTGGAATTAGCCCAAAGTCACACAGTTTTACGAACTTGTAGAGCCAGCGCTTGCATCCCCGAGTCTGGTTCCCCGACTTTTGTGCTTTGCTGATGGACTCAGCGATCCGTGAATCGGCCCCTTTTTCACCCAACCTGGGGAAAATCAGGAATCCACTCTGATTTGAACACAAAGTATTGGGCAGAATCCCAGCCCGTCTCACAGGTCACTGGGTCACCTGCCAGGGGCACCGCCTCCTAGGAAGGCCGCGGCGCCCCCTGAGCACTGGGCGGGCTCTGCGCTGATTGACAGGCGCTGGGCCAGTGGCCGTGGCAGCTCCGCACCTGGCCGGCCACGTGGGTCCAGGTGTGCTCCGGCTCCGCCCCGGCCCGCCCCGGCCCGCCCCGCCCCGGGCCTGGGTGCTGGGAGCGGAAATTCCTGCGCGGGCGGGACACAGAGGGCGCCCTGGGAGCCGAGCGGGTTCGACCATGGAGCCGGTGACGACCTGGACCCCCGGGAAGGTGGCAACTTGGCTCCGAGGTGAGGGGCGCCGGGGCAGAGGTGGCCTGGGGTGGGACACTAAGTGTGAGGCGCGTCGGCCGGTTAAGTGAGAAGCAGGGGAAGATGAGAAACGAAAAAGACCTGCTGAGTCTGTCAGTCTGTTAGTCAGTCAACAAATATTTGTAGAGCGTCTGCCGGGTATCAGATTCTGTGCTGGGCAGAGGGACGGACCAGGTGACCCTGGAGGCCCGAGGGTCCAGAAGTGGGGGTCACCCATCTCCCCAGCATCCCGAGTCCACCCGGGTGGGGCTGGGGAGGCTGCGCTTGTGTAATGAAAACATTCAGAGGGAGGCCCCGCGTTATCGCTTTCATCTTCCCGGAGCCCCAGGGCCCTGTTGGCTGTTATTAAACCCATTTTCTGCAGAGGAAAACGTCGCAAAAGAGCCAGGAAGTGATTTGCTCCCAGGCTTTGGACCGGGACCAGCTCTGGCGCTTTCCCTTCTCCCACCCTGAGGTTCTCGGGGAAAGTTGAAGGAGTTGATACTGTGGCTCATCGAGGCCGAGGAGATGCAGTTCCCAGGCTCAGCGATCCTCAAGTGGAGCCCCTCTGGCCGCAGCTGGCGGGTGGAGTGGTTTTAAGTCGGGAACTCCCTCCCAGAGAAGGGAGCCGAGTGCCCGCAGCAGCTCCAGGCCCCAGTAAGGGCAGTGATTCCTGCTGGAGTCAAACTTCAACACTGAGTTCCACACTCGGCTGTGCCACTCATCAGCTCTCTGGGCCTCAGCTTCCCCATCCATAAAACATAAAGCTGAAAAGACAGCTTTAACTGCAAAGAGTGAACCAGAGGAGACTACCAAAGGCAAAGGCCTGTATATATGCAGCTCTGTATCATCGGGAGAGAGGGAACCCAATACTTTCACGGTTCTTGAATAGGGAAGGAGTTAGTGTAGGGTCCAGGCAAGGGAGTTACAGGCTTATGAGACACCAGCATGAGGGTGAGAAGGTGATCACACACATTTCCTTGTGAAAGCTCAGTGTGGGAAGAATTTCCTCAAGAGTGAGCAAGCTACTCGGTGTCCCTGTAAAATGGGGATATGGTTCCAACTTTCTATAGATGTGATGAAAATGAAATATGTTAATATGGGTAAAGTTCTTAAAACTTTCCCTGGCACACAGTACTAGCTGTGCTACTATCCCAAAGGCTTAAAGTTAAAATCCACAGCTGCTCCATGGGAGAAAGATGGGCAGTCTCCTCCTGTGGGATTTACTGTGTCTGGAAATCTGCTGGAGGATCAGCTATGGGTGGGTTCTGATTCAACGGCACACAACAGCAGTTTATTTTTTGAATGTCCGCCTGGTACTAGGGAGTTCTGCTTTTGTAGTGTTTGAGAGCTAACCGAAAGGTCTGCAGTTTGAAACCACCAGCTGCTCCACAAGAGAAAAAAAATGTGACTATCTGTTTCCATCAAGATTTACAGCCTTGGAAACCCTATAGGGCAGTTCTACTCTTTGGTGTCAACGGGTTTGAGTTGGCTTCCCAGGCACAGGCTGGACATTGAGGGTCAGGAAAGGATGGTTGTTCAGGGCCTGTTTCTTGAAGAGCTCCTGATAAATTGGGAGAGGCAGATGTTCAATCAGGCAGTCCCAATGCCAAACAGCAAGTGCAGGTGGCTATGGGGTGCAAAGATGTCGACTCTTCTTTCATACTTTGGACATGTACCCAGGCGAGTCTGTTCCTTAGAAAGGGTTATCAGGCCTGGAAGGATAGAAGGTCAGTGAAGGAGAGGAAGATGAGATGGGTTGACACACTGACTTCAGCAATGGGCTCTAGTTTGTCAGAGATTATGAAGCTAGCTCATCCTCAGGATATGGCAGAGTGCAGGTCAGCTGTTCGAACATAGGGTCACTATGAGTCATACTTGACTTGATGACACCTAATAACAACAATATAGGAGAAAGAGCAAGTTCTGGTGGCCTAGTCTATAGGGAGTTGCACTACTAACCCAAAGGTTAAAACCCACCAGTGGAAACAAACAAACAAACAAAAAAACAAACAAACAAAACCCACCAGTGAGAGAGCTCTAGTGGTTTAGTGGTAAAAATCTGTGCTGCAATCCCAAAGGCATGCAGTTCGAATCCTCCAGATCCTCTGCTGGAGAAGGAGGGGCAATCTCCACCTGTGCTGTTAGGATCCAATTCAATGGGACACAACAAGGAAAAAAAAAAAACCAAAACAAAAACCCCACCCCTGGCTCAGCAATCTCATTCCATGATGTTTACACTCTTCCAAAAGCCCTTTGTCCTCCTTGGAGGCAAGAATAGCAAAGCTTCATCTCATACATGTTGGGGTATGTTGCTATGAGAGGTTATTTCTTAGAAGGGGACAACATGCTTGGAAAGGGCGAGGGTCAGCAAAAGAGAGGACCCCCCTCAGTGAGACAGTTTTGACACAGTGACTGCAGCAGTGGGCCCATGTGTGTCAGAAATGATGAGGATGGCACAGGATAGAACAGGGTTCAAATTTCTTGTTCATAGGGTCATTCACTACTAATCGTACCTGACTTGCTGACATCTAACAATAAAAACAAAAACTTGCTGGAGGGTCAGCTGTGAGTTGGTAGATGACAATAAGATGGAAGCAAGAGGAAAGGTCCCCAAGCTAGTCTGGGAGTCATGGGAGGCTTTCTGGAGCACAAAGAAAGAAGGAAGTGAGGGAGGGAGGGAGTTAGAATAACATTTCGGGTGAAAGGAGGAGGACCCTGAGACAAAAGAGAGCTTTGCAGGACCTATAGGAGCTATGAGGAGTTAGTGCTCTGGACATGAAGTGCTGTGTTTGAAGGGTTGTGCTGGCAGATGAGGCTGGCAAGACAGGCAGTGGCTGGATCTTAAGGGCCTTGTAGGTCAAGACATCTGGCAACAGAAATATAATGACTACTATTGACAGTCAAACCAAGAACTGGGGCAAGTGCTTGACATGTATCCTGTAATTTATCCTCACATGATTAGAAGGTAAGTGTTTTTATGATACCCATTCATAGATATTGAAACTGAGCACAGAACAATTAAACAACTTGTGCAAGGTCTAGTCCTAACTCTATATTCAGGGCTCTTATTCTCATTATCAGTAGTCCCAGGTGGAAGGACCATCAGAATTGTGTGGAGGGTTTCCTAAAACCCAGACTACGGGGCCCCATTCCTCTGATCCAGCAAGTCTGGAGTTAGTTGTTTTCATTGTGTACTTTTGTGTCAGAAATGGCCCACAGCTGACCCTCCAGTGGGTTTTCAGAGGCAGTAGGTGATTGCCCATCTCTCTCTTGTGAATTCAAACCATGTACCTTTCTGTTGAAGTCTGGGGTAGGACCTGAGAATTTGCATTTCCAAAAAATGCCCTGGTGAGACTGATGCTACCAAAATGGAGACCACCCTTTGAGAACTACTAGTCTAAACTACTTTTCAATTCAGTGGCCACATTTTGAAATGGGTAGAACACAGCCCAAGGAGCTAAGGATTCTCATTAGGAGCAGACTGATGGGGAAATGGCTCTGCACCAGTCAAAAACTGGCCAGAGAGGTTGTGATGCTCCTTGCCCCTTTCTGTTTTCTCTCCAGGCCTCGACGACTCCCTGCAGGACTATCCCTTTGAGGCCTGGGAGCTGCCGGGCAAGTACCTGCTTCAGCTCTGCCCCCGCAGCCTCCAGGCTCTGACTGTGTGGCCTCTGGGTCACCAGGAACTCATCCTGGATGGGGTGGAACAGCTCCGGGCTCTGGTGAGTGGGGGTGGCCACAGTGACTGCAGCATCCACTGTCCTGGGGGTTGTAGATGGGCCATAGCCCCTGCCAGGGAGGTCACCTTCCCACTCGCCACCACAGAGCTCTGGACTTCAGACAGAGAACCTGCAGAACCTGACAGAGGGGCTGCTGGCGAAAATTCACACCTTCCAGACCTTGGTCCAAGGCCATCTGGAGGCCTGCGCCGAGACCCCTGCTGATGTTCTCAGTGCAGCGGTGGACCTGGTGCAAGAGGCTCGTACTCTCCTTTTCTGGCTCAACAGGTACCTCAGGCTCCTCTCAGGGCCTCAGATCAGATGGCTGGTGGAGGCCCTTCTCATCCTTGTCTCCTCCAAGGTGTTGAAGGGCCTGGGAGATAAAGGACTGGGCTCTGCTCAGCGGTGGCAGAGCAGAGCACTGTCTGCATGGCTGCTTGGATACCAGAGTCCCCTCCAGCTTGTTCCTGACAGTCATACCTACAACCATTGCCAGAGTGCTTCCCCTACCCTTTCACTGGCTGTTTCTGCTCATTCTCCAGCTCCCAGCTCAAGTCCCTTCCTCAGGGAAGTTACCTAGTCTCAGAGCTCCCTGTACTTTACAGCACTCAATACAGTTGGAGTTAAACAACTTCTGATGTAATTGAGTATTTAATGTCTATCTCCCTCATGCCTAGAATATAGTAGGCGCTTGTCTCAGGTGACATTCAGTAGAGGTGTAAACCATCTCCTTTTAACAACAACCCCTCAGAGCAGGCATCACCCCCCAGTCTCAGATGAGTAAACAGTGCCCAGTGGTGAAGGGAGTTTATTGTGAAGCACAGTCCTTTAATCACTGTTCCCTTCGTTCCCCTCCCAGGTACCTCTTCTCCCACTTAAACGACTTCTCAGCCTGTCAGGAGATCGGGGACTTGTGTGGGGAGCTGGGCCAGGCCCTGCAGGAGGTAGGAGACGCAGGGGCTCACTTGGCCCAGGAGGCAGAAATAAAATCAGGCTACAGCTTTTTATAACCCATGAATCAGCATTGGATCGGATGTGAGAGCCGGGGCGAGGCAAGGACAGGGAGAGAAAACCCAGTTGCTAGGCATAGGACAGTGGTAGCATGGGGTCTCCCAAATGACAGGGGGAGCTCAGAAGTGGAGGTGGGAGAAAGGTAGGTGCAGTGGCTTCTGGGAGACTGGTATTGGGAAGCGGAAAAAAACTCAAGAGGCCAAAGCTCTGAATCCTCATAGTCTGGGTCAAGGCCTGGACTTGGGAAGCAGGGAGAGACTCTAGGGAGTCCCACTTTCCCCCCAAGAGGAAGGAGCCCCCCCTTACCCCCCAAGAGGAAGCAGCCCCCCTTACCCAAAGTGACCGTTGCTCTCTCACTTTGCTTTCAGGATTGCCCGGTGGCTGAGAAGGAGAGCCGAGTCCTGAGAATCGTGAGTGTGGGAGGTGGCACGGAGTGGGGCTCCAGGGGACCGGGCTCAGGCCAGTACCTTGTTTTTCGTTCCCTTGTTCCTCTCTCTCAGTGTAGCCACATCGCTGGGATCTGCCACAACATCCTGAGCTATAGTCCCAAAGAGCTGCTGGAGCAGCGGGCTGTGCTGGAAAGCGTGCAGCTGGACGATCCCTTGGTGAGGACTGGTTTCTGGCCTCTGACCTCTCAGTAGCCTGGACTGGGCCCTGAATTATGGCTATCAGATTCCACAGATGCCTCAGTTGTTACGGTTGAAAAGCCTTTTTACACAGATATTAAAGTGAAGCTCCAGAGCTCATCGTCATTCAGTACCTCCCCTGTCCTGAGAGGCTGCAGCTAGTGTGTTCTCAGGTTCCCTCAGCCCAAAAGCGCAGACCTGGCATAGGCTGAGGGGCAAGATAGGGGAGATAAGGATTTATCATCTGCTTTAATCTTTGACCTGTGAGGGAAATCAAACCACTAGCCCTGCTCTGGTCCTGCCCAGCTCTGTCCCTGCTTATCCTCAGCAAAGTTGCTAAAATTCTGGTGCTTCAGAAATTACCGACTTCAGTTTTCCTCTGGCTCTCAGAGGCGGCGGCAGAGGTCCAGAAAGGAGCAGCAAACTCAAGTCGTCATTGTTGTTGTGTGTCGTCAAGCTGGAAATGACTCATAGCTGACCCTCCAGCAGATTTTCAGAGACTATAAATTGCATGGGAGGAGAATTGCTCATCTTTCTCCCGTGAAGCACCTGATGGATTAGAATTGTCTACATCTGGCAGTACAGCTTCTTACCACTAGGCCACCAGAGCTCCCCACACTAAGTTAGTTGTTATTGTTAGGTACCATTGAAGTGAGTATGACTCTTAGCCTCCCTATGAACAACAGATCTATCCTGTGCCATCCTTGTCGTCTCTGACATACTTCAGGCCATTGCTGCAGTCGGTGCAGCAAGTTAGGGTAGGGCCAAATGGGGGCCAGCTCTTCCACAGCTTACCCTACCTGAGTCTTGGCATCCAGCGGGGTCCTGTCTGTTGGTCCCATTGCTGAGCTTTTGGTGATGAGCCTCCACCTCTACCTCTGTGCAGGGCTTGGAAATCCATACCACCAACAACTGTCTTCACTTTGTGTCTCGAGTGAGTCCCTCGGTAAGAGCCCACCCCTTCTCAGTTGCCCACCCCCAGGCCTTCTCATCTACCAACCCATCTACCAACCTGGCCAGCATCTGGTCCCAGGAGAGTTCACTCTCAGAACACTGTTCTCTACATCAGCTCCGTACCAGCTCCCAGCTGCAGATCCTGCCTGGAGACGAAGTTGTCCAGGTCAACGACCAGGTGGTGGTGAGTGAGCAGAGAGGTTTGTGGTGGGGTTGGTGGGGGACAGAACCAAGGGCTGGCCAGGGTGACGATGGGCCCAAGGATTCTCATGGGAAAGCAGAGTTATGGAACTGCCTTCCCTGAGAAGAGCCAGCTCAGGGAAGCTAGCGCAGCTTGGCAGAGCTAAGGTGAAGGGCTCCTGGGACTTCCTAGAGGAGGAGAAAGGTTGAGCCGAGGCAGAAGGTAGCGAGCAAGTTCTGAGTGTGAGGAGAGTTGATGTGTTTCCTCCCATCTTCTTGATGTCTGTTTCTCCCGCCCTGTCCCCAGGTGGGCTGGCCTCATAAGAACGTGGTGAGGGAGCTGCTTCGAGAGCCAGCTGGGGCCAGCCTGGTGCTAAAGAAGGTTCTGGTGCCCGAGACCCCTCCACAGGTACCTGTTCCCCCTCCTCCCCTTCGCCACCCTATCTGCTTTCAGAGCCCTTTTGTCAGCTCCATGACATTGTTTCTGGTTGTTCCTCAGACTCCTCCTCTGGCCCAGGTCTCCCCAGAGCCGCTGGCTCTGCCCTCACTGTCACCCAGGTAGCAGGCTCTACCCCTGGGGGTGTCACTGTGGGGGAACTACTGGCATACCTCATCTCCCTTTGCTCTCTCTCCCTAGTACCGTCCAACAGGAAGTCTTTGCCTTTGACTTGTCTTCAAATCCAAATCCTGGGCCCAGCTCTGCCTGGACAGGTAATTTCAAAGCCCCATTCCAGGTGGCAATGTCCCAGGCAGTGCATCTGGGTTGCCTGGCTCTGACCTCTGAACCTTGACCTCTCCCTGGGTCCTGACACTGGGCTCAGGACTTTGTTCAGCTCTCATCCTTCCCTGACAGACTCTGCCTCCCTTGACTCTGAGCCTGTGTCCATCCTTCCACCATCCCCAGGGACAGCAGAGACCCCAGAGCCCCCAGGACACTCCGAAAAGGTAAGCTCAGGGACTCAGCAAGCGTCATGGGGCTCCAGACCTACGGCCCTTCTCTAATTCCTCTATTGTCCTTCTAGAGTCCTATCCCTGGTCGGAAAAAATCAAAAGGTATGTTATGCACCTGACTGGATGGGGTCCCCATCTGGATGGGCTCTTAGAAATCCTTACAAGGCTGGTTGAGAGCCGCCTTGCCCCCTCTTCTCCCCTCCCCTCCTCCATGTACACATTTCATGCACAACCTGCCCTGAAAAACAGCCCTGCCACTGTGGCCAGACAGGCCTGGGCTTCTGGTCTGGTTCCGCTTTGAACCAATGACTTATCCTTTCTGATGTTCAGTTTCCTCATCTCTAAAATGGAAAGAATCACTTCAGAGATAATACATGTAACATGATCACTTGGGAATGCTCTTGGGGAGTGGGCAAGGGAGACAGCTTGGAGTGCAGGGTGCCTTCCAACCAGAGAGCCCTTAACTAACCTGGCTGTGCCATGCTGTGCAGGCGTGGCGACACGGTTGAGCCGCCGACGGGTGTCGTGCCGGGAGCTGGGTCAGCCCGACTGCGATGGCTGGCTGCTGCTGCGCAAGGTGCCCAGCGGTTTCATGGGCCCACGCTGGCGCCGCTGCTGGTTTGTGCTCAAGGGACACACACTCTATTGGTACCGCCAGCCCCAGGTGAGATCCTCCTCCCAGGTAAACAAGCAAGTCACCTCAGGCCCTTGTTTCTGTCCCAGTTCTACCACCCACTCCCATCTGTGGTTATAGGTTGGCCCCAGTGTCCCCATCTGTGAAATAGGAACAGTCCACAGAGGGAGCCTAGTTAATGAGCGTCAAGGGTATCTCAGGAGGGGTAGGAATCATTTTAATATAATTAGAAGTGCAACATTCTACCAACTATGCCACCAGAGCTCAGAATCCATTTTATTCTGACCATTTCTCCTTCTTCTGTTATTCTTTTCGTGGTCGTAATAGACTAACCATTCAATCATTTATTCGTTCATTGTGTACCTATTGTGTGCCCAGCTCTGGGTGGGGCAGTGCAACTGAGCATGTTGTTTGTTGTTATGTGCCATCAAATCACTTGCGACTCATAGTGACCCTATGTCCAGCAGCTCTGAACCCGGCTCTGTCCTGAGCCAACCTTATAGTCTCTGACAAACCCCCATTACCCCAGTCACTTAGTCAATACATCTCATCGAGGGTCTTCCTCTCCTGCCCTGCCTCTCCACCCTCCCAAGCATGACGTTCCTCTCCAAGGACTGGTCCTTCCTTGCAACATGCCCAAAGTATGTCAGATGAAGCTTCAGAATCCTTGACTCCAAGGAACATTCCGGCTTCACCTTCTCCAGGACAAACCTGTTTGTTCTCCTAGCAGTCCATGGTACATTCAACACTCTTCTCCAGCACCACAATTCAAAGGCATCAGTGCTCCCTCTATCATCCCTAGTCACTGTCCACTTTCTGATGCATAGCAAGCATGTAAAAAAGGATTAGACAGTACCTGCTATTCAAGAATGAGAGGATAGAAGGGGAATGAGAATGAACACACATTTGGGGACAATGTGGGAGACATATGCTATGATGAAGGGGAAACTTAGGGGCTTGTGGGAGCCCAGCAGAGGTACCTGAGGAACTGAAAAAAACTTCCCAAGAAAATGATGCCTGAGGACTAGCCAGAGGCGAGGAGGGGAACAAAAGCCTCCTTCCCAGGGTTTGCAAAGCTCAGTGGTATCAATGTGTCTTGTTAAAGCAAAGAATGCCTGGCAAATCCCTCTGTCTTGGCTGTTTATCTGGGTATCTTTGTGCCCCATCCCCCCTTATTGGCACAGAAGCCCATCCTATTATGCAACAATGAATATTTTCTTTTTTAAAGTGAACTGGGCTGGTAAGGAGGAAAATATGCAACAATGAATAAATGAAAATCCAACTTTCTGTAAACTTTCATTAAAATAACACACATACACAAAAGAAGGAATACCTCCTTCCCTGCCCCAGATTCAGCCTGAGCCCCAGGCATTGCGTGATGAGCTAAAGAGCCCAGGAGACTCCCTCTCACCACCCCACTCCCAGGAGCTCCATGGGTAACTAAGGAACTGACTGGGTCCCAAGGGTGTTGGGGTTCCCAGCTGACCTTCATGCTATGATCACCCCAGGATGAGAAGGCAGAAGGCCTCATCAATGTCTCCAACTACAGCCTGGAAAGTGGACAGGATCAGAAGAAAAAATAGTAAGTCCTCGTGTGTGAAGGGCTGGACAATGGGGCTAGCATTCTCCATCCAGCCCCTCTGGGCGGCCCTAGGTGGGAATGGCCAGGCGAAGTATGGACTCTGTCCCCCTGCAGTGTGTTCCAGCTTACCCATGATGTGTACAAGCCCTTCATCTTCGCTGCTGACACCCTGGAGGACCTGAGCACGTGAGTGTCCTCACCCTCAGCCACTAGCTTCTAAGAGTTTAGGGGAGACTCAAGAGTCAGTCCCCTAGTGGCTGGTTAAGGCTCTCACCTTTCTTAGGCTGGTTTCCTCATCTAGAGAGTGAGCTAATCCAAGCTCCTAGTTGTTAGAGTTGCTCCAAGAATTACATTAGAAGATGCTGTGGGTAAAAAGCCTCCGACATACAATGTTTTTGTTAGGTGCCATCCAATGACTCTACACTCATAAGTAACAGAGTAGACCTTTTGCAGGGGGTTTTCTAGGCTATAATCTTCATGGGAACAAATCACTGTGTATATTTCCTGCATAGCAGTCTTCAAACCACCAACCTTTCATTTTATAACTCCATGCTTAGATATTATGTACCCAAGTCTCCCTTGGCAAACAGTAAGCTTCAGTAAATGCAAACTGATGACTGCAGTTCAGTCTGTTCTCTGACACGCGCTTGCTCTCTCACAGCTGGGTGCGCCATCTCATTACCTGCATCTCCAAGTACCAATCTCCAGGCCGAGCCCCGCCTCCCCAAGAAGAAGGTGGGTATCCCACAAGAATGGGTGAAGGGGCACCCAGATCTCACATGAGCCTTTGCCTTTTCCTGAGATGGAGCCTGGGAACTCAGATGCCCCAACATTTCACCTGGCCTCCCCCAGATCCTCTAAGAATTAGTGATTTCCCCCAATGCTTCTACCCAGATTGCTACAGTGAGACGGAAGCAGAAGACCCTGATGATGAGGCTGGGTCGCGCTCAGCCTCGGTGAGTAGAGTGCTGACTGGTGATGGCTATTAGCAGGGCGTCAACTTCAATCCAATACCACCCTTTCCTCCCCTGCCTACAGCCTAGCCCAGCCCGAGCTTGGAGTCCTGTCCATGGAGACATGTCACCTGCAGCAACCCCCACACAGGGCAGCCCGCGAACTTCCTTCGGCCTTCCAACAGGTGCTGTGCTGGGATCAGGAGCTGGGATAGGGGCTGTTGTGGATACCCCCTAATCCTTCTCCCCTTCCTCCACAGACAGTGGTGATGGAGCATTAGAACGAATGGTATGGGGGCTAAAACAGGGCGGCGTGTCCCTTTTGGGCCAGCCACAACCCCTCACCCATGAACAGTGGCGGAGCTCCTTCATGCGGCGTAACCGAGAACCCCAGCTCAACGAGCAAGTGCACCGGGTGCGGGTGCTACAGAGCACACTCAAGGTCAGTTGTGGGGGAGCCTGGGCATGCCAAGGAGCTGGGCTCAAGGCTTCAGGCTCCCACCTCCACCCTGGTCCAGGCTCAGCTCTGCGCTCCATGGTGCCAAGGAGCTCCATGCTGCATGGAAGGGCCAAGTTCTAGGTTCTGAGTTGGGATGTTAACTACTAGACCTCTAGCAGGAGGCTCTAGATTCAAAGATCTGGGCTAGACTAGGCCAGGTGCTGGGTCCTAGACACTGTGCTCCCGGGTTAGCTCTGACCTTGAGCTCCACCCTCCTTCCTGGGCGGCCATGACCCTTTTGCCCCTATTCCTCTCCTAGGCAAAGATGCAGGAGCTGCAAGTCCTGGAAGAGCTGCTTGGTGACCCAGACCTGACTGCAGAGAAGTTCCGACAGTGGAAGGAGCAGAACCAGGAGTTGTACACAGAGGCCCTGGGGACCCGGACAGTGGTGCAGGCTGAGGGCAGCTCTCCGGTCCTGACCTCTGACACAAGAGAACAGTCCACATATCCCCTGCCCTCTGACCCTGAGGAACACTCCCATCTGTCTTCTGCCCCGAAAGAGCAACCTCCAGCCTCCTGACCACTAATCCCAAGGACCACCTCTACTCCTAGTCTCTGACATGTGCCTCTCACCTGTCTAGGACATCCTAGAGCATCCTTGGGCTGTGTTGGAGGCTGGAAATAGCACTAATCCATGGTTTCATGTCAAGCTAAACCCCTCATTCTCCTGGAGTGGGGTAAAATAAAATGAGCTTTGTGCCACTCTCCTCCCTTGCCAAGAAAAGAGCAGGAGACCTGGCCTAAAAGAAACTCTCTCCCCCAATCCTGCCCTCCTCAGTCCCTTGTGTTTCTTCCTCAAACTAGATCTCTACAGATATTCTGTTTATACAGATACACTTTCAACCAAATAAAAGTAAATTTCTCTAAAACCAATCTTTATGTGCCTTTGACTTCCACATTACAGTCAGGGACTGGGATAAAAAGCTTTTAGACTGAGGTGAACATCTTGGCCAAAGGGTAAGTCCACTGTGCGTCCATTGACTTGGGCCTTGTCCTTGGAGCTCCCAGCCTGTCCAGGGGATGCACTGGGGACCCATGGCTGGTGAGGACCTCAATCTTATCATCATCTCTCCCTAGCACTTGGAGGCCACAGGGGACAGAGTTAAGGGGACACTGAGGTTCATGTTGGGAAGGGTGCTGATGCCCAGGGATACTGTGCATAGAGGGCACGGTGGCTAGCCCTGGAGCCTGAGCAAGTGGGTTGTGGTCACTGGTGGGAGGTGTGTAGGCTGAGTTCTGCTTGGAGGAAGGCCTGAATGAGAGACCTTTCTCTTCTCCCCTCATCCCAGTCTCACCTTCAACTTCTGGACTCAAAGTAAATCATCCAGTCTGGTAAAAGACCTGATTTCCTCCATCAACCTCTGGCCTCTGACTCCAGCCCAACCCTTCAGCATCCTTATCTTCCTCTGGATTCCTAGAAATTGGGGCAATCAGAGGAGCTTCCCTCTGGGCTGGAATTCCTCAGTAGAATGTGGAACTAGAGTTCACAGAAGCCTCTATGATATCACCACACGAGGGAGCTAGGCCGCGTGGAATGAAGTTTTTTTTTGAAGAGGAGGAGGAGACTGAGCAGCTATGAGCAGCATTAAAAGGGCCTGGTGGCAGCAGTGGACAGACACCAACATCAGACCTTTGTCCATCTTGGTAAGTGGCTGCAGCCTGCCTCCACTGCTGGAGCTGGGCCCCCTGGGGCAGGATGACATGTGGCAGGAACAGGGACTATACTGAGGGGCTCTCTCCTTACCCCTGTAGAGGACTCGGCATGAGCCATACAACAGGCAGGAGGAACAAGTACTCATCAGTCGCCAAGATGTCAACAGTAACACGGTAAGGCTGGAGGGGATGCTCTGTATTGTCCCCTCTCCAACAATGACCCTTCTGTGGCTGTGGCTGTGGCTGTGGCTGTGCCTGTGGGATGGCAGCCTTATATCTCTCCCCTGGCCCCATCCACCTTCTTAACAATCCCCTAGAAGCTCTTCCCCAGCAATCATCCTTGTAGTGATCTCTCTCACAAAGTCTGTTCTGTCAATGCTCCTGAAAGATCCCCTATAAATGACTCTCCCATAGTTATCTACCAGCTGTTGTTTTGTGTCATCTAGTCAACTGTGACTCATAGAGACCTTATAAACAACGTATCTGAACCTGGCTCTATCCTGTGTCATCCTCACCATTTCCAATATATTTGAGCCCACTGCGGCAGTCACTGTGTCAATTCAATGTGTCAGGGGTCTTTTTTTCCTATGCTGACCTTCCACCTTTCCGAGCATGATGTCCTTCCCCAAGGAATAATCTCTCCTAGCAGCATGACTAAAGTATGTGAGACAAAGCTTTATGATCTTTGCCTCCATGGAGCACTTTGGCTGCACCTTCTTGGAGACATCTGTTTGTTGTTTATTTGGGTTTTGTCTGTTTATTTTTTTGTTGTGTACCATGGAGTCGATCTGACTGGCACAGGAGCAGATTTCCCCTCCTCCAGTGGAGCATCTGGTGGATTTGAACCACACACCTTCAGGATTGCAGCACAGCTGCTAGCCACTGGACACCAGAGTTCCACCTGTTTGTTCTTTGGGCAATTTATGGGATATTCAATACTCTTCTCCAGCTCTACAACTCAAAGGCATCACTTCTTTTTCTGTCATCCCTATTCATTGTCCAAGTGTTTGAAAATACCATGTCCTGGACCAGGCGCACCCCAGTCCTCAAACTGACATCATTGTTGCTCAATAAGTTGGAAAAGTCCCTGGCTACAGACTTTCCCAGTGCAATATGTGTCTTCATCTCCTGACTGCTGGTACCAAATGTATTGATTATGGATCCAAGTAAGAGGAAGTCATTGACACTTTCAATATTTTCTCTATCATGATATTACCTATTGATCCAGTGGTGAGAATTTTTGTTTTCTTGATGTGTTTTCTTGCTCTGCTCATATAGCCTTTGGTGTAGTTATAGGTTTCCCACAAACACAAGCATTCTGGGATTTCCATTCTTTTCAGTGTGAGCCATAATTTGTGGGGTTTTTTTTTTGTTCTTGTTATGTACCATCGAATTGGATCCAACTGACACAGGAGGAGATTGCCCCTCCTCCTCCAGCAGAGCATCTGGTGGATTCAACCCGCCTGCCTTCAGGATTGCAGCACAGCATCTTGCCACCAGGCTACCAGAGTAATAATTTGTTTTTATTCACACAGCCAACTGTCTTTGTTGTTGTTATTATGTGCTGTTGAGTCACTTGTAATTCATAGACCCTATGCACAATAACTCTGAATCCTGCTCGATCCAATCTCACTGTCTTTGACACACCTACCCTCATTACACCAGTTATTTTGTCAATCCATCTCATCCAGGATCTTCCTCTCCTTGTCCTTCAACCCTTCCAAGCATGATATCCTTCTCCAAAGACTGGCCTCTCCTGGCTGCATGACCAAAGTATGTGAAACGGAGTCTCAAAATACTTGCCTCCAAGGAGCAGCTTGATTTTGCCCTCTCCAGGACAGACCTGTTAGTTCTCTTGATAGTCCATGGTATGTTCAAAACGCTTTTCCACTACAATCCCAGAGGTTCACGGTTTGAATCCACCAGATGCTCTGCCGGGAAAGGAGGGACAATCTCCTCCTGTACCAGTCAGATCTGATTTGACGGTACACTCACACACAAAAATAATAAAATAAAAAAACAAAACAAAAACTCTTTTCCAGCACCACAGTTCAAAGGCATCAATTATTCTTGTGTCATCCTTGGTCATTGTCCAGCTCTCTGTTGCATAGCACATAATTGAGAAGACTATGGCCTGAATTAGGCACCTTAGTCTCTAGACTAATATCCTTGCTCTTCAGCAGTCTAGAGAGGTCCCTGACAGCAGCTGATTTCCCTAATGCCATTCGTCTTTTGACTTTCTGACTGCTGATGGGAAGAGGTTGATTGTGGCACTGAGCAAGCTGAAATTGTTAACAATCTCAATCTCTTCTCCATCTATCATGATGCTGCCAATTGGCCCCATGGGGAGAAGCTTTGTTTTCTTTATATTGAGCTTCAATTAATATTGCAAACTACAGCCCTTCACTCTCTACAGCATATGCTTCTGGCCCTTCTTAGTTTGAACAAATAAGGTTGTGTCATCTGACTAACATAGATTGTTGATGAGTCTATGCAAACATCTTTGCATAGTTAATAAAGCTCAAATAGACATTCTTCCAGTATTCTTTACTTTCAACCAAGATCTATCTGATGCAAGCAAAATTATCCATGGTGCCACAGCCTCTTCTAAATCCAACTTGAACTTCTGGCAGTTCTCTGTCTATGTACTGTATTGGTGTTTTTTAAATGATCTTCAGTAGAATTTTGCTTTTATGTGATATTAATGATGTTTTCAATGATTTCCACATTCTGTTGGATCACCTTTCTTGGAATTTGGATCAAATATAGATCTCTTCCAGTCAGTAACTGTCCTCCAGATTTCCTGGCATAGACTGGTGAACATGTCCAGGTCTGCATCTGTCATTTGAAACATGTTAATTGGTATCCCATCAATTCCTGGTGCCTTATTTTTTTGCCAAATTCTTCAGTACAGCTTCATCTTCTTTCTTCATTACAGTTGGCTCTTGATCATGTGGTACTTCCTGATATTGTTCAGTATTGGCTAATTCTTTTCGGTACAGTGATTCTGAGTGATACTTCCTTGATCATTCAAGATTGCCCATAGCATCTCTAAGTATTTTAACTTAAGTCTTGAATTTTTTTTTTTCAGTTTGAGAAATAGAGAGCAAATTCTTCCCTTTTAATCCTCCAATTCTAGGTCTGTGCATATTCTGTTAAAATACTTTGCTTTATCTTCTTGAGTTGCCCTTTAAAATCTTCTGTTCAGCTCTTTCATTTGAGTATTTCTCCCCTTTATTTTGGCTTCTTGATGCTCTAGTGAAATTTTTTAGAGTCTTTTCTAACATTCATTTTGGTTTTTCCTTTCCTCTCTATCTTTGTAATGAATGACCTTTTGCTCTCTTCATGGATGATACCCTTAATGTCATTCTACAAATCATCTGGTCTTTGGTCATTGGTGTTCGATCCTTCAAACTGTTGTTAAGATGATTTTTAAATTCAGGTGGAATAGACTCAAGGTCATATTTTGGTTCTCGTGGTCTTGTTTTCATTTCTTCAGCCTCATTTTGAACTTGTACATGAGTAATTGATGGTATCTTCCACAGTCAGCACCTATACAGACCCCCAAAAGAAACTCCCTTACAAGATTCCCCTAAAGAACTCCCAGCAGTGACCTATTTTCTGGACCATTTAGATTGTGACCTTTGCACTGATGTCCATATTCCACAATCCCATCTCGGGCAACTCTCACCCCCCTAAAGTCACCTTCTCTGGGACTCCCACTCATTGAGAACAATGTACAGACAAAAGTCTCCTAGGGTGACACTTGTCTGAAGAAATGTTAACTTTCTTCTCCCAGGATGCTTGGGACTTGCAGGAGTTCATCACTCGCATATATGTTAAACAGCTGCTCCAGCACCCAAACTTCCAGCTGCTGCTGGCCTTGCTGTTGGTGACCAACGCCTTCACCATTGCTCTCCGCACCAACTCTGTCCTCGGCCAGGTGGGACACCAGCCTGACCTCCGCCCCCTCTGACTCCGCTGGAAGGCCTGAGGCAAGGCACTTCCCTCTCTCCGTCTCAGGCCCCTTCTCTATCCCATGGTGGTCATTGGATGCTCTTCAAGCACTGTCAGCTCTGATCTTCTAGGGTTTTAGAAAGAGACTAGGGAAGACTTCATGGTGGAGGGGGCTTTGCAGCCTGACTTTAAGAAATACATTGCATCTGTAGACGAAGGGCAGGCGAGGAACAGTGTGAGCTGAAGCAGGTAAATAAATGGATTCAAGCATATCAGAGATCATGAGGATGGCACAGGATAGGACAAAGTTAAAATCCATTGTTCCTATGGTCACTGTGAGTCATAGTCAACTCAATAGCATCTCACAACAACAACAACATTTTGGGGGATGGCATCCAATTTTCAGGCATCAACAAAAATCTCTGTGCCAGACATTGTGCTGATTGCCAATATGTTGTTGTGTGTCATCAAGTAGGAACCGACTTATAGTTGACTCATAGCTGACCCTCCATTGGGTTTTTAGAGGCACAGCAGGAGATTGGCCATCCCTGTCTCAAGGAACAGTGGGTAGATTTGAGCCACAAGCCTTTGAGATTGCAGTGCAACTTCTTACCACTAGGCCACCAGAGGGCCCTGATTGCCAGCACAGCAAACCCAATTCTTGCCTCAGACAGCTGTAAGCGTGTCAGAACAAATGCCGGAGTGTCACACAAAGAGTCTGGACGAGCTTAAAGAAGACAACTGAATCTCCTCTGGGAGGTCATAGAAGGCTTCCTGGAGAAAGTGATGCCCTAGCTGAGAGTGAAAGATGAGTAGGGTTTGGCCAGGCAAAGAGACAGGGGAAGAGTGTTTTGGGTAGAAGAGACAGCATGTGGCACAGTGCTACATGTCCAAATACCATGTAACTTTGATCTTATCTTTGATACTTTAATTTCCTGTAAGTAGTAGCTACACACATGAATTGTGCTATTTAAAATAAAATATTTTCTAAATCTAATTCATTGCCTTTGAGTCAAAACAGACTGATAGCTAGCTGACCCCTCAATGAGGTGTGGTCGCATGAGAGGAAAGTGTACATTTGAGAGGTGTAAATCACATGTAAGGAAATTATCCAACCTTCTCCCTGCGAGTGCTCGTAGATTTGAACACAATGGCTTTGTTAGCAGTGTAACTCCCTATAGACTATACAAGCAAAATTCCTGCCACCAGACTCAACAGAAATGAGTTTTGAGAGGATTTTTAAAATATTTGTAAGGGCTTGATTGGACATTATAAATCATTATATTAATCTATAGTAATGTTATAAAATAAAATGTCTATGAATGACTGGATAAAAATATGTTGGATATAATATTCTTTGTATATTTTCACTCGAAAAGGAAAAATCCAGTGTGGTAGCTGATGAGTTCATAGGGGACCGATCAGTGGTCAAATTATTCAAGGTCATTAAACTGAGGAAGACATCTTTTATCCTTATGTCAGGAAATAGGAAAACATTTAAAGTATAGAACAGACATTGAAGATGTATTTTAGGGGAGTTCTGGTGGCCTAGTGGCAAGAGGCTGCACTGTAATCCCAGAGGCATGTGGTTCGAATCCACCAGAAGTGCTGCTGGAGTAGGAGGGGCAATCTCCTGTACCAGTCAGATCCAATTTGACGGTACACACACAAAATATTATTATCATTTATTATTATTATTATTATTATTATTATTATTATTATTATTTAAAAAGGTATTTTAGAGAAAACTTAGGACTGCCTTAGCATGGAAGACGATAGGACATGAACTAGGACAGTAGCAGTGAGTGTAAAGAGTTAGATGCATTTGGGAATTCTGTGGGAGTTGAATCTAAGGACCTTCTGAATTATTAATGCTAACACGTAGTTAGCACTGACTATGCACCAGGCACTGTGCTAATAATGTGCTTCACATATGTCATCATCTCTTGCATGTAGAGAAAGAGCGAAAAAAGTTGAATTTCTGACTTAAACAACTGTACAGAGGCTAGTGCTGTATTTTGGGACAAGGGGACATAGAGGGAAAAGCAGGTTTGGGGAGGAGGTGCTAGGGTCTGTTAAGTTGTGTTGTATTTAAGGTGCCTGTGCAATATCTAGACTACATCCCTGGAGTTGGATGTAACCTGAAAGTCTACAGAGGGTAGTAGCTGGAGACAGATATGAGATGGAGATGCAAGTGTGAGAGGTGTCAACTTATAGGGTGACTGTTGCTGACTCTTAAGAGAATGACTGTGATTGCTCTGGAAGAGAGTGTTGAGAAAGCACAAAAGGCCAAATCAGAGCTTTGTGGAAAGCCTCCACATAAAGGTGGAAAATTGAGGCAAAGGTTAAAAAAGGTCTAAGGGAGAGTAGCCAGTGGAGTGGGAGGAAAACCTGGAGTACATCATTGTAAATATTGGCAACAGGGTCAGTGAGGCAAGGATTGTGAAACATCCCTTGGATTTAGCTGTTGTAACTTTGACTACTTGGCATATGATTAATTTTAGTTTGTATCAAATTCATTTGGTTGACAAATCCATTATCTGATTTTTGTTTTGTTTTTATCTTGAAAGTGGTGAACACTTTCTTCTAGGAGATTTTATTCTGAGACTAAAGAATGCTGTTTACGTTCTGTGTGTTTGTTTTATAAGAAGGAAACCTGACATTCTTAAATTAGTGGAAGTAGCACAGAACTAATGAAAGATCTTGGGCCCATCACTTGTTAGCCAGATATGAATGAAGTCAGTCCCTGAACTGTAAAGTGGAAACATTTCTCTTTCTTACTTCATTAGATTATTGAGAGAATAAAGTGATTACTATTAACATTTTCTGAATGTGTGTTTTTTGCTAGTCATTATTCAAAGCACTTTATTTATTTGAGAGTTCTGGTGGTTTAGTGTGTAAAGAATTGTCAAGTCAAATGCAAGCAGTTTGAAGCACCAGCTGCTCTGTCAGAGGAGAATAGGCAATCTCTTCTACAATTTACAGTTTCAGGAAACCTGCTGGGGGGTCAATTATGAATTGGCTCCCACTTGCTCATATGTAACGACTTAGACAAGAGCTGTCTCTGATGTGATGGAGACCAAAACCCAATTGTAAAGATTTACAGCATTAATAGAGTGGTGGGCAAATTCCAACCCATTGGTAGATCAAGACATCAAGGCAAAGTATAGAGTACCAGGATATTTTTTTTAAATAAATTTGTATAAATACTTGCTTATATATGTATGTATAGAGAGAAAACAGGGAAGGATAGAGGGTTTGTAATGTGTGTGTAAAAGAGACAGAATAGGTTAAGATGTAAAATATAAACTATATTTCTTATTGTTCATCATAGCAAAACAATTGAAAACCATGGTGTCAGATAGGTGTCCATGAAGTTAAGATCCTAGAGCCTATGAATGTGAAACTTAATTTGAGCTTTTATCCTGCAGAGCACAGCAAGCCATGGAAGGAAGGCTTGTATGTCAGGAGGATAACTCTGATTTGGCCATGTTATTGCTGTATGCCACTGAGTCAGAACCAACCCATAGCTGACTCTCCAGTGGGTTTTAGGGAGATAGTTAATGTCACGGGAAAAGATTGGCTATCCTTCTTTCTCACACAGAGCAGCTGGTGGATTTGAACTGCATGACTTAGAGACTACAGTACAGCTTCCTGCCGCTAGGCCAAGTCAGGACTCTTTCAGAGACCTATTGTTTCTAGTGCCCAGGAGAATGAAACTGAGGTGAGACAACGTTCTTCTTTGTTCTGGGCAGACATCTCTGGCCTCTGACAATCCTTTGCTGATTTGGAAGAGGCAGGGAGCCTTAATTTATCATCTGGGTTTAAGAAGCTCCACTCAGCCTGGCATGAACCAGTAGATGAGTAGTAGCAAGTGTGGATAAGCAGGAAGCCTCCATATGTGGCCTTGTGGCACTGTGTCTTTTGGTCATGAGGTTAAGGCAAGAAGGAGTCAAGGTGACTGCAGTGACTGTCAGTAGAATTGAAGGGCTGGGGGATTAGTGGGGTCAAAACTGGCTTAATAGAATAGGATCTGGGTTGTATGATAATGAGATGGGTTTTGACAAACCACAGGCTTCTAAACCATTATCCATTCTTCTAGGATGTATCCAGAATTCATCATGTAGAGAATGAGGAGTTTGTTCAGGCTTGACCTAGGGGGTTTGTGGAGCTGGGTAGCAGAAGTGGTTGGGACAACCAGAAAGGGGAAGATGGAGCTTGATATCGTCTATCCTCAGGATCTAGTGCTTTCCTTCCTTATCTCCCTTTCCCAAATATCTTTTCTCTAGAGGTTAGGGATTCCTGAGTTGATGCAAGCAGTTAATGCATTTGGCCATTCAACAAAAGGCTGATGGTTCTAGTCTACCCAGAGGCACTTCAGAAGAAAGGCATCATGATCTATATATCTAAAAATCAGCCATTGAAAACCCTATAGAGAGATTTCTATTCTGACATACATTGGGTCTCCATGAGTTGAAATTTACTCAGTAACTCCTTAGGGATAGGGTGGTAGTGGTTAGAAGTTAGGAGCAAAGATTTGTAACCAAACATCAATCTTCGTCAGTTAGTTGTGTGACTTTGGGCACCTGATTCCTCATCTCTATGACAGAAACACATTTGCTGTACAGTTGTACACCTATTGAAAGTTGAGTGGATAAATATATTTGTGGTGTGTGTAGCCACTGGATTTTGAATTTTGAAAGATGGGTTCTTCTTGTTTTGGTTGAGGATCGGGTGTGGACTGGCTGGTTGGTGGTTTTTGTTTGTTTTTTTTTTTCACCCACAACCCTGTGTGAGTTGCTTGGATTTGCTGGATTTGGCTAACAATGAGCTGTTGCCTGGAAGCCTCTTGTTTAGAGCCTATCAGGGACTGGGCACAGGCCTGCATATTGAAAAGTCGGTTGGGCCAGAGGGCCTTAGGCCTGGTTTTAATTGTGTTTAGAATGAACATTCTTCTAAGTGGTACGGCACTAGTCTGTCAATTCTCTCTACTGAGGTAATTTGGTGTTGCTGTGATACTGAATGCTGTGCCAGTAGTGTGTCAAATGGCATAATGACCATGGTGGACAGTGTTTGGTGGAGCTTCCAGATGAAGAGAGGCTTGGAAACAGGAGTGGCATCCACTTCTTAAACAACATTCCTCTGGAGGTCAATGAACTTAGGAGAAACGACAAATAGTTATAGAACAGGATTCAGGTCTTTTGTAATAGGGTCCCTGTGAGTTGTGCTCAACTCCACTGCACTTAACAATAGCAACAATGTACAACCAAACACTTCATGGGATTGCTTCAATGTTTTGGAGGCTTAGATTCATGGTTTCATTCTGTTGTACCTCTGATTTCAGACTTTAGTGCTTGGAGTCTTTAAAGTGTGAAAGTAGCCATTCAGTGTCCAATAACTAGTCTCTATTCATCTGGAAAACAGAGGACAAAGGAAGGTCAAGAATAGGAAAAGAAACAAAATGTGTGTGGCTAATTCCCTCCATGAACAACTTTGTCTTGAGATCAAGAGAACTGTATAAGTGCCTGCTTACAATTACTAAACATTTTGATAAAAAATTCTATAGAAAAATACTGATCAAAATGGGGGAAATGCAGAAAAGAATTTAAAATTCTCACAGAATCCAGACTTTGTGGAGCTATAGTGGCTGGATACATCCCTGAAACTAGTGCTTTAAGATAATTTCCAAAACTAGAATTAATTCTGTGCTTAAAATCAAGCAATAGTCTAGATTAAATAATAAAAAAAAATAGTTTCTTTGAGCATTGTGCTCTTTTTAATATGGGCTCAAATTGATAACAGCAAATAAAAAATTATATACGAACTTTAGGAGATAGTGTTTATGGGAGTGGAACAACCTGGAAAAAGAGGGTAAGAATGAAATGTCTTGAATGGGCGTGATACTGTGTATATTCTCACTGACAAAAGTAAAAGAAATTCTATTTTAAAAATTTACTCTGCAAGATGATGTGGGTGGTAATGTGAAATGATATGTGTGTAGTTTTAGCACTTACCTGGTGCGTACATGGAATGTGCACTGTAAAGGGAGCAACGAAGATGTTAAGGATGAAGCGCGGCAGTAACACACGCTGGGTACACCGCTGGTGCCCTGCCCTCTCTCCATGCACTGACCTCTCTCCTACCCTCTTTTTCTCTGTTTCCCATGTAGAAACATTATGAGTTGTTCTCTACCATAGATGACATTGTGCTGACCATCCTTATCTGTGAGGTTCTCCTTGGCTGGCTCAATGGCTTCTGGATTTTTTGGAAGGTGAGCTCTTGAACTCCTCCCTACTACTGACCCTACTCCCTGGGACTGCCCGTACACCCTGCTCCTGCCCCTTTAAGCATGAATGAAAGTGTGTATGTGATGTGGGATAGTAGGGTGTGGTGTGATGTGGTGTGGAGTGGTGGGTTGTGGTATAGTGTAGTGTAGTATGGTACAGGGTAGTGTGATGTGTACTATAGTGTGGTGTGGTATGTATGGTACAGTATAGTGTAGTTTAGTGTGGTGAGGTGTGGTGTGGTGTGATGTAGTGTGATGTGGTGGTGTGGTGTGGTGTGTGGTGTGGTGTGTGCGGTATGGATTGTGTGTGTTGAGAAAGATGGAAACAGAAATAGACTTTCTGAGATGTGTCAGAAAATGAAACAGTGTAGAAATGCAATTTCTTGGCTTCTATTCTTTACTCCTGACCTCTCCAACTCTGTTATCTTGGTAAAAGCTTCATTTCCTTATCTGAAAAAATAGATTGAGGATAGTCATCCTAAGATAATGTTCTAGAGCAAAGGTTGACGAAGTTTTTCTGTAGAGATCCATGGAGTTCTGTCCTCAGCAATGTCTTAGTATCTCACTTAGATCTTTCCTCTTTCTCAACCCAATCGAGTTACCATAGGTAATTCTATGTATGTCAGTTCTATTACTGTGCTCCATAATTTTTTTTTAGTGTCTGATCTTCTAAGATACTCCAGGGTAGATCTGAACTGTCCACCTTTTGGTTAGCAGTTAGCAGCAGCACATTAACTGTTTGCACCACCCACAGAATCCAGTTTCATTCACATAATCTATTTATTTCCTCTTCCAGTCAGTTGGCCAAGCGGTTGTCCTTCAGATTTCTTGACACAACTTGGTGAGCACATCTAGGGCAGCATCCGTTAGTTTAAATACGTCAATTAGTATACCATCAATTCCTGTGGCCTTCTTTTTTGCCAAGAAGCTTGAATTTCTTCTTTCATCATCATAGGCTCTTGCTCATATGTTGCTTCATGAAATTCTTCTGTGTCTGCCAATTCCTTTTAGTACAATGATTCTGTATACTCTTTCCATCTTCTGTTAATACTTCCTGGATCATTTGATATTCTGCCTAAAGCATTCTTAAGTATAGCAACTTGAGGTTTGAATTTGTTCTTCAGTTCCTTGAGCTTAAGAAATACTGAGCGAGTTCAGCCCTTTTGATTTTCTGACTCCAGCTCCTTGCACATTTTGTTGTAATACTTTACTTTGTCTTCCCGCTCTGCCTTTTAAA
Organism: Elephantulus edwardii; assembly: GCF_000299155.1. Lineage (NCBI taxonomy): Eukaryota > Metazoa > Chordata > Mammalia > Macroscelidea > Macroscelididae > Elephantulus > Elephantulus edwardii. Next base: position 3,495,396 of record NW_006399778.1, on the reverse strand, counting down.
ATCTTCTGTTCAGCTCTTTAATATCTTAAATTCATCCCTGTGCTTTGGCTTCTCAGCACTCTAGTGCAATATTTATAGTCTCTTCTGACATCCATTTTTGTCTTTTCTTCCTCCTCTGTCTTTGTAATG
>NW_006399778.1:3493637-3494852 GCF_000299155.1 Elephantulus edwardii | reverse complement strand
TCATTCTATCTCCAGCTTCATTTCTGTCACCAAGTTCATGTTTTCTAACTACTGATCCTTCTTCTCTGTTCCCAATTTTTACATTGCAGTCACTCATTATTATTACTGCATCTTGATTGCATGTTCGCTTGATCTCTGACTATAAAAGCTGAAACTGAGGAGGACCTGAAGCACTTGCTGCAGAGGGACAAGGACAGCAGCCTTCAATATGGATTGAGGCTCAATATCAAGAAGACAAAGATTCTCACCACTGGGCTAATTGGCAGCATCAGGATGGATGGTGAAGAGATTGAGATTTTTAACAGATTTAGTTTGTGTGGCTCCACAGCCAACGCACCAGCAGCCGGGAAATTAAAAGACATATTGTGATAGGAAAGTCTACTATTAGGGACCTCTCCAAAGTACTGAAAAGCAATGGTGTCACTCTGGAAACTAAGGTGTGCCTGATCTAGGCCATGATCTTTGCAATCACTTGCTATGCATCAGAGAGTTGGACAATGACGAGGGAGGATAGAAGGAGAATTGATGCCTTTGAGCTTTGGTGCTGGAGAAGAGTATTGAATGTACCCTGGACTGCCAAGAAAACGAACAGATTCATCCTGGAGAGGGTTAAATCTCGCTGTTCCTTAGAGGCAAAGATTCTGAAGCTTCATCTGACATACTTTGGACATGTTGCAAGGAGGCACCAGTCCTTGGAGAAGAACATCATGCTTGGGAGGGTGGAGGGACATCTCAGGAGAGAAAGACCCTGTTTGAGGTGGATTGATTCACTGACTGGGGTGATGGGGCTATCTGTGTCAGAGACAGTGAGATTGGACAGGATAGAGCAGGGTTTAGGGCTATAGTACATAGGGTCGCTATGAGTTGCATAACAACAATAACATTTATTTCCTAACTATTTCTTTGCATCTCTGCTACCTCTTTCCTGGCTTTTGTTTTGTCTTCTCTCCGCGGAGTGATGCTACAGCTTTCCATGTACTTACATGGCATCAAAGTGATCTTCCTAAGACACAAGCCAGAATTTATTGAAAATTCTCCAGTGGCTTGGTCCTATTGCCTATAGGGTCCAATTTAAATACTTTATTGTTTCTTTAAAGTCTTTCGTGGTCTGGCCCTTGCTTACTTTTTTTTTGAAGCCTCATCTTTTTCAAGAATTTAATGAAATAACATTTGAGCAAGAGCCTATGGTGATGAAGGAAGAAGTTCAAGCTGCTT
>NW_006399778.1:3490325-3492227 GCF_000299155.1 Elephantulus edwardii | reverse complement strand
GATGGGTGTGTCAGAGGCAATGCGATTGGCACAGGATAGAGCAAGGCTTAGGGCTGTTGTACATAGGGTCACTATGAGTCGCAAATGACTTGAGGGCACACAACAACAACAACAAACAACAACAACAACATCTTTTTCACTCTATGCTCAACCTTTGGTGTTTTAGCTTTGCGATTAAAACAAATTTGAAAGCAGGAGTAGCATCCACTTCCGAAATAGCTTGTGTTTAGAAACTCCGTGAACTTGGAGAAACGACAAAAGTTATACAAGTGTTCAGGTCTTTCATTCATAGGGTCACTATGAGTAGTCTGCAATTCGATGGCACTTAACAACAACAACCTGCTTGCAGTTGTATCTCCTCTTCTGTATGTGGCCTCTCTGGGGGATATGGGTGTGGGTGCACGCATGCATGGGCCCATGTGCATATGTACACATACACCACTGTTTCAGATCTCCATGTCTTTGTCCCTCTGACCCCAATGCCTTATCATTGTTGTGTGCCCTTGAGTTGGACCTAGCTCATAAACTGACCTTGCAGCAGGATTTCAGGTTTAAATCACATGAAAGGAGATGACTCTTCTTTCTTTCAAGGAGCAGCTGGTAGATTTGAACTGCGGTGGCAACTCAAATTCTTACCATCAAGTCACCAGTATCATATCTTCCCACATTCCTTGCTTTGACTTCTATTTCCTTTCTACTTCTGTACTCCTACTCAAAGATTCATTCAGATCTCTTCTATTTCTTCCTACTCCTATACTCCTACTTAAAGACTCATTCAGATATCTCCTCTTCCAGGAAACTTGTCATCTCTCTCTCAGAATAAGTTAGGTGCTTCTCCGTGTTTCCATATGTACTTTTTCTCTCTGATATGGAATTAAAATTTACTATCTATCTACATCTCTGTGTGCTCAGTAGAGTAGGAATCCCATATCCTCAGGACCCAGTTCAAGGAAGTGCACATAGTTGGAGTTTTATAGTCATAGGTAGAGAGATGGATTCATAGACAGGTGGACTAGTGCCTCCTTGGGTGTATATACATGCAGACTCTCTGAGTGTGAGCAACCAGGAGAGCTGCATTATAGACTACTCGATAAACTTAAGGACATTGTTTCCCTTGGCATGCATGGTTGTTTCCATGAACAACTGTTTCTTTTACTGTAAAATCAGAACCAAATGGTACCTGGTTACCATTATAGAATGTTTTGATTAAAAAATCTGTAGAAAAATTTCTGATCAGAGAGGAGAGGGGGGCAAAAAAAGGAGAGGGAGATGTGGAATATATTAAATTAGTAAAGAATATATGTCTTGAGCATTGTGCTCTTTTAAAGAAATAGTTATATGAGATCAAATTGACAACAACTACTTGAAGTTAGGAAGTTTTTCAGTGTGTATATACATGTGTGTCAATGGTTTTCTGTTTATACTTTTGGTTTTAGATCTATTATTTTTATTTTTTGTTTTTATTTATACTTGAATGACAAAAATATATTTTTAAAGAATATTTTTCCATTAAAATGGTTTTGTTCTTGAATATGTAATGCAAAACCATAATTTAAGGTCAAAACCATACTCAAAAGCACAAACAGTATTGTTGATTCCATTCCTATGTCCTTCCCATTTTATACACCTCTGCCCTTTTGAGGTAACCTAATTCTATCTATAACTAAAAAAACCCACTGCCCTTAAGTTGATTTTGACTCATAGTGACCCTGCTGGGCAGAGTGGAACTGCCTGGTGAAATTTCTACTTTTTTTTTTTCATTGTGATCTTTAATGAAAGTTTACAGAAAAGTTGGATTTTCATTCATTCATTGTTGCGTTTGTTATGCCCCAAATCCAGTTCCCCCAAGTCACCAAGGAGCCGACACCGATGCAAGGGCAAGAGGGAATTTATTTCAGATTC
>NW_006399778.1:3469930-3484325 GCF_000299155.1 Elephantulus edwardii | reverse complement strand
CCACAGTTTTCAGTTTACTGCTCTAGAGGCACATATATATATTTTAAAATGACATATTGGTTACAAAATGGAGTCCCTCACGTTCAGCTTCCAAGGTAGAATGAACTGTGGGCAGCAAAGAGCGCTTGCTGTGTCTCTGGGACTGTACTTGACTGTGGACATATGCATGAGACAGTGTGTACACATGTGGTCAGAGACATGCTTGGGGGGCAACTAGGTGCATAACAGTAGTGGATGGCAGCTGACTGGTCCTATTCCCTGAGGAACTTCGGCCTCCCATCCTTGGAGTGTAGGGAGGGCAGACCCAGGATGCCCCTATAAGCTGGGCCTGACAGACCCTACTGGTGCTGGCCCACCTCCCAGGACGCCTGGAACATTCTCAAGTTTGTTATCGTCTTTATCTTGCTCCTGGGGTTCTTCGTTCAAAGACTTAGAGTCGACTCTATTACCTACACCCTCAGGTGAGCTGGGAGCTCCAGAGGAAAGGGGGGTTGCCTGTCTGAAACTGGGAGTATGCCTTTCTGGGGAGTTGGTGGGGCAATTGGGAAGATGGTTCTGGGAAGGGCTGAGAGGTACCCCTGAGAGGCTCTGTCACAGGCTGCTTCGTCTAATACATGTGTGCATGGCGGTGGAGCCCCTGGCCCAGATCATCAATGTCATCGTGAAGTCTGTGCCTGATGTGGCCAATATCCTCACCCTCATCCTCTTCTTCATGCTGGTCAGTACCCTCTTTCACTTTCAGTCTCTCCCCTTCCCTAAGCAGGGACTCTAGGTTCATTGGTGGTGGGGTGTCTGGAGAAGGGAAAAGATCTGACTTTGTATTCAAGACCTGAATTCCCTCCATTCCCTTGGCAGTGTTCATTTGCATGGCATTGTCCTTTCCCCAAGCCCCTTGGTTGAATTCAGGGCAGGACTTCGGTCTCCTTGCAGGTGTTCGCCGTGTTTGGGGTCACACTCTTTGGTGCATTCATCCCCATACATTTCCAGAACATGCAGGTTGCCCTGTACACCCTCTTCGTCTGCATCACCCAGGATGGTTGGGTGGACATCTACAATGACTTCCAGTGAGTGCCAGTAGAGCTTCCTGCCCCTGTCCCAGCCTACAAGAGCTGGAGCTCCTACAGGGCAGGGAGATTAACTAGGGAGGGAGAGGGTTCTCAACAGGAAAGAAGATTCTTGACATTGGGATAAAGATAGGGTGCATGTAGGAGATAGGCCTCCAGGTTTGTGGTCAGCTTTGGGAAGCTCTGCCCCTCTTGAAGGTCCACTCTGTTCGTGGAGACTTGGACAGGGGAGCAGATCTGTGGGTGAGAGTTGGGCTTCAAGGTAGGCTTCCAGCCCACACTGGAGCCCATTACACTGCCTACATTCTTAGAATTCATTCCTTTCTGATTTTTAAACCTACTCCCCAAGGTCATTTTGACTATTAAGTCTAACTATACTTTTCAGTTCACTGTAGGGAGTGAACTCCCTGGCTGATTTCTTTTCATCTCCTTCATTTGAAGGAAGAAGCCCAGTTGGTGAAGGGCTTTTCCTGTAATTATCCATTATGCTATAAGTAGTGGGGAAAAATGTTCGCAGAATGCAGAATAAAGATGGGCCCAGCTTTGAGTGCTTTACCCCACTAGCTGTGTAACCTTAGGCAAGTTGCCTCATCTCTCTTCTGAGTCTCAGTTTTCCTCATCTGTAGGCTAGGCTGGGGATTACAGAATTTACTCTGTCCTGGATTGCTGTGAAGATCAAGAGATAAAAACTATTTAAAAGGTGTTGCCCCCAGTCAGGGGCTAACTTGACAGCAGCTAACCACAAAGAAAGAAAAGTTTCTTAGCAAAGAGCTTAGCATTTTTTACTTTGTTTTTAATATATTTCAAGGGAAGGGTAAAACGTCTAGAAAAAAAAATTTTAATTTTTTAAATTTTATTTTACTGTTTTGTGTGTGTGTGTACCGTCAAATTGGATCTGACTGGTACAGGAGGAGACTGCCCCTCTTTCTCCAGCAGAGCATCTGGTGGATTTGAACCACATGCCTCTGGGATTGCAGTGCAGCTTCTTGCCACTAGGTGACCAGAGCTCCCTTAGGAAAAAATCTTAATTAGTGATTACACAACAAGATATTAACAGTGGTTAACAACTCAAGAGTGGATGAGTTGGGTTTATTAATTTATTTTGCCTATATTCTTTTCTCCAGATCTTTCTATTAAAAGCCTGTATTACTTTTACAAGAAAAACATACAGTGCTAAGAGATGAAATTGGATCATGCTGCTGTACAAACCCCTACCTTGCAGGGATGGCTTGAGAACTGGTCCAGTGCCTGGCAGCACAGCAGGTGCTCAGTGATGAGTAGCTGCTGTGACAATTAGAAGTAGCATATTAGGTCTGCATGTGAGCATTGAGGCGGGTAGAAGCCCGAATAGGTCTTGGGATCCTGTCCCCATTTCACAGATGAGGAAACTGAGACTCAAGGGGCCAGGGAGGTGATGGGGCCCCTGCCTGCCATCTCCAGGATGAAGGAGAGGAATTATGCAATGGAGATTGGGGGTGCCATCTACTTCGTCATCTTCATCACCCTTGGTGCCTTCATTGGCATCAACCTGTTGGTCGTCGTGGTGACTACCAACCTAGAACTGATGATGAAGGGAGGACAACGAAGGGAGCAGCATCAAATATTCTTCAGTGAGGTGAGTGGGATGGGAGGGAGAAGAGGGAGTGTTTTATGTTTGCCAAACTGAATGTGTATGTATATGTGTGTTTACTCAATTAAGAACAAATGTGTATGAGCAGGGGCCCTGAGGCAGCCTCCTTATACCAACTGGGGTTTGACGATGAAGATTTCCTAGATATTATGTTTCTATGGCAACCACAAATCAAACAGCTAGGTCAGTTAACCAGTCTAAACTCTTCTTCTGTAAAAGGGGATAATGATAGTATTTACTTCATAGAGCTACTGTGATTATATGCATTAATACACAGTTCTCGATCCATAGTAAGCCCTTAATAAATGCCAGCTTCATTTCATTTGTATTCATTCAGGGGTACAGCTTCCATAAGTTTGGGGGTGGAGTGCTTCTCAAAGTGACTTTTGAGATCTGTGACTTGAGAATACATAGAACTTTAGAAGTTTGCTGGGCAGGAGGCATCAGAGGTGAGTTTAGGGACTATGATTTTGAAAGGGAGTGAGAAATTCCTTTTCAAGTGGGTGAAGAGTTTGTGTATTACAGTTCAACATCCACAGAATAAGTGGGGCTTTAGAAATCGAGGTGTTAAGAGATTTGACCCTTCCTGAAGCCAAGCAGGAATGGACTGGGGGGAGGAAGTGTCACTTCATTTCACCCCCACCTCCCCAGACAGGCAAAAAGGAGGAAGAGGATGGCGACCTGCCACTGGTGCACTACAGAGTTGTCAGGTTGGAGAAGTCTGGTCAACATCAGGAACCGCTGGTTGGGGGGCCTCTGTCGAACCTCTCTGAGGCCACGTGCGACAACTTTTGTTTGGTGCTGGAGGCAATACAGGAAAACTTGCTACAGTACAAGAAGATACGAGATGAGCTCAACACGTAGGGGCAGTACTGGGGGGTACCCTGGAGTCCATTGAGCCTCAGAACCTTCTAGCCTCACACCCTTACCATTCCACAATGAGGACCCCGGGGCCCAGAGAAGTTGAGTGACTTGTCCAGGGTTAAGTTGGAATCCAGATCTACATATTCCACTTACCTCACACAAAAGCGCAGCCTGGCCATGAATTCTCTCAGAGCTATGAGGAGGGTGACCCAGGGAAGAAGTAGGATTGCCGCCCCTCACCCCCAGCCGCTTCAGCATGCATCCACTGCCTCATCCCTAGGATTGTGAATGAAGTTCGCGCCATCCGCTTCAACCAGGAGCAGGAAGAGGAGACACTGCACAGGACCATGTCCAAGAGCCTGCCGAACGAGAGCGGGACCTCAGAGGACAATGTACACCACCAGCAAGACTTAATCACTGCGCTCGTAAACATGGAAAAGGTGCTTCTTGCTGTTCCTAGCCAATCAAACTTGGCCCCGCCCCACCCAGTCCAGCCTCATTGGTCAAGGTTTCTGATGCAAAAACTTTGAAGCAGGCTTACTGCCCAATCCCTTCAGTCCTATTATTTCCTTCTTCAGAGGCCCTGCCCCCATGGGCAATTGGAGCAAACTATTTAAAGCCTGGTCTACTAGCTAAAGGATTGGTAGTTTGAACCCCCGCCCCAGAAGAGACTTGGAAGAAAGGCTTGTCCATCTGCTCCCCATAGGTCATAGTCTTGAGAATCTCGTGGAGCAGTCCGAATTGATTGGAGGGCAGCTAAGCAGCAGTGCCCTCAAACCCCGTCTTTCTCAGTGCGACCAATTCCATTCCTGCTTAGTGGTATATACTTAGTGCAGCTGGGCTCTGGTTGGATACCTAAAAACATTCCCCTTCTCCGAATTCTTCTAAGATAAGTCACACCCACCTTATTTCATTTCTCTCCATCTATCTGGGCTAGAATGACCTGGAACTCTATGAATGTCTGCAACCTGAGGTCCCAAGCTCAGAGAAACAGTACTAAGAAGACTAGAGTTAGACAGATGAAGGACTTCCCTTGGAGGTCTTGGTAGGGCAGCTTTTGAAGCTAAAGTGGAGGAGTGAAAGAGAGTCTGCTATGTTAAAGTAGTAGGATGATTGACAAGACGACCTCTTGCATTGCAGGTTCAGGAATCCAGCACAAATATACTCCATAAGAAAAAGGCCAGCCACTGAAGGGGCAGGACAGAAGCCAAGGTGTCTGCACACACATACCCAGCTGCTGCATTTTCATGCATCCCTAGCATGGCTTGGCATAGCCTGACTTGAGCCCATCTCCCCTCTTGGATGGACTTATGCCTGAGCAGAGAGGCCTGCGGCTGTGAAGGTGGCAGCATTTCCACCTGGGCAGAGAGGGCCTGTGCCTGGAAGCTGCAGGTCCAGAGGAGCCACGATGAAGAAAGGAGCTGAATGTAAGCAGGAGTCAGACAGCAAGGATGAGCATTGAAGGTAGATTGCTCATCAGGGAAGATTGCCAGGACTCAGCCTAAGCATAGGCATTCCTGGCCTCTTGCTGTAGCCCAGAGCTGGGCAGTGACAAGCAGGCCCAAGTACCTACAGGAGAAAGGCGAGGTCAGTAGGGCCAGACATCTCTGTATTGTCAATAAAGTTTTGTGTTGAGATCAATGCGCCTGACTGGGGCTATCTCTTTGCTCCTTTTAGACAACCTTGCTGTAGGGCTGCTGGACAAGGCAAAGCCTTCCCCTTGAAGGTTTGTCTGATGGGAAAGTTACAACTTGCCTTCATGAGCTTCAAGTCAAAAGGGGGAGTCCACATCTCTGAATATTTCTGACTTGAAATAATCTCTGCCTTTGATGTCCTAAATTTGGTGGGAGAAAGATTGGTCCTTGTAGTTGGGAGCCCTTATTTGACAAAGAAGACACAGCCATACCCCTTTTCTTTCTGTTTAAAAGTGGAAACTAGTCCTAATTTAATAGGATTACTATTGATCAAGTCACAAGCAACACCATCAAAGGCAAAGTGAGAAACTTGACAGGCTTTGTAGAGGAGAGTTGTGCTGATAGAATACTGATGCTTGCTGGGGAAAAGCAAGAGAATTTTGTGGATAGGGGTCCAGGTGGATTAAGTCTGATAGGAAACTTGAGACCTGTGAAGTCTACATGGAAACTTCATGCCAAGGACACTGAAAGCCACAGCAGGTTGCATGGCAATAAGAAGAGTTGGCTTGAAGGACAGGAGACCTGAATTTGGTCCCTGAGCAAAGTGATTATGTCTCATTTTCTCCATCTGTTCAATGGAGAGTAGATAAGATTCGCCTTTCATTCTGAAATAAAATAGCCAGCTTTTAATTTAGTAGGTAGGGCCAATGGGGTTTAACCATGTTAAAACCCAGGTCCCCTGGTGTTAGGTGAGGGAAAGCTGAAAGGCCCAGAATTCTTACCCAGCTGTTCAGCACAGGCTGACAATTAGGGACCTTAGGGAAATTTAACTCTTGAAATTGGAATACCCAGGTGCCTACTGATTACAGCTGATGGGAAACTCTGCCCTCCATCCCCTCCTATCAGTACTGATTCTACCCCCAAAAGTCCCCCTGAGGCCTGCTGGGAAGAAACCTGTGTACCTGGGAAATGAGAGCTGGGTAGCTCAGTAGTCAGGAGAGAGGTGGCACCAGGAGCTGGCAGTGCCTCAGGGTCTTGGAACATTTGTTCCACTGGTCTGACCCATGACTCCCTCCCAACATCCTCAAGGATCATCAATCAGCATTGCCATGAGCAGGCAGGGGCTTTTGCTGCTGCTGCTGCTGCTGCTGCTGCTGCTGCAGCTGTTCATCAGGGGTGGAGCCTTTAGCCTTTGCGGTGAGTATCCATGTATGTCCCTTCCTCCATTTCTTCTTGGAGAGGTCACACAGTCCTTCTTCCAGCTGGCTGGGCAAGGGTAGTAGGTAGTGGTAGATCAGGTAGAGTCCATTATAACCTTACAATGTTAGCTTATAATTATCCAAACAATCATTCAAAAAGGTTTTGTTTTATGGCATTAATTAAAATCTCCACAGTAGAGTAACACTTTCCCCATTTCCTACCTGTGGTTTTAATTTCCCTTCATCTGCCTGTCTTATCTCTTCCTGGATTTTAAACTTTATCCTTGGGCAACATATTCCCCTTTCAGTCTTGTATGAGAACTGTTCTGAGGATAATTACTTTCCTGGTATTACTACTCAACTTATACATATGTCTGTTGTTTGGCTAAAGTTAATCCACAGGAGTGAGCTTAGTTCTAAGCTTAAAGGGTTACTGAGGGTCATAGTCTTAGACATTCTACCACTCTCTGTCAGACAGAAAAAAACCAGGTAATTTTTTATGTTGTTGGGTTTTATTCAAGATTTCTCTTCCACTCTTCCTAGGACCCTCTGCTATAATCTCTTTTAGAGTAGTCAACAGCCGTAGCCAGGTGCCATTTAGATCTTCTGGTCTTAGGGTGGTAGAATTTTGTTCATGTGGTCCGTTAATCCTCTTCTCCACCTCAATTCAAAATGTTATTTATTTTCTTTTAAATGAATTTAAATTCTCAATGGATATAGCATTGCGTGGATACTGTGTCTATTAGCCAGAAGGCTACTCTGGAATTTGTCCGGAACCATGTCACAGTTCCCATGGACATGCCTTTCCCCAAGTAACTCACTGTGTGGGGGGTGGAGAGGGGAGGGATGACACAGAAGCCCAGTGGTGGGTGCAGCTTTTCCCAGGGTCACACAGAAAGTCAATAACAGAGCTGTCTAGAGTCTGTTATTGCTATTGTTTTTGCATACCATTGAGTTGGAACCAACCAACTCCCCTTTGGTAAGTCTTTAAGTAAATTGCATGGAAGAAGATTGCCTATCTTTCTCCCATGGAGCAGCTGGATTTGAACTGTGTATCTTTGTGTTGATAGCACAAATCCTTACTACTAAGCCACCAAAGCTCCCTGTCTGGAGTCTAAGTTTCCCTATTCTTCTCATGTGTCCTATCTGGCCCTCTTGCCCTCTTGTGGCCCCTTTGCTCTGCATTGGGCTAGAAGAAAATGAGGTTTGAAAGGAGTATGTGTCAGGCAGCAAAGTCTGAATTTCTCAGAGCGAAGTTGTGGGAAGGATGAGCCTGTATCACCTGGCCTGGGTCAGCTACAGTTTTGGAATCAGCCCTTTGGCAGCTGCCAAGGATGTAATGACAAAGTATCAGGTGGTGAGCCTATATTACCATTGCCCAGGGGACAGAGGAAAGTTTCCAAGGGATCAGCACAGCTGGTTTGAGCTTTTCTCTTTAGAGTCACTGGCTCAGCCATGGGAATGAACCTATACTTTTATGAGGCAGCATGGCATAGTTGATAAGACATGAGGCTCTGGGGTCTGACAGACTCAGTTTCAAATGCAGTGCCACTACTTCCTGACTGTTGTTGTAATGTGCCGTCGAGTTGCTTGCGACTCATAGCGACCCTATGTACAACAGCCCTAAACTCTGCTCTGTCCTGTGCCAATCGCACTGTCTCTGACACTCCTTTCCCAATTACCCCAGTCACTGAATCAATCCACCTCATAGAGGGCCTTCCCCTCCTCCGTTTTCCTTCCACCCTCCCAAGCATGATGTCCTTCTCCAAGGACCGGTCTCTCCTCACAACATGTCCAAAGTATGTTAGACGGAGCCTCAGAATCCTTGCCTCCAAGGAGCCACCCGGTTTAACCCTTTCCAGGACAAATCTGTTTGTTTTCCTAGCAGTCCATGGTATTCTCAATACTCTTCTCCAGCACCACAGCTCAAAGGCATCAATTCTCCTTCTATCCTCCTCGGTCATTGTCCAACTCACTGATACATAGCAAGTGATTGCGAAGACCATGGCCTGTATCAGACGCACCTTAGTCTCCAGAGAGACATCATTGCTCTTCAGTACTTTGGAGAGGTCCCTAACAGCAGACTTTCCCATGGCAATGCGCCTTTGAATTTCCTGGCTGCTGGTGCCAAGACTGTTGACTGTGGAGCCAAGCAAACTAAAGCTGTGTACAATCTCAATCTCTTCACCTTCCATCCTGATGCTGCCAGTTGGTCCAGTGGTGAGAATCTTTGTCTTCTTGACATTGAGCCTCAATCCATATTGTAGGCTGCAGTCCTTGACCCTCTGCAGCAGGTGCTTCAGGTCCTCCTCAGTTTCAGCAAGCAGGGTTGTGTCATCCGCATAACACAGATTGTTGATAAATCGTCCACCAATCTTGACCCCACATTTCTCCTCATAGAGCCCAGCCTCCCAGATAAAAAAAAATCACATAGTCAAGAAGTTATATGCAGAACTTCCTGACCATGTGATTTTTTTTACATTTTTGTGAATATTTTTATCATTCATATACATTACATTTCATGCATGTAGACTATGTGATCTTTGACAGATACCTCCACCTATCTGAGCCTCCACTTCTTTATTTGTTAAATGGAAGTAATAGCCTACTGCCTCAGTTGACGGTAAGGATTCAATGAACCAACGATTATATGTGGGAGTAGCATCTTATTTGAGCAAGATGAAAATTTAACATTGTCAACTTGGATTCCTCTTGTAACAGATGAATAATTGGCTTGCAATTAAGGGAACTGTTGTACAAAAAATATTATGTATCTTAATATTAGAATAATATTCAATGTAGTAGGAAACTCACCCCCAAAAATGGCATCAAGAAACCAAAGATTAAGTAAGAGAACAGATTTCTGTCTTTTCCTGACTTTCATTGTCTCTTGAGCAGGCAGTAAATGGAATGAGACATGGTTGCTCGCACTAGTTCTATTCTTAATCCCTGGCAAGCATCAGCTGAAACGTGGAATCTATTTCTTTAAATATGTATATGATGGGTGTCCACTATAAAGTGATTAGCACAGAGCTGCCATATAAATGATTGAGTTGTGATTGATATTGTTTTTACTTTGAATCTCCCAGCATGGATAGTTGGCAAGCTAAAGCTTGGTAGAGGAAACAAGCTTACTAACTTGTTGTTGCTTCTCGTTATGGTGTTTTTGTGTTTTACAGACAGTTTAACAACATCTGGGGTTAGTTCAGATACAATACCCGTCACAATAGTCTCCAGGCCTAACATCCAAGGAGTTTCATCTACTGCTTTAGCTCTATCCAGCAGTGACAGAGTCAGTGACTCTGGTGCCTCACCTAGTACTTCAACATCTGACTTCCAAAACAATGACATAGCAATGACCCTTTCAACCTCACCACAAACTAGTGGTACTACTGGACTCACTAAGCAAACAGTCCAAATATACAGAACCCAGAAAATGGACTCAGATACCACACCCTCAAAAGGCACAACAGTACCAACTTCTATGATGAATTCTAGGTTGATAGATAAGGGAGAGATATTAAGAACCACAGCTTCATCCAGCATGGCCACTTCAGCTGAAATGCCAGAAGAATATCAGACAGTTTCATTTGTAACCCCATTAGCATCAAATACAACTGACAACAGAATGGAACCATCAGTGTCCTCTGACTCTGAGAAGTCAAGTGCAACCACAGCTCCAACAGCATTACACACAACAGGTTGTGATACTACATCATCTAGGTATATGAGAACCACAGTCCCTGAGAAGTCAGCCACAATGAAAGCCACAACACTCGACAAAAGCAAAGACATAAAAGAATCCCTACCTGCAACAAGCAGTGTCCAGTCCACTCCAGTGAGCTTCAGCATCCTTGGAACAAGCATAATTGGGACTCCAGGCAATGATGTTACATCATCAGGGCCCATGAGAACCACGGCCTCTGAGAAATCAGACACAACTATAGCCTCAACAACGTCAAACACAAGAAAGGACATGAAAGACTTTTTATCTGCCCCAACCACTGTCCATCCCGCTTTAGGAACCCTTACCGCTTTTGACAAAATCACATCTAGGACTCTAGGCAATGCCATTCCATCACCAGGGTCCATGAGAACTGCAGTATCTGGGAAGTCAAATGCAACTATTGCCACAACAATATTGAACATAGGCAAAGACATGAAAGAATCTTTAAACACAACAACCGGTGTCCATCCCACTTCCACTACCCTTGAAGAAATCATGGCTGGTACTCTAGACAATGACAATGTACCCTCAGGGTCCATAAGAATTGCCATCTCTGAGAAGTCAGTTACAACTACAGTGCCAATAATGTCAGACATACACAAGGACATGGAAGATATTTCATCTGAAACAGGCAGTGCCCAACCCACTTTAGTAACTTTCACCACTCTTGAAACATCCATGTCTGGAACTCCAGACAAGGACAGTACACCATCAGGTTCCATGAGAACCACACTCTCAGAGAGGTCAGATGCAACTACAACCGCAACAATATTGAACATAGACAAAGACATGAAAGAATCTTTAAACACAGCAACCGGTGTCCATCCCACTTCCACTACCCTTGAAGAAATCATGGCTGGTACTCTAGAAAATGACAATGTACCCTCAGGGTCCATGAGAACCATCATCTCTGAGAAGTCAGTCAAAACTACAGCCTCAACAATGCTTTCACGCAAGGACATGAAAGACACTTCATCTGCAACAACCAGTGCTCAAACCACTCTAATAAATTTCACCACCAGTGGAGCAACCATTTCTGGGACTCCAGACAATGACATTGCGTCATCAGAGTCCATAAGAATTACAGACTCAGATACAACCATGGCCTCAACAACACTAAATACAAGCAAGTACATGAAAGAATCTTTATCCACAACCAATGATGCTGAGTCTACTTCTACAAATTTCTTCAGTCTTAGAACAGCCTTGTCTGGGCTTCAAGAAGGAAAAGCTACAACTGCACCGTTAGTCCTAAAAACAGTTTCCACAGGGAAGGCTACTAATTCTTCCACCACTACAATGAGTATACTGCCTGAAATGCATCACAATACAGCCACACAATTAACTTCTAATTCAGGAGAATCAGCCTCCAATGCTGGCACTGCTATAGTCCAGTCACCTGAAACACCAGCTGCTCATACAACTGCTATCATCCCAAACTCCTCAGAGTCAACAAAATCTTCTCCCATAGCTGGGGTCAGTCAAGTTTCCCCTAAATACACCCAAAGAACTGGTACTAGAGATGGAGTCTGTGCTTTGGATGAGTCATCAACCAGTGGGGAAATTTGTATGTGCACTGACAATTATTATGCTCATTCAGGTAAGTCCAAGAACTACACTTCAGTAAAACTAAATGTGAGGGAGCCAGAGTAGATATTATAATTCTGTCATTATTGGGCAGAAGGTCTAGTAGAATGTCCAAATAAAGAGATGTAGCAAGTTTTGATCAGACATTGACATCTAAAGAGGCCATCCAAAGTAGAGATAATATCTAGTGGGAAGAAGATTGTTTTAGTGGGAGGGCATATGAAATAGAATGAACTATCCATCAATCCTCAAACCCCTGAACTCTAGTCACTGATCCTTGGAAAGAGATTCTGAGTGAATTGACTAAAGTCAAGAGATCAGGGACATACTGTACAATCACGACTGTGCGATCTTATGGTAACCAGTGGGTGAGGGTCCTTATTTCAGGGACTTTTTGGACTGAGCTAATAATATTCCAACAGCATCTCTGTGCTCCAGGTTAGAACTAGTATGCCTTCCCATGACCACATCTCAGAAGCCTCAAGTGGTCCCTAACTTAGTTCTTGTCATCCCACAGAACTATCCATCGTGACAGTGAGCCTACACTGCCGACCACAGGAAATTGAAGTAGTTCTAAGCAGCTGCTTCCTGAAGACTCGCCACTGGATGCTAAGGGAAGGTGCCTTGTCAGGATGCCCTAATGTCAGCAAGGTGGAGCAGGGCCGCCGTGGCCAGGCCTTCCTGGTGGCGAAGAAGGAGGGCACTTGTGGACTCCAGCTCTCTGTAAGCAAGCAGGAAAAGGCCTAGGTGGGAGAGGTTGGAGAGGGAGTGACTTTCTTTCCATCTGACTGTAGAATTCTCAGAATGAACTGAATTGCTGTCCATTCCAACTGATAGTGACCCTGAATGACAAGCTAGAATTCCCTATAGGATTTCCAAGGATGTAAATGTTTATGGAAGCAGATTGTAATATCTTTGTCCATTGGAGAAACTGGTGGGGTTCTGTTGATTAAACTACCAACATTTTGGTTAGGAGCTGAATGCTTTAAATGCTGCACCATTAGGGTTCCTTTCTTATCAGACCAGTCTTTTCCTATAGTTTCTACACAAAGTTGTTGTCTCCCATCAGACTGGGAATGCCTTCTATGTAATACCGTATTTGATCGACTGAGGTAGTGATTTCCAAATTGTTGTCAGTCATGGTCACTTTAATAACAACCCCAACCACAATTAATATTTAGTAATTTCTTACCATGTACTAGAGTGCTATGGGCCAAGTACTTTTTAACATGCACTATATCACTAAATCTGGGAGCCTAATGGTAAGAAGTTGTGCTGCAAATCCAAAGGCCCATGGTTTAAATCAGTGAGCTGCTCGAAAGGAGAAGGATGGGCAGTCTCCTCCTGTATGATTTACTGCCTCTGAAAACCTACTGGAGGGTGAGCTCTGAGTTGATTCTAACTCAACAGCACACAATCACAATCTTGTGAGGTTCCCTTTTTTACAGATGAGAAGTTTGAGGCTCTAAGGCATTCTAAGATTTTATCAATTCACACAGCTAGTTCACCAACAGAGCTGTCTGTCCCTCAGTGGTACTTAATCATGTGCAGTAGTGGTTCCAGCTCACTCAGAGCTGACTTGGAAGACAGACGTGGCAAGATGCTTCTGAAAGGTCACATCTTTGAAAACTCTGTGGAGTGCATACATTGGGTTGCCATTAGTCTGAATGGAGTTCGTTTGATTGGTTTATACTCCTAACTGCTGACTGATGCTATCACCTTCTTTTTGGAAGAGAATATATCTAAAATTAGATTATAAAAACAAATACATGCAGGGAGCTCTGGTGGCCTAGTGGCAAGGAACTGCAACCACAATCCCAGAGGCGCACGGTTCGAACCCACTAGATGCTCTGCCGGGGAAGGAGGGACAGTCTCCTCCTGTACCAGTCAGATCTGATTTGACGGTACACGCACACACAAAAATAAAAACAAACAAACAAATACATGCAAGTAGAGCAGCTCTAATTGGATCGGAGAGAGAAAAAAGTGCCTATCTATGCCAGATTCCACCAAAACCAAAGCCAGCTCTTGTATTCCTTCAAGGAGGCTGTGGGACTGTTTGAAAACCAGAGGTTGTCCTAAAGAGGTGGTAGGCTTCTTCTAAGTTGCCTGATTTCTGATTCATGGACTAACAGAACTGAGTGAACACTGTGTGGCTAAGACCATAGATACGCCACTAGAACGGTCTATCCACATTCCTTTTCTTTTTTTTTTAATTTAGGTTGTTTATTTTTCATTTCAATGAACATCTACAGAGATTTTGGAATTCCATTCATTCATTGTTGCACCCTTCTCCCCGTCCACATTCCTTTTCAATGAACTGTTTACAGGCACAAACTCAGTTATTTCAGAAAATAATCTGAAGTGACAAGAAAAGTAATATCCAATAAGAGGGTGATCAGCACAGTCTCACCTAGGAAAGAAAAGACACAGAGAGAGATAGATGGATTGGTGGAAATCAGAATTGCAAGGAGGAAGTGAGGAAAGTGCAATTAAATTGTGGGTGCTGAAATTAATGTTTCTGAACAAAATGTATTTGAATGTGTGAATGAAAAATCAGTTTGCTTTGAAAGCTCCAACTCAAATCACAATAAAAAATTAATTTATTTGCTATATGTGCCACTGTTGTAGAATGAGGCTGACATCGGGATGGGGGTAAGACTGAGAAAAACTGGATGAATTATGTTTAC
>NW_006399778.1:3466794-3469798 GCF_000299155.1 Elephantulus edwardii | reverse complement strand
TGTGTGGGGCGGGGGGGTGTACCAATGAGGGAGTTTTGCTTTTCAAGGAGAGCAGAAAACGGGGTGGGGGGAGGGAGGGAGAAGGGTGCAACAATGAATGAATGGAATTCCAAAATCTCTGTAGATGTTCATTGAAATGAAAAATAAAGAATTCTTTAAAAAAATTAATTTCTTGAACTGGAAAAAAAAACCCAACTAAAATAACTTTTGGAAAAAACTATGTGTGTACAAAGGATATCAGAATCCAGGGGATAGGAAGCAGGACTTGGCGTTTGTAACAGGCATCCCAGTGAATCTTTTATTTCTTTTTTCAAGAAACTAGAAAATACACAATATGTTTGCAAATTGGCACAGAGTCTTAACACAGACACTAGCGTCAAAGAGATTTTTTAATTCTGACTTTGTTGCTTGCTTTGGGCAATACTTTTAACCTTTCTAAGCCTCGGTTTGTGCTTCCGTAAAATAAGACTAATAACAGACGCCTCCTCAGAGGGTTTTGTGGTTAAGCCATGGTGCCTGGCATATAATTCACCCTCAGAAAACATTAGTCATGCTGCTTTTTCTATAAATGAACAAGAGCAGCAGAAGAAACAGATTTCTTCAGACTGGCAGCCAATGAGGCTAGGAGGTACTGGGTTCCCTTGTGAGCCTGAGGGTGATGGCTGCCTCCCTCCCTGCTTTTCCTAGACCAACAGGAGCCACGCCCTGTACTCTCTGGAGGTGCCGCTTCTGCAGGCTTCCAATGTCAACTTCTCAACGCTCAACTTCGCTCAACTTCAGCTGCGCATACCCACTGCTGGTGAACGTCAGCCAGCCCCACCCTCACTGGGTGGTCTCCTTCCCGTGAGTCTGAACTCACCCAGCAGCTGCCTCTCCCAATGGGCCCTAGGATGCACTTTAGAGCCTCTTGAATTCTTGTTGCCCCCTCTATTCCAGACAGAAGTGTCAACACCTTCTGGATCTGCCCTGCTCCATTTAGTCTCCAGTGCCTACCTCCCAAACATAGCTGCCTCTTAGATGGACACTCAAAGTATCAGTGAAGAAAATGGGTGTTCTATAAAGAAAGGCATTATAGGTTGCTTACATGAATTACTACAGGACAAGGTAGCCTTCAAGGTCCTAGGACTAGGAACCTATGAGGTGATCGCTTAATTTTAACAAAGGTTAGTAGGTCTCTCCCTCTTTCCCCCTTATTCTTTAGGGCTACCAGTGTCCATTGTGAGTGGGATGCAGAAAGTGAATGAGTGGCCTTCTCTTTGGGGGGGGTGGTCCATGGTGAGGATTTCACTCCTGTCTCTCTCTCCAGGTATAGCACCATCCATGTGCCAGGTACTGGGGATACCATTGTTAGCTTGGCCGTATTCACAGATTCTCAGCTTTTGTCTCCACTCAAGAACAGAACAGTTCCTCTTGGCATGCCTCTCTATGTGGTCTTCAGAGCCACAAGCAGTGACCCAGACCGATTTGTCCTGGTGGTCAATGAGGTCTTTGCCAGCCCTGACCTCTCCAGAACCAGTGCTACGAGGACTACCTACCACTTTGTGAACAAGAGGTAAGGATTTACCAAGCCCTGACAACCTCCTGCCAATGCCAGGCTAGCTCTTGGAAGGTGACTTGTGTTGGCTAATTTTGTACATATTGGAGGAATTCCCCCAAGCTGGACCCCCAGGCCTGACTATTCTTTGAGGAGGCCTATGATGACCAGATCCTGATAAGGCCCCAGGCCTGATCACATACTGACAAGACCCCTGTGCCAAATTCCTGAGCAAACTACCTTCCCCTCTAAATTGTCTTAATAGCTCCTATAAAAGGAAACTGGTTTTGTCTGCCTGCATGCTGTTCTGATCTTTTCTGTGCACAGTCACCTGGCTTCCCTCTCAGGTCTACTCAATAAAGGCCTATTCGTTACTTAGGATCAACTTCTTCTTCTCCTCTCTCTCTCAACTCTTTTTCTAATACCAGTAAACTTCCCAAGAACTCTGTCTATATATGAATCACTGGTGCATAAACATATGGAGAAATTCCCAAGTGCTGGGTGAATGTTACTTGAATGAATGCAAGTACAGTATCATTGTCATTCCTATTTTGTGAGTGAGTAAATGAGGGTTTAAAAAAATGGAAGGCCTTTCCAAATGTCAATATTGTTTTGTACTGTTAAGTCAGAACTGACTCATAGTTAACCTTCCAGCAGGTTTTCAGAGACAGTAACTTGGGAGAAGATTGTCTACGCTTCTCTCCCCTTGAGCAGTTGGTTGATTCAAACCACATTCCTTTAAGATTGCAGTGCAGGTTCATACAGCTAGGCCACCAGAGCTCCCTCTACAGGGCAAATAAAAGCAGAGATTTGGGGAGGGGACAGGAAAGAGAGACTGACGTTCATCCTGACCCGGGGTCTGGAGCTTTGAACCAGCCTGAAACACTTTTCTCTTCCTACAGCTGCCCGGTCAACAACCGGCTAGTTGATGGTCTGAGGGCCAACGGGGCTTCTCTGAAGGTGATGCTGACTTTCAAATTGTCTCGCTTTTTGTCCAGCGATATGTTCTACCTACATGGCCGGGTGACACTGTGTGACAAGCAGGCGGCCCGCCTGTGCCAGTCGGTGAGTGGGAAGCTCTGGGGTCTTCTGAGTCATAGGCAGCCTTCAGTGCCAAGCATGTCCAGTGTTGTGCTTTGGAGAGCCAGATTCCCAGCAATGCTGTCATTATAGAGGTGTGACTAAGAAAGGACATGAAGGACTGTGATGCTGAGGATTCATTCTAGCTCCTTGGGTGGATCTAAGGGCAGAATCTGTGCCATCTAGGCTTGTGGAATGGTGGTGGTGGTGGGAGGTGCGGTGGTGTAGGTTTGGATTCCTAGTGACTTTAGGTGCTAAGCCAACTTCACATTGTTGCAGTCACTAGGCCAATGTGTCTCTGTTGAGAATCTTCCTATTTTTTACTCAACCTCTACTTTACCAAACAAGACCATGGTCTTCACAATTACTTGCTATGCATTCTCTGTAAAT
>NW_006399778.1:3448112-3459994 GCF_000299155.1 Elephantulus edwardii | reverse complement strand
GCACCCTGTGTGCTAAGGGTCACACAGGTGTGGGCTGCAGGGGGGTCCCACAGTGTCCGGCAGTCTTCGCTCCTCTGGAGTTCCACGGCAGGTGGCTGGCTGCTGCTCTCCCCGGGTCTTTTCCGGGTCCCTCTCGCGGCGTTCCCCGGTCTGGCGGCGGCGTTCCCCGGTCTGGCGGGCGGCGGGCGGTGGCGTGCGTTCCCACGGGCTGGCGGCAGGGTGCGTTCCCCCGGCTGAAGCAATTGCAATTTGATGGTACCTAACAACAACGTCTTTCTCTAAAGTCTGGTCCCTCCTAAGAACGCATGCAAAGTACATGAGATAAAGTCTTACCATCCTTGGATTAGTCTCATCTAAAGAGCATTCTGGTTATGTTTTTTTCCAAGACAGATGTGTTAATTCTCCTGGCAGTTCATTGTATATTTAATACTCTTCACTAAACAGCCTACCAATACTATCTGTCAGTTTGCCATGGTGTTTTCAATTGCTTCATATGCATCTTTACTAATTTTGAATCATCCAGTGTTTCCTAGCTCTGTTCTGAGGACTGCTTCCTGGTCTCCTAAGCGTAATCAAATGGTTTGGGATTCCCATTCTCCTCAAGAACAGTCACAATTTGTTGTGATTCACACAGTAAAATGTCTTTGCATAGTCAATGAAACTGATAGATATTCCACTGGAACTCTTTGTTTTTAGCCAAGATCCATCTGACGTTGGCAATAATGTCTCTAGTGCCACAACCTCTTCTAAACACAGCTTGTTTTTCTCTGTCAGTAGTTCTCTTCATGATTGTAGCACAGCTTCTTACCAGGAGGCCTCCAGAGCTCCCTCCAAGTATCTCCTTAAAGACTAGGATTTTGAAGCTCTGACTTACATACTTTGGGCAAATGGCCAGGAGGTACCAGTTCTTGTAGAAGGACATCTTGCTCGGAAAGATGGAGTGACAGCACAGCAAAGGAAGACCCTGGATGAGATGGATTGATACAGTAAATGGGACAATGGATATAGTTGTGTTGGAGTCAATGAGACTGGCTCAGGACAGGGCAGGCTTCAGAGCTGTTATACATAGGGTCGCTATGAGTCACAGGCAACTCGACGGCATATAACAACATATGCATCTGAAAATTAGACAATAAATAAAAATGACAGAAGACAAATTGATGCTTTTGAGCTGTGTTGACAAAAAATTATTGAATATAACATGGACTGCCTAAAGGACAAACAAAGCTGTCTTGAAGTAAGTACACCCAGAGTGCTCCTTAGAGGCAAGGATGGTTAAACTTTGTATCATTTACTTTGGGCATATTTTCAGGAGGAATCAGTCCTTGGAGAGAGACATCATGCTGGGAAAGATAGAGAGGGTCAGTGAAAGGAAGAAGACCTTGAACAACATGGACCAACAGCTACCACAATGGGCTTGAGCAGCACACAGGCCATGACAATAGGGCAAGGTTCAGATCTGTTGTTCAAATGGTTGCTATGAGACATAGTTGACTTGTTGTCACCTAACAGCAGCCACCAACCCTATGATTCAAAGGCTTGGCATGCTAAAGGGTGGGATTTTGGAGACAGAGGTATTGCTGATTGGTGAACTCACTTGGGACTGGTATAAGAGGAAGGCCTATCTGAACTCTCAGGTGAAGTTCTACCCTGGCAGGGGCTGGGAGCCAGGCCTTGCTACCCTTATGTGTTACAGATTTGCAATCAGAAGTCTTCCCTAGGAAGGAATCAAGCCCGGGAGATCCAAAAGCAGGAAGGACTGAAGATTGGCGATGGCTGGCTGGTGTTTGGGCCCATTCAAATAAGTGGTAACAAAACTATTTGGGAAGGAGCCCAGGTGGCACAGAGTATTACTTAGGCTTCCAACTGAAAGAGCAAAAGTGGTTTGAGTCCACTGGCCTCTTTGTTGGAGAAAGATGGGCAGTGTCTGCCATTAAAAAATTAAAACCTTGGAAATTGGATGGAGGGTGGCTATTCTTTGGCCCCTCCTGGAACCTTCCACTGACCTGCTCTGAGCTCCCCCAGACCTCCTTGATCCCCCTTTATCTTCGTACTTTCATCTCCTTCCTGAGTCCAAATGCTCCCCTTATTCCCATATCCCTCTTTGGATACACACACACTACTCTAGAGTGGCCTCTTCCCCTCAGTGTACCCTGTTCTCACTTCCTAAATGTCCAGTCTGAGCGATCCCTGCCTCCCCCTCCCATTCTCACCTTTCTGTCACATCAGATCACCCATCTATCAGTCTTTTCAGTCCCTGATGCTAAATGAGCCCCTTCTTTAAATCTTCTTTGCTCATCTAGAAAAGTCTCTGCCATTTTTTGCTTCTACATCCATCCTCAAATCTCTGACCCTTATTTAAAAGTCTAACTTCATAGTTGACTTCTCAGTTCATTTTTATTGTTGTTATGTGCCGTTGAGTCACCTCTTAGTGACCCTATGTACAATAGCCCTAAACCTTGCTCTATCCCTTGCCAATCTTATTGTCTCTGGCACCTATCCCCATCTTTATTAGGGACAGAAAATTCATGATCTCACTAGCTCCAAAAGTGCAGCCAATCCTTTAGTCCCACCTTGATGTAGGGATACTGGCCTTGTTCTGTCAGAATGGTGCCTGAAACTTCATCTTTCTTTTGTGCTTCAGCGTCCAGTGCCACCAGCAGCAAGAACCCCACAGGTTGGTATAGAAAGATCATTGTGGTGAAGTTTGATGATTGCATCACGGCCTGGTGCCCACACTAAGTCCTCGTGGGTGCTAGTTTTGAGTCCTGTTACTTCTCAATCCTGAGTAATCTATAATAGCTACTCTGCCTCTCTGAACCACTGTTTCCTGAGCAGTGCATGGCGGTGTTGTAATCGTGGAGCTGTTGGTAGTTATAAAGTTATAAATTCCGACGATCCAGAAATTATTTAAGTAAAGGTTTAAAATGCAAAATGCCTACTGGACCAGGCAGGTAGCCTCAAGGGAAGTGTGCTGAGTGGACTGGAGAATGCAGCTGAAGGAGCAGCCAACACTCAGCTCCAGCTGATCATTGCTTTGTGTGTATGGAGACTAAAGATGCTACATTTGATTTACCAAGAGAAATCAGAGATCCAGATATCCAAGGGTTGGCAGGATATTTTAATTAAATAGGAATAAACAAAAAATTGTTTAACCAAGAACTATCTGTCTCTGCAGTCTAAATTCAGCCTACAGCTCACCCATCTACAAATTTTAGGCAAGTCTTACGATAATGTGAATTCAAGTCCAAGAGCTTATAGCCAAGATTACCACTGTCTGCTTAGTATAAATGTGGAAGGAGCTCCTTAGAGCAATACCATATGCAAACCATGGCAAGGCATAAGGTAGGCCTTGCTTAGAGTAAGAACCTAAATCCTTGTAAACTGAAATACAGGCTTTTTCCTTCCACTCCACTTTCTAATCTCAGTTACCCCAAACTTGAAGTTAAAGCCATATGAGAAGGAACTCTGATAGTGAAACCTAGAGAGTGTTACACTGCTAACCAAATTCAGATGAAGTAGCTGGCCCTGGTTTGGTGGAAACCCCACCCCCCCAATTAGAAACCAAAAAACTTGGGAGCTCTCTTGACCTTCCTATGTAGAATTTTTTGCAGTGTGACAAATAGACCCGTTACTGTTGAGTTGCTTTTGACCCATAACCACCCTATGGAGAAAAATGGAACTGTGCCACAGTTTCTATGGTTGCATAGTTTTTGCAATTGCTTGGTATGTGTCAGATAGCTGGATTATGACTAGGGATGATAGAGCTGTGGTGCTGGAGAAGAGTGTTGAATATACCATGGATGCCAGAAGAACAAATAGATTCATCTTCAAGAGGGTGAAGCCAGCCTGCTCCTCGGAGGCAAGGATTCTGAGGCTTTGTCTTACATACTTTGGGCATGTTGCAAGGAGGGACCAGTCCATGGAGAGGGACATCATTCTTGAGAGGGTGGAGGGACGGAGAAAGATATGAAGACACTTGAGGAGATGGATTGAGATAGTGACTGGTGTATTGAGGATAGGTGTGTCAGAGACAGTAAAGTTGTCACAGGATAGAGCAGGTTTTAGGGCTGTAGTGCATACAGGGTCACTGTGAGTCTCAAGCAACTCGACAGCACATGACAACAAAAACAATAACTCATACTCTGCAGCACTTAACAACAGCAACTCCTATAAATCCTTAAGATTAACAAATTTGTTGCCCCCTATTATATAGTTGAGAAACTGAGATTCAATTATCAAAATAATAATCTTGGAAAATACTTCTTTAGGATGTGAATCAGGGCTTAATCAGGTGCCCTGTGAACAGTTACTCCAGCAGAGAACTAGGGCCCAAATCTAGCACTGAGGTGGATAAAAGTTTGAGCTAAAGTTGTATAAATTCTAATGCATGTGAAACATTTGCCCTGTATGTAAAACCTTTAGTATAGAACTTAGCATGTAGCATGGGGTTGAACCACATGAAATTGCCATTTTTTGTAGGTAAAAATAGTCAAGTATTGGCAATTCCACATGATTCAACTTAACATCCAATCAGTGAGAGGACTGGTAAGGTACAGAATATGACTAGAGGCTGTTTATCTTTTTATGATAATTTTGATCCATTACAAGACTAATTCAAATGCTCATCATAGGAGCCAGACAATATTGTAATTCCCACACAATTTCTTCCTCAATTAGTTTTCCTTTCATCTCTGTATTCTCTTATCTCCTGGGAAAGCATTCTGAAAGAATGAGTGAACGGATTACTAGATAATCTCCTGAAGTGGAGTGTATAAATGTAAAAATCAATTCCCAGTGCACAGCTTCTCAGGCTTCCTAAGATGTTTAATCCTGTTTCATAGTCATTTCTTTCTCTCCTACAGGAACCTGGGTGGCCTTCTTTCTTCTGACTGTGGTAGGCTGGATGCTGAGATAAAAGCCCACACAAATAGCTTCTCTAACTTCTGTCCTCTAGTTTAGTAGCCTGAGATAAGAGTGGTGCAGAAGACGACGTGAGGGAGAGTCAAGTTGTCTGTGCTCTTGTGAGGGAACAGAGAGATGGTGGTGAAGATGGGGTCAAAAATGATAGCCCAATTACTGTCTGGTAAGGAGTGATGGCTGTAGAATTTTATAATGCATTATGTCATCCTGCCTTCCCCTCCCATATCTGGAACTTTGTCATGTCCAAGCGGGAAATTGAGTTGTTCAATTTGGAGGATGGGGATGGTAGACAGAAGGCATGGCTAATAAATACAATATTCTGATACTCTTACATGTGGCTTCTTTTCTGTATAATCTGACCATAAAACTTGAGTCTTAGAGTGGACAGTGCTGAAGGAATGGGAGTAGGGGGAGATAAGAAGTCACTTTATTCTGTTGTGGACATCATTTGTCATTTATATCATATGTAAAATAAGAATTTGAACTGATGATATCTGCTTCAGCAATAGGACTCTATGTTCTTTTTCTAAGGCTTCAGAATGGTGCAAGTGCTTTTCACTTTACTAACGTCTGGTGCCCTAGTGATAAGAAGTTTCACTGCAATCCCAAAAGCTTGCAGTTCAAATCCATCGGTTGCTCTGTGGGTGAGAGATGGGTATCTCCTTTCATGAGATATACTGCTTCTGAAAACCCACTGGAGGGTGAGCTATGGGTCACTTCTGACTTGAGAGTACACAGGTACACAGCAACAACAACAACAACTATCTCACTACTACTTAGAAGCTGTGCTGCAATCTCAAAGACATGCAGTTTGAATCTACCAGCTGCTCTGTAGGAAAAGGATGGGCAGTCTTCTCCTGTGCCATTTATTACCTCTGAAAACCTCACTGGAGGGTCAGTTACGGGCTGGTTCCAACTCAGCAGCGTACAACTACCAAGACAGCTGGTGGACAGCTACTTGGACTGGAAGTTGTTGTTGGGTGTAATGGAATTGAGTATGACTCATAGTGACCTTATGAACAATAGATCTGAACCCTCTCTTATCCTGTGCCATACTCAATCTCTGACACAATTGAGCCCAGCGCTGTAGTCACTGTGTCAACGTATCTGGTTGAGGGTCTTCCTCTCTTTTGCCATCCTTCCACCTTCCAAGTATGATGTCCCTCTCCAACAAATACAGCTTCACCTAGCAACTTGCCCAAAGTATGCACCCAAAGGTGCACTCAGGATGCACCTTATCCAAGATATATCAGTTTATTCATTTGGAAATCCATGAGATATTCAATACTCTTCTCTAACACCATTGTTCAAAGTCATCAGTTCTTCTTCTGTCATCCTTATTCACTGCCTAACTCTCAGATGATTGAAAATACAGTGGCCTGCATCACGTATACCTCAGGCATTAAACTGACATAATTGGTTCTCAATAAGTTGGAGGTTCTTTCTTTTTATTATTCACTCATTGTTGCACATTTTCTTTCCTTCCTCTCCCTCCCCTGGAGAGATTCTTGACTGCAGATTTACCCGGTGCAATATGTTTCCTGGTCTCCTGATCACTGACAAGTAAGATGTTGTTGTTGACAGTTTCAATATTTTCTCCATCTATCATGATATTGTCAATCAGTTCAGAGGTGAGAACATTTGTTTTCTTGATGTTGAGATAGTCTTTATTGAAAGCTATATTCTATTTCACAAGTGTTTCAAGTCCTCCTCACTTTCAGCAAGCAAGGTTTTATCATCTGTATAACAAGGTATTGATAAGTCATCCTCCAGTTCTGATGCCACATTCATTTTTAGAGTTCAGCTTCTCAAATAATTTACTCAGCATATAGATTGAATGTTGTTGTTATGTGCCGTCGAGTCGCTTGCGACTCATAGCCACCCTATGTACAACAGCCCTAAACTCTGCTCTGTCCTGTGCCAATCGCACTGTCTCTGACACTCCCATCCTGATTATCCCAGTCACTGAATCAGTCCACCTCATAGAGGGCGTTCCCCTCCTGCGTTGTCCTTCCACCCTCCCAAGCATGATGTCCTTCTCCAAGGACCGGTCTCTCCTCACAACATGTCCAAAGTATGTTAGACAGAGCCTCAGAATCCTTGCCTCCAAGGAGCCACCCGGTTTAACCCTTTCCAGGACAAATCTGTTTGTTTTCCTAGTTATTCTCAATACTCTTCTCCAGCACCACAGCTCAAAGGCATCAATTCTCCTTCTATCCTCCTTGGTCATTGTCCAACTCTCTGATGCATAACAAGTGATTGCAAAGACCATGGCCTGTATCAGACGCACCTTAGTCTCCAAAGAGACACCATTGCTCTTCAGTACTTTGGAGAGGTCCCTAACAGCAGACTTTCCCATGGCAATGCACCTTTTAATTTCCTGGCTGCTGGTGCCAAGACTGTTGACTGTGGAGCCAAGTAAACTAAAACTGTGTACAATCTCAATCTCTTCACCATCCATCCTGTTGCTGCCAATTGGTCCAGTGGTGAGAATCTTTGTCTTCTTGACATTGAGCCTCAATCCATATTGTAGGCTGCAGTCCTTGACCCTCTGCAGCAGGTGCTTCAGGTCCTCTTCAGTTTCAGCAAGCAGGGTTGTGTCATCTGCATAACGCAGATTGTTGATAAATCGTCCACCAATCTTGACCCCACATTTCTCCTCATAGAGCCAAGCCTCCTGGATAATCTATTCTGCATATAGGTTGAAAAGGTGTGGAAATAGGATGCATCCCTGGCGTACGCCCTTCCCAATTTTGGACCATGCAGTGTTCCCTTGCTCTGTTCTGACGACTGCCTCCTGGTCCAAGTATAGGTTTCGCATTAGAACAATCAAGTGTTCTGGGATTCCCATTCTTCTCAGTATGGAAATTTTAATTTAATTTTAATCCATGGAATGTACTTTGTTCTATTTGCACACCAGCATTTTGGTCTAGGTATCGGTTTTGCATAAGCACCATTAATCATTTTGTGATTCCTATTCTTCTCAATGTTAGCCAAAATTTGTTATGATCCACACAGTTACATACCTTTATATAGTTAATAAAGCACAAATAGACATTCTTCTGGTATTCTTTGCTTTCAGCCAGGAATCACATATTTAGTTCCATTTCCAGAAAAGGTGACCAAGAGAATGTGGAAATTATTAACATCATATGCAATCAAAATATTGCTGAATGTTTTTTTTTAAAAAAACCTGCTAGAACAGTATACCAATAGAAAGTCAACCTAGATTTAGAAGATGTGGCACTAAGGTTGTTAGATAGATCTTGGCTGAAAGCTGGAAAGTATTGAAAAGATGTCTACTTGTATTTTATTGACTATGCAAAGCCATTTGACTATGTGGATTATAACTAATTACAGCTAACATTGAAGAAATTGATAATTCAGAACACTTAATTATGTGAAACTTAAAACACTGACCAGGAAACTGTTCTGTAAACAGAGCATGGGAACATGGTTATTGTTTTTATGTGCCATCAAGCCACCTGCGACCCATAGCAACCTGTCCTGAGCCATTCTCGCTAATTCTGACACACCAATCCCCATTACCCCAGTCACTGTATCAGTTTATTTCATCCAGGTTCTCCCTCTCCTGCACTGTCCCTCCATCCTTTCAAGCATGGTATTTTTCTCCAAGAACCGGTCTCTCCTGGCCACATGCCCAAAGTATGTTAGAATTTCAAAATTCTAGCCTCCAAGAAGAAACTTGGTTTCACCCTCTCCAAGACAGATCTATTTGTTTTCTTGGAAGTCCATGGTATGTTCAAGACTTCTTCAACACCACAATTTGAAGGCATCGATTCTTGTTCTGTCATCCTTAGTCATTGTCCAGCACTCTGATGCGTAACAAATAATTGTGAAAACCATGGCTTGGATCGGGCACACCTTAGTATTGAGACTGTCATTGTTGCTCTTCAGTACTCTGGAGAGGTCCCTGACAGCAGATTTTCCCAATGCAATTTGTCTTTTGATTTCCTGACTCCTGGTGCCAACAGTGTTGATTGTGGAGCTGAGCAAGCTGTAATTATTAACAACCTCAATCTCTTCTCCATCTATCGTGGAACTACCAATCTGCCCCCGCAGTGAGAATCTTTGTTTTCTTGATGTTGAGTTTCAATCCATATTGAAGACTACAGTCCTTGACCTTCTGCAGCAAATGAGTGTGTCAGGGATACATCCTGTCTCCATAAGGGAACACTACATGGTTCAAAATCTAGGAGTGTGTCAGGGATGTATCCTTTCACAATTCCTTTTCAATTTATATGTTGAACAGATCATTTGAGAAGCTGGACTTTACAAAGAAGAGTGTGGCATCAGGAGTAAAGGAAGACTAATCAACCTATATCACATAGATGACACAACCTTACTCATTGAAAGTGAGGAAGACTTTAAGGGCTTACTGCAGAAGATAAAAAAAAAACCCTACAGCCTTCAATATAGATTGCATCTTAACATCTCAAAAACAGAAGCTTCCCCCTCTTTATTTTCCACTCTACTCCCTCCCATGCCTCCTTCCCCTCCCTACTCCTAAAAATAACAACAACAAAAAGCCCAAACCTACAGAAAAAAAAATTTAATATTCATTCACATGAGGTGACATCCTGTACGAGCTGCTCCAGTACATCAAGACCCAGCGGTGGGCCCTGGTGTACAGGCCCCCTTTTTTGAGCGATCTTCAGACAGAAGAAGGCCATGCAACAGCCTCCCAGCCTCCTGCAAGAACTTGGCTGCCAGTCTGAGGAGGTCCGCTCCTCCCCTACCATGACCCAGGCCCCCATCGACGGCAGGATCGCTGACTGCCGGCTGCTGTGGGATTGATTACGTGTACCAACTCCTCTCTGATACCAGGTATGAACCCTACATTAGATGGAAAGACAGAGATGCCAAGATCTTTTGAGTTGTGGATCCAAATGGACTTGTGAGACTCTGGGGAAACAACAAGAACTGGGTGAACATGACCTATGAGAAAATGTCCCGTGCCCTGCGCCACTACTACAAACTGAACATCATTAAGAAAGAGCCTGGGCAGAAGCTCCTGTTCAGATTCCTGAAGACACCTGGGAAGATCATCCAGGACAAGGGTAGCTGTGTCGAGCACCTGAAGAGCCAGGAGTGATGGGGTGGATTTCAGTGAAGACGTGCTGCAGGTCTCTCCATGAGGGGCAGGGGGCTCCTTCAGGTGCCTGGGATTGACAGGGCAGGAACTGTCTCCCAGGAAGGCAGCCATGGTAGGTGCCTCACTCCATGCAGGGCAGCCAGAACCACCCCCCTCCCGCTGGATTTTATATCCATGAAATTCGAGCTTCCACATTGCATGAGGACTTACGAGGACTAGAAGCTGGAAAAGTTGTCCCCTCCAGGACAGGGCATGGTGTCCCCTAGGTTTGGAAGCCCTGGGACTAAATAGGCTCACAGAAATTGGACTCTCTGCCCTCCCTGCCCCTCTGATACCCACCCAGCTTGGAGAGTGAGCTGGGCATTGAGAGGACACCCAACTCAATTGCTTCAGTTTCTATTGAAGGAAATGAGGACCCTTACTGAGCCTCAGCTTTCTTCTGAATCAGCCGCCTCAGGAGGCTGATGTGTGAAAGGAGGCTTGATTAGTGCTTTGTCTGTAATAATAATGACAATGAGAGCTGCCGTTTCTTAAATGTAAAAAAAGAAAAAAAAACCCAAACAAACCAGAAGTCTTTACCACTAGGTCAATAAGTAGCATCAGGATAGACAGAGAAAAGATAGAAAATGTCAATGATTTCATCTTACCTGGATCCACGATCAGCAGCTTGGCACCAGCAGGCAGAAAATAAAAAGTTGCATTGGGAAAAACTGCTGTCAAGGACTTCTCCAGAGTTCGAAAGAGCAAAGATGTCAGTCTAAAGACTAAAGTGTGTTGATCCAAATAATGGTATTCCTGACATTGAGCCTCTCAGATAATCTGCTCTGCATGCAGGTTGAAAAGGTATGGAGATAGGACACATCCCTGGCGTACGCCCTTCCCAATTTTGAACCATGCAGTGTTTCCCTGCTCTGTTCTGACGACTGCCTCTTGGTCCAAGTATAGGTTTCACATTACCATAATCAAGTGTTCTGGGATTCCCATTCTTCTCAGAGTCAACCACAGTTTGTTATTATGCACACAGTCAAACGCCTTTGCATAATCAATGAAACACAGATAGACATTCCTCTGGTATTCCCTGCCTTCAGCTAAGATCCATCTAACATCAGCTACAATATCCCTAGTACCACGACCCCTTCTAAGTCCTGGCTGAACTTCTGCCAGTTCTCTGCTGATGTGCTGTTCCAATTGTTTTTACATAATCTTCATCAGAATCTTGCTTGCATGATTGATTGATTGATTTTTAAAAAGAGAAGTTCTGGTGGCCTAGTGGCAAGAAGCTGCGCTGCAATCCTGAAGGCGCATTGCTCGAATCCACCAGATGCTCTGCTGGAGAAGGAGGGGCAATCTCCTCTTGTGACAATTGGATGCAATTTGATGAACAAAGCTATATTGTTATGTGATGTCAAGTCTGTTCTGATATGTAACATACTAAAACACTGTCTGCTGTTGAACCATCCTTATAATTTTTGTTGTCATTGTTGTAGTCACTGTTGTCAATCTACCTTAAGGGTTTTCCTCTTTTTCAATGGCCCCTAGTATACCAAGCATGATTTTCTCATGTAATCCAGCTTCTTAGTTTATTTGCTTAGCATACAGATTGAATAGGTATGGTGAAGATAATAGAGAAAGAATGCAAATCTTTCTTGATTTTAAATCCTGGAATGACAAACTATAGTTACAGAAAATGGGTCCCCCCCAAAAAAAAGAAAATGGGTCCCTCATTATAAGGGGCTATGTGGGTAGGCAAGAAGCAATAACATGATAATACAGAAAAGATTTCATTAGGGGGAGCTCTGGTGGCCTAGTGGCAAGAAGCTGCACTGCAATCCCAGAAGAACAC
>NW_006399778.1:3440360-3446832 GCF_000299155.1 Elephantulus edwardii | reverse complement strand
AGAGTCAGCCACAGCGTATTGTGATCCACACAGTCAAAAGCCTTTGCATAGTCAATGAAGCACAGATAGACATTCTTCTGGTATTCTTTGCTTTCTGCTAAGATCCATCTAACATTAGCTATAATATCCCTGGTCCCATGACCTCTTCTAAATCCAGCCTGCACATTTGGCAGTTCTCTGTTGACATATTGTTCCAAACGTTTTTGGATACTTTTAGGCAGAATCTTGCTTGTATGTGATATCAATGATATTGTTCAATAATTTCCACACTCTATTGGGTCACCTTTCTTTGGGATGCGAACAAATATCGATCTTTTCCAGTCAGTGGGCCAGCTGGCTGTTCTCCAGATTTCTTGGCACAACTTAGTGAGCACATCCAGGCCAGTGTCTGTCTGTTGGAATATGCCTGTAGAAGATCTTTTAAAGTATTAAAAATAAAAGATGTCACTTTACCTGACTCAAGCCATCATATTTTCTTTTTTAAAAAAAATTTTTATGTGTGTGTGTGTGTGTGTGTGTGTGTGTGTGTGTACCATCGAATTGGATCCAACTGGTACAGGAAGAGATTGATTCTCCTTCTCCAGCAGAGGATCTGGTAGTTTAAAACCACAGGTATTTTCTTTTTAAATAAGGAGTGGTTCATGAATTTGTGTGTCATCCTTGTGCAGGGGCCATGTATCATTCTGATTTTAATATATGTAAGCCATGGTATTTTCAAATTGACTCAATATGCATGTCAAAGTTGGACAATGCATAAGAAAAACCTGAAAAGTGACACATTTGAATTATAGTGTTGGAAAATCATGCTAAATGTATGATGAATTTTCAAAATAAAGAACAAATCTGCCTTGGAGTAATATAGCCAGAATACTCTCTAGAAGTAATATGGCAAGACCTTGTAGCATCTACTTTGGACATGTTATCAGGAGACGTCAGTTCCTAAAAAAGCACATCATACTTCATACCCATACACATCACAGAATAGAAGGTCATCCCAAAAGAGGAAAACCCTGAATGTGATGGGGGGCAATGTCTGAGAATGCAGGCAAGATTCTTTCACATCCTCTCACACACTGGGCCACCATGAGTTGGAACTGACTCAGTGTTGCCTAATAACAATAACACCAGCATGTGGGTAAGCGGAGACACTTTTGTATCTTGATTATGGTGGTTGCTAAAAGAAAAGATTGAAGTTGCCAATGATTTCATTTTACTTGGATCTATAATCAATACCCAGAGCAGTCGCAGCCAAGAGATCAAGACATGCTGCACTGGGAGAATCTACTGTCAAGGACCTCTCCAAAGTGATTAGGAGCAAAGATAGCAGGTTAATATTTAAGGTGAACCTGATCCAAACCATGGTAGTTTAATTTGCTTTGTATACATTTGAAGTTGGGCAAGAGCGTAATTAATATATGCTTGGCATAAATGACCCCTGCCTGTGAGATTAAAGGTCACAAAATTACAAGAAACTTCAGTACCTTTTTAATGCCTTTCTCCCAAATCAGATTTTAGGTTCCAGAGAATTTGAGGACTTGAAATACTTGTTGCAGAAGGTAAAAAAACTGCCTTCAATATGGATTGCATTTCAACAAGATGATAAAAATCCTCATTATTAGTGCAATAAACAACATCGTGATAGATGGAAAAAAGATTGAAATTGTCAACGATTCCATCTTGCTTGGATGTACAATCAACGTCCTTGATACTTACAGTTAGGAAATAAAAAGATGTATTGCATTAGGCAAGTCTGTTGTTAGGGATCTCTCCAAAGTACAGAGAAGCAATGATGCCAATTTGAAGACTAAGGTATTCCTGACTCAGGTGCACCTTAGTCTTCTCAATTGCTTGGTATCATATATTTGAGAGCTGCACAATGAATGAGAATGACAGAAGAAGAAATGATGCCTTTGAGTTGTGGTGTTTGAGAAGAGTACTGAATGGATTGCCAAAAGAACAGATATGTCTAGGAGAAAATGCAGTCAGAATGCTCCTTGGAGAGAAAGATGACAAAGCTTCATCTTACATGCTTTGGGCATATTGTTAGGAGAGGCTATTCCTTGCAGAAGGACATGAAGCTTGTAAAGATGAAGGTTCAACAAAAGAGAGGAAGACCCTCAACGAGATGAATTGACATTTCCTGCAGTGTGTCTGAGATGATGAGAATGGCACAGGATAGGATAGTTCGTTGTTATGGGCCATCAAGTCACTTGTGACCCATAGCGACCCTGTGTACAATAGCCTTGAACCCTGCTCTATCCTGTGCCAACCATATTGTCTCTGACAGACTTTACTCCCATTACCCCAGTCACTGAGTCTATCCTTCTCATCGACGGTCTGTCTTCTTCTCCTGCGCTGTCTCTCTACCCTCCCAAGCATGATGTCCTTTTCCAAGGTCTGGTCCCGCCTTGAAACATGTCCAAAGAATGTCAGAATCCTTGTCTCCAAGGAGTAGCCTGGTCTCATCCTCTCCAGGTTAGAGTTTAGATATGTTGTTTATAGGTTCGCTGAGTCGGACTCAACTTGAGGGCACCTAACAAAACATTATCAAAGATTCATTTCTCAGGCTGAAGACTTTGTTTTACCTTTTAAAAAGTTTTCTAGTCAGGATGCTTCAAATACCTATTAATGTAAATTACTTGGCAGTCCCTTTTTTGAGGACAATTTTGGACAGGAAGGCAAGACTGAGTCTTCACCCTTCAACTTTAACCCTGAGTCTAACTCACAGACTCACTCCAGGCACAGACCGAGCCCTGTCCCTGACAAGTCAACGACATAGCAATAACCCAATTCCTAGTCACAACTTCACTCTCAGGTCACAACTTGATTTCAAGTGGTAGCGTTGATAGTGGAACAGGAAGAAGTGGGGCAAATTTGGTGGGATTTCAGTATCATCTCTTGTCCACTGCCGCCCGTCACTTTCCAATTCGCACCTGCTCTAAGATGTGCGGAGCAGCGCTCCGCCTAGAGGTTAGACGCGGCCAAGAGGCCGAGGAGGAGGCTAAGCGCGGCAGCGAGGTCATGCGCGGAGTCATCCGTTTGGCTCTCAGTGGCGAGGGCGGTGCGCGGGGGCGGGACGCCGGCGATCTAGACTTCTGATTGGTGGTGGGAAGAGAAGGGCGTGGCAGGGACGGTGCGCGTTCTGTGGCGCGCGGCCTGGCGGGCGTGTAACGGCCGTTGGGAGAACGCAGCGGGTGAACCGCCTCCCGCGGCAGACGTGGTGGCCAGTGCAGCTGAGTGGAGCGTTTCACCCCGGTTTCAGACCCACGTAAGTTCGCCTTCCTTCAGGGGCTCCCGTCGGACTGACAGACCCCACTCCTTCAGCAGCCCCCGCGAAGCCTCAGCCGCTGACGCTCTCTCTGGCGGGCGGACGGGCAGCGAAGCGCATGCGCCGGGCGACTTAAGCTTTAATCTCCTCGGTCTCTTTTCCTCTCTGCTTTTCAAAAAAGAATATCCCACTCCCTCGGTATTCTCTTCTTATTGCTTTGCTTTTGTCTCCCTTCATTTCGCTGCACGCGAATGCTTTTCCGTGTGCGCCCGGCTAGGCGCCTGGAAAACTGCGGGTAGCGCCTTCCTGCCCTCATGGAGCCCACAGTCGGGGCTGGTGGTGTGGGATAGAGAATTTCAAATAATACGAACTGGAGGCCCAGGTCTAGTGTGAGTGGTCCGGGAGCCTTCCCTGGGGAGGTGAAGTCTGAGCTGAGATTTTGAAGGATGAGAGAGAATTAAGGTTGGGGGGGGGGGCAGAGAGCATTTGCGATTTTATCCTCCGTGGAACGTTTGACTCCGGAGATATTTTTGGTTGTCATAGTTGGGGAGTTGCTCTTGGCATCGAGTAAGTGCTGCCAGACAGCCTCCAGTGCACAGGACAGACCTCCACATCGAAGAATTACCGAAGCCTAAAACGACTAAGGGCGTTCTGGTGGTCTAGTGGTGAGAAGCTGCGCTGCAATAGAAGGTTGTTATGTGCCCTCGAGTCGTTTTCGACTCATAGCGACCCTATGTACAACAGCCCTAAACCCTGCTCTGTCCTGTGCCAATCACATTGCCTCTGACAAACCCATCCCGATTACCCCAGTCACTGAATCAATCCACCTCATAGAGGGTCTTCCCCTCCTGCGCTGTCCCTCCACTCTACCCAGCATGATGTCCCTCTGTAAAGACCTGTCTCTCCTTACAGCATGTCCAAAGTATGTCAGACGAAGCCCCAGAATCCTTGTCTCCAAGGAGCAGCCTGGTTTAATCCTCTCTACGATGAATCTGTTTTTCTTGGCAGTCCATGGTACATTCAGTACTCTTCTCCAGCACCACAGCTCAAAGGCGTCATTCTCCTTCTATCCTCCCTAGTCATTGTCCAACTCTCTGATGCATAACAAGTGATTGCAGAAACTATGGCCTGTATCAGCGCACCTTAGTCTCCAGAGAGACACTGTTGCTCTTCAGTATTTTGGAGAGGTCCCTAACCGCAGACTTTCCCAGTTCGAATCCACCAGCCACTCTGTGGAAGGATGGGCCATCTCCTACCTCTGATTAACTGCCTCTGAAAACCTCCTGGAAGGTCGGTTCCAACTCGATGGTATGTGACAAGATGGCAGTAGGGCCATTGTTGAGAAATCTTGCCTTAAATAGGGAGGAGCTGATGCGTTGGATGAACTGCAAGATTAGTCTGTTAAAGCTTATTCACTCAATAGTGTGTATTGAGCACTTTCTTCTTTACAGCCAACCTGGAGGATCAGAACCATGTTTCTCTTCTACACCAATATATTAATACCGGGACTAGACACAGAGCCAGGCACATAGTAGGTGATCAGTAAAATTTTATTGATCTGTTAAATAGCCTGCTTGACTCTTGTAGTTTCTATTCAAAACGTACTGAGTTTGATTTATTGAGTCGCGTGTACTGGGTTTTGATGGGGGGGCTGGGGGGTAGGGTGGGGGTGTTGGTATGTTTGTTTACTGGGTAGGGAGGAATGGTAAATACCAGGAGATTAAGATAACCAAGCCTTTCGCCCTCTGTTTTCTTATTTCTGCACTTTTAGGCCATGTCCACTTTATGATGAACTAGTGTTTTTTTTTTTATTTCTCAGGACTTGGTCTTCACAAAGCCAACATTTTTGCAAACATTTGCCTTTTCTTTAGTTTAATGAACGATCAAAACCCTGTAAATAGTGTGATGGTGTGAGATTATTAATGTGTCTGTATCAGCTGTCTGTGGCTCCCTTCACGTTCTGTCTTGTCTTGATGTGGTTCTCTCAACAGCTGCCAAGTATGCTGTTCCTCTCTACAATTGTGATTCTTCAAAGGGAGAAATACAACAATCTAAATCTAATTCTTGGCTTAACAATTTAGG
Organism: Elephantulus edwardii; assembly: GCF_000299155.1. NCBI lineage: Eukaryota > Metazoa > Chordata > Mammalia > Macroscelidea > Macroscelididae > Elephantulus > Elephantulus edwardii. The sequence continues at coordinate 3,441,482 of NW_006399778.1, read as the reverse complement.
AAATTCAATATGGGTTATGGATGACTACTGCAAAGTGAAGAAGTTAAATATGTGCTGCTCCTTCTCGTAACGGCTGTGAGGTTTGTAGCTCAAGTTAGGTCTGAGGCAGAAAGCCCAACTTGTGGTGTTTTAATAGCTTCCTTGATTTATCTTTTTATGTTTTGTGATACACCAAAAGTATGTTAGCTGGACTTCTGTAGCATTAAAGCACAGTTCTAGTTTTGAGCTGGTCATAACTATGACTTTCATCTCAGTAAACTTATTTTTTATTCATAAATGAATATAATAATAGTAACTGTCTCATAGAGTAGATGTGAACATGAAATATGATATCTATAAAGTATTTCACATAGTACCTCATGGGTATTAAGTATTTTATACATAATAAATTTGACGCATGACTTTGTCTATAGTTTGAAGGGCTTTGGAGATAGGAATCATTAGTGTTGAATGATTAAAAACTGCCTTCCTTCATCCCTCCTTTTCTTGGCTGTATAATTGGTTATTCATGTTGCTTTTAGTATGTTAATTTTTCTCACTTTTATTTCAGAAAATCTTTGTTTCCTTCAAATCTTCCTAAAATTTTTCACCAGTGCCTCATCCATATTGTTGTTGTTGTTGATTGCTGTCAAGTCGAGCATGACTCATAGTAACCCCATGAAAAAAAGGCCTGAAGCCCTTTGATATCCATCACCATTTATCAAAGTTCACAGTTTCCAGAGGCATGCTGTTTAGGAAGTTGAGGCTACTCCTGAACATAGTGACAGGAAAAGTCAAGAACGAGTTACTCTGTGTTGGTTTTACTCCTGTGAGAGATGGTCTTCTTCCTCCATCTTTCATGTAATAAAATTCAACCTTTTGTCAGTCCTATTCTACTACAGTGGCACTATGCAGTGGACTGACATTAGGGTTGGGGTAAGACTGAGAAAAACTGGATAAATTATGTATACTGCATTGAAACGGATGAGGGAGAGAACAGTTTAAAAGCAATTTATTATAGAGCATTATGATTATCATAAGAGTCTGGAATGAAGGTTGCAGAGTGTAGTATACTCGGGGTGGGCGTGGGGTTAGGGTGGGGGGATTGTACACCAATGAAGGAATTTTATTTTTCTTTTTTTT
>NW_006399778.1:3435635-3436972 GCF_000299155.1 Elephantulus edwardii | reverse complement strand
CTGCACACTTTTTAAATTGTGCTTAGAAACACATTTGCTGTCATTTGCGGCAACGTGTTAAGTTTACAGTGAGCTCTGGTGGCCTAGAGAGTAAGGAGTTGTGTGTCCAGCTCAAAGGCAGGCAGCTCAAATTTAGCAGTTACTTCTCTGGAGAATGATTGGGCAGTCTTCTCCCCTGCAACATACAGCTTATAAAAACCTATGAAAGGGTCATCTTTGAGTTAGATTTGAGTTGCAGTTTATAATTTTTGTGTTTTGTAGTATACTCTCAAGATTCTGTAGCCATCACCACTCTAGAAAATTAAGATCATTTTGAGCATAAGAAACTTGACATCCATTAGCAGTAACTTTCAGTTTCTTCTCACCTTTATTCCCTGGCAACCACTAATCTACTTTCTGTCTCTATGAATATACCTGTTCTTCTAGAAGTTGCTGATTTTTTAAAAAAAAATTTATTCTGTACTGGCTTACTTTAAAAGTTTGTATATATTGTTTTTCACACTGGATCTTTCCCATTCCCTTTACGCACCCCTCACTCCACTTCTATTGTGGTTGGACATTTGGGCTGTTTCCATGTTCTTGCTATGGTGAAGAACGCTGCTATGAACATTGATGTGCAAATCTTTATTTGCGTCTCAGTTCTCATTTTCTCAGGGTATATTGCAAACAGTGAAATAGCTGGGTCATATGGAATTTCTATGTTCAGCTTTTTGAAGAAACACTAAACTGCCTTCCAGGGTGTTGTACCGTTTTACAATCCCACTAACAATGTGTAAAAGTTCCTATCTTTCCAACCACAAATGAATGGATTGAGAAATTATGGTACATTCACACAATGGAATACTATGCAGCATGCAGGAGCAATGATTTTGTATATTATTACCTAATGTGGAAGGGACTAGAGAGCATTATGCTGAGTGAACTAACTCAGTCCCACAAGGATAAATAGTGTATAAAACCATTATTGTAGAATGAGTATAAGGTTGGAAGAGGGGTGGAAGTGGGTGGGAGCAGAGGAATGAGGCTGTGTGGGAGAGGGGGTATTAACCATGAGGTTGTACAATTTGATGAGTGTGCAGGTGAGGGAAATTGAAAGAATCTGTTCTCTAAAACAATGTATTCCAATTTTGTATATGTTGTTGTTGTTATGTGTCCTCAAGTCGCTTGTGACTCATAGCGACCCTATGTACAACAGCCCTAAACTCTGCTCTGTCCTGTGCCAGTCGCACTGTCTCTGACACTCCCATCCTGATTATCCCAGTCACTGAATCAGTCCACCTCATAGAGGGTTTTCCCCTCCTGTGCTGTCCCTCTACCCTCCCAAGCATGATGTCTTT